>NC_140943.1:75673609-76011109 GCF_014529385.1 Adiantum capillus-veneris | reverse complement strand
TGGTGCATTCGTATGGGAGTGATGCTGTATTTGGACGATCTGTAGGTCGAAGAATTTTCTTACCCTCATCTTTTATAGGCGGCCCTCGGCACATGTACCAATTGTAGCAAGATGCAATGGAAATTGTGCATGCAAAGGGAAAGCCAGACCTATTTATCACATTCACACATAACCCTAAATGGCCAGAAATAAATGAGGCACTACTTCCAGGACAAGTTTCCTCTGATTGACCAGACATAACCACTAGGGTTTTCTTCTTGAAACACTCGAGCATGATGAAGTATATCTTAAAGAAAGATATCTTTGGGAAAGTGGTGGCTTACATGTCTGTCGTGGAGTTTCAAAAGAGAGGCTTGTCACATTCTCATACATTATTGATTTTAGATCCTCGATGTAAGCCTCAATCAACATTTGAATATGACAAGATAGTTTGTGCAGAGCTGCCATATAAAAATCGATTTCCAGTGCTCCATGATATCATTATTATTTGTAACATTCATGGACCATGTGGTGAGTTCAATATTTCATCTCCTTGCATGGTTGATGGCTGGTGTATTAGAAAATATCCATGTTCATTTTGTGAGCAATCAAGCATGGATAATAATGGCTACCCCATTTATGTGCGACAAAACAATGTCTTCACTCCCAAGGTTAGGGGTTCTACTATTGATAATCGATGGGTTGTGCCATATAATCCTATTTTGTCAACATTATTTAATGTGCATATCAATGTTGAGGTATGCTCTACAATTTCAGTTGTCAATTATGTCTATAAGTACATCTACAAGGGGCATGACAGGGCAACTGTAAGATTCCATACATCGGTACGTGATGCACAAAGGGAGAACATTGATGAGATAGACATGTACACAAATGTCCGCTATGTATCTGCATCTGAGGCTTGCTGGAGAATTTTTGAATATCCTTTGCACAATGACGCACCAGTTGCTCAAAGATTGAGTGTGCTGTTTTGGCTGGTCAAATGGTGACTTTTCGATATAATGATAGACTTAATGATGTCTTGCAAAGGGACAATGCACAGAAGGCCACTTTGACAGAGTGGTTCACATGCAACTTGGAGAATCCTGATGCAAATGATAGTTTGTACATTGATTTTCCTCAAAAGTGGGTGTGGAACTCGGGTTCCAAAAAATGGACAAAGAGATGTCGTGGGGACACTATTGGGCGGATGTATTTTGTGCAGCCCTCTGTAGGTGAACGATATTATGTTCATTTGCTTTTAACTATTTTTAAAGGATGTAAATCATTTGAGGATCTACGCTCCACAAATGATGTATTGTTTCCAACATTCAAGGTAGCATGCATTGCAAGGGGTATCTTGGAAGATGATGGGAATGGTTCGGATGCATGGAGGAAGCTTGCAGTACACATACATGCTTGCAATGGAGACATTTTTTTGTGACCATTCTACTGTTTTGTGAACCCTCCTCCCCTCATCTCTTGTGGGAAAGATTTCAATGTTTTTTGTCTGAGGACTACCAACACATGTTGGAGATGAGATATGAGTCGTTAGATGGATGTACACAAGTTGCTGAAGGATATGTGTTGAGAGATTTGCATAACATTCTTGGTACTTTTGGACGAAGTCTAGATGAATTTCCTAGAATTCCAATGCCTGATAATCGCTTTGTGACACGTGATGAAAATAGCTTGCTTTTACAAGAGCAATGCCTTGACATGGTACAAGAACTATCCGTGTCATGTGAAATGGAGCAGACTCTAAATGAAGACCAAAGAATTGTTTTCGAGGCAGTCTTGCATGGATTGACTATTGACGGTGGGGCTATTTTTTTCCTAGATGGCCCTGCAGGGATTGGGAAAACTTATTTGTATAGTTGTTTGTTGTCACGTGTGCGTGGAGAAGGAGAAGTTGCATTGGCCATAGCATCTTCTGGTATTTCAGCATTGCTATTGCGAAATGGACGCACTGCACATTCTAGATTCTAGATACCCTTGGACCTTGATAGTTGCAGCACATGGAATATCCCTGTTCAGGGTCAACTTGCTGAATTTCTTAGAATGTGCAAGTTGATTGTGTGAGATGAGGCTCCTACGATGCATCGATATGCCTTCGAAGCTTTAGACAGGTCTTTGCCAGATATCATGTGATCAAGAAATCCATTTGGTGGAAAAGTGTTGCTTCTTGGGGGAGATTTCAAACAGATCTTACCAGTGGTGTTCCAGGGATCGCGTGCTGACATTGTTGATGCTACACTTTGTCGATCGCACTTATGGAATCATGTGAAGATCCTTAAATTAGCACATAACATGCGTGTGGGAGGTGGTGATGTTGCAAATTCTACCTATAGAGAATGGCTTATGGATGTAGAAAATGGGACTTTGACAATTGGTGATGAACAGATGATAGAAATCCCCCGTCACATAGTGCTTTCTTCATCTTCATTGGATGATTTGATAGGTTGCATTTATTCAGAAATTGATAAAGATGTGGTCCATGCAGAATACTTCAAAGAGCGGGCAATCTGTTAGGAAATAAGACGTAGCTAAATAGATAATTGAGTAGATTACTTAGTGGAGAGAGATAGATTTATATACACGAGATTATAGAGAGGAGAGAGAGAGAGAGAGAGAGAGAGAGAGAGAGAGAGAGAGTACACACGATATACGTGGTTCACCCAATGTGGGCTACGTCCACGGGAAAGCAGCCACTCAATGGCTTTAGTACTTCAAAACAAGAAGTAGTTTACAAAGGGATTATACCCTTAATGGAGCTCCCACCTTGCTTCGCTCTCACCAACTCACACTCACCTTGTTGCATCAACTTCACACTATGAAATGTGTGTAGAAATGGCCTCCTTTTATAGGCCAAAAGGGCTGCCCTCTCTTATGAGAGACAGCCATGTGTAGCCGCCCTTGTGCGAATAAGTCCAAATTGGACCCTCCAATCCGCCCATGTGTGGCCGCCCTTGAGAAGACAAGTCCTCTTTTGAATTCGGCCACCGACCACCGGCCAACCGACCGGTTGTTTTCGGACCACTTTCCGGTCACCGTCCGGCCATAATATTCTGGCGAAAAAGAATATTCCGGCGAAAAAAAAGTCTCGGGGACCTCCGTCCCCAAGGCCTTTAAAGTTGCCCCTGATTCTTGTCCATGAAAATTTTGGTTTCCGGTGAGTGATTTTCCTTCACGCACGATGGCTTCTCCTCATAATGGGGGCCTTACAAATGTGCGCTTTTACCACAGAAAATTACAAAGGGTAAATCAGGCTCCATACTTAACAATCTCCCACTTGGAGACTGATCTCCAAACCAAACCTGTGACTGTTTTCCATTCTGGCTTCTTATCCTTGAATGCCGATTGAAGATGAGCAAAAGCTCAACTTCTCCTTGTTGACCACCTTTGTAAACATGTCTGCAGGATTTTCACTTGTATGCACCTTTCCTAGCTTTAGTTGTCCCTCTTCCAAAAGAGTGTGTATGAAGTGATATCTCACCTCAATGTGCTTTGTCCTTGAATGAAAGGCTGAGTTCTTCGCAAGATGGATAGCGCTTTGGCTATCACTGTACAAGACACAATTGTCTTGTTTGAATCCAAGCTCTTCTAAGAATCTGTGAAGCCACAGAATTTCTTTGCTTGCCTCCGTCATTGCTACATACTCTGCTTCCGTGGTAGAAAGTGAAACCACTTTCTGCAGCTTTGAAGCCCAGCTTACTGTTGTGCCTCCAACCGTGAACACATAGCCAGTAGTGCTCCTTCAAGTATCTTTGTCACCTGCCATATCTGCATCAGCATACCCTTCTAGAAAAATATCAGTTCCTCCAAAATACAAAGCATTTGTTGTTGTCCCTTTTAGATACCTAAGTATCCACTTCACAGCTTGCCAATGCTCTTTACCTTGGTTGTCCATGAACCTACTCACAACTCCCACTGCATGTGCAATGTCTGGCCTTGTCCAGACCATAGCATACATTAGAGAACCTACCGCTGCAGCATATGGAACTTTAGACATATAGGCTATCTCCTCTTGTGTCTTTGGACACATATCCTTCGTTAGTTTAAAATGACCAGCCAAAGGTGTAGAAACTGGTTTTGCATTTTGCATTGCAAACCTTTCTAGTACCTTCTTGATGTAATCTTCTTGAGATAGCTTTATTGTCTTCTTCGTCCTGTCCCTTGATATTTTCATACCAAGTATCCTCTTTGCAGCACCTAAATCTTTCATTGAAAAGGATTTGGACAGCTCCTCTTTTAGGTCTTTGATGTCCTGCATGTTAGCACTTGCAATCAACATGTCATCAACATACAACATTAGGATGATGAATTTCCCATCTCCCAAATTCTCGGTGTAGACGCAGTGATCCGAGTTGCATCTTGTGAATCCATGATCCAACATCCATCGATCAAACTTCAAGTACCATTGTCTTGATGCTTGCTTTAAACCATACAAGCTCTTCTTTAATCTGCAACCATTTTCTCCTTACCTTTTACTTCATACCCCTTTGGTTGAAGCATGTATATTTGATCCTCTAAGTCACTGTGAGGGAATGCCGTATTTACATCCATTTGCTCGAGATTTAGATCATGAGTAGACACAAGGCTTAAGACAAGCCTAATTGAGTTCATTTTTACAACAGGAGAAAATATTTCATTGAAGTTAATACCTTTCTTTTGAGAAAAAGCTTTTACCACAAGCCTAGACTTGTACCTTTTCTTCCCACCTTCTTCTTCCTTTAGCTTGTACACCCATTTGTTTTGAAGTGCCCGCTTACCTTTAGGCAACTCAACCAACTCCCATGTTTGGTTGCGATGTAGTGAGTCCATCTCCACTTGCATGCTCTTCGTCCATTCTTCTTTGGATTCATGTTGCATAGCTTCTTCATATGATTCCGGCTCTCCAGAATCTGAGATCAAGAGATGGTTGAAGGAAGGAACAAACCTTTCTGGAGGTCTACTTGCTCTTGTAGATCTTCGGGGAATAGGTTGAGGCTCCTCATTTGGTTGACGTTGTTGCACATTGTCACCGTTTGCAGTCCTTGAGTCTTCACCGTCCTCAAGCTCCATGTACTCATCACCTGTTTCTTTTGTTTTTTTTCTTTCCAAGTAATCTTTGTACATATTTTGTTCATTAAAAATTACATCCCTAGTCCTTAAGATTTTACCATCTTCAGGATTCCATAGGCGATACCCAAAGTCTCCTTCTCCATAGCCAATGAAGAAACACTTTTTGGACTTTGCATCTAACTTTGATCTTAGGCTTCTATCTATGTGCATGAAAGCCTCACACCCAAACACTTTGAGCAATGCATAATTCACCGGTTTACCTGTCCATGCCTCTTCTAGAAGTCCCCCATCCAATGCCGTTGAGGGTGACCGATTGATTAAGTACACAGACGTACTTACAGCTTCCGCCCAAAGCTCAAGCGGTAGGCCTGCATGTAGCTGCATGCTTCGTGCTCGTTCCATGATTGTCCTGTTCATCCTTTCCGAAATCCCATTTTGTTGAGGTGTCCTTGGGGTTGTCCTTTGCCTCCGAATGCCATTGCTAGCACAAAAGCTTTCAAAAGCTTGGCTGCAATATTCGCCTCCATTGTCGGATCTGAGGCATTTAACCTTGGTACCTGTTTCATTCTCCACAAAGGCTTTCCACCTTTGAAATATGGAAAATACATTGGATTTATTCTTCATGACATAAACCCATGTTTTTCAAGTCGCATCGTCTATGAATGTTACATAGTACAATGAGCCACCAAGTGATGGTGTACTTGCAGGACCCCAAACATCAGAATGAACCAACTCAAGTTTTTTATTTTTTCTTTCATTTCCTGATTTTTGAAATTTTACCCTCTTTTGTTTACCATAAACACAATCTTCACAGAACTCTAAGTCCACTTTTTTCAAACTTGGTAGAAGCTTCTTTGTTTGAAGGATTTGCATTCCTTTGGCACTCATATGCCCAAGTCGGTAGTGCCACACCGCACTGTCAACTTTTGTAGTTGCTGCACAAGCTGAAGGTTGCGTGCTAACAGTACACAAGTAAAGTGTACCAACTTTTTCACCCTTGGCAACCACCAAAGATCCCTTTGAGATCTTCCACCGTTTGTTTCCGAATGCAATGTTGTGACCTTCATCGTCCAATTTTCCTGTAGAGATCAAATTTTTGCGAAGAGAAGGAACATGTCTAACATCTTTAAGCTTCCATTCATTTCCGTTAGTAGTTTTGACAGAAACTGTACCTTTTCCGACAATCTCACAAGCTTCATCATCTCCCAAGTATACATACCCAAAATTACCTTTGGTGTAGTCTTGGAAATGTTGCTTGTGTGGTGTCGCATGGAATGAAGCCCTGGAATCTACTATCCAGGAATTAGACACATTGTCTAATGAGAGAATTAGAGCATCTTTCTCTACTTTACCTGCCACATTGGCCTCCGATGTTGGCTTGTTGTCTTGAGACTCTGTCTCCTTCTTCTTCTTGGACCAGCAATACTTCTTGACGTGGCCCTTCTTGCCGCAGTTCCAACATTCAAGAACTGACTTTGTGCGTGACTTGCTCCGCCTTGAGCGATCACGACCCTTTTGGTTTTTGAACCTCTCCTTAAGCCTTCCTCTTGTTTCCACTGATAGTGCAGCACTTGATGATTCTCCTGTGCTTCTCCTTCGCATTTCCTCGCTTAGGAGAACACCCACAACATCATCAAACTTAAGAGTATTTGTGCCAGAGATAGAATTACTTATAGCCATCACAAGGCTGTCCCAACTATCCGGTAGAGATGATAGTATAAGGAGAGCTCGCACTTCGTCATCGAAATTGATTTTCACTGATCGAAGTTGACTTATGTTTGTGTTAAAGTCATTTAGGTGTTCTGCAACTGAACCATTCTCTGCCATCTTTAGATTGAACAAGCGCTTCATAAGAAATACCTTATTGGATGCCAATGGTTTCTCGTAGAAGTCGTCAAGTGACTTCATCAAGTCCTCCGTGGTCTTCATCTCCGAAACATTGAAGGCCACCGTTGATGCCAAGCTTAACCGGATTGTTCCCAGTGCCTTTCAATCAAGGACAATCCATGCTTCATTTGCCATTGTTGCGGGCTTCTTCGCAAGACCGCCTAGTGGCAAATAGAGGTCCTTCTGGTAGAGATAGTCTTCAATCTGCATCTTCCAATGTTGGTAGTTTTTGCCGTTGAACTTCTCAATCTTGAGCTTCCCTTCCTCCGCCATAACTCCCACTCAATTCAAGGAATCCTTTCCTTGAGATAATTTAGCTACGAGCAAACCTTGCTCTGATACCAGTTGTTAGGAAATAAGACGTAGCTAAATAGATAATTGAGTAGATTACTTAATGGAGAGAGACAGATTTATATACATGAGATTATAGAGTAGAGAGAGAGAGAGAGAGAGAGAGAGAGTACACACGATATACGTGGTTCACCCAATGTGGGCTACGTCCACGGGAAAGCAACCACTCAATGGCTTTAGTACTTCAAAACAAGAAGTAGTTTACAAAGGGATTATACCCTTAATGGAGCTCCTTCCTTGCTTCACTCTCACCACCTCACACTCACCTTGTTGCATCAACTTCACACTATGAAATGTGTGTAGAAATGGCCTCCTTTTATAGGCCAAAAGGGCTACCCTCTCTTATGAGAGACAGCCATGTGTAGCCGCCCTTGTGCGAGTAAGTCCAAATCGGACCCTCCAATCCGCCCATGTGTGGCCGCCCTTGAGAAGACAAGTCCGCTTTTGAATTCGGCCACCGGCCACCGGCCATTGACTTCCGACCACCGGCCAACCGACCAGTTGTTTTTCGACCACTTTCCGGCCATAATATTCCGGCGAAAAAGAATATTCCAGCGAAAAAAAGGTCTCGGGGACCTCCGCCCCCGAGGCCTTTAAAGTTGCCCCTGATTCTTGTCCGTGAAAATTTTGGTTTCCGGTGAGTGATTTTCCTTCACGCACGATGGCTTCTCCTCATAATGGGGGCCTTACAAATGTGCGCTTTTACCACAGAAAATTACAAAGGGTAAATCAGGCTCCATACTTAACACAATCCTTGCTGCAAAAAACTTTGAAGTTGATATTCTCAATGCTAAGGCCCTGTACGCAATGAAAGGTGATGTTGTGCAATACTTTAGTGCTGACTTTGTGGTGGAAAAATCGATGCAAGATCCTTTCTTATACTCTGTGGAGTTTTTAAATAGTCTCACCTTGGGTGGTGGATTTCCAACACATTGCTTGGAGTTGAAGATGAATGCCCCAATAATTCTACTATCGAACATTGATCCAAATCGAGGTCTACGTAATGGGACACGCTTGGTGTGCACTGAGGAATTTCATGCAAGAGTTTTGGAGGCAAAAGTTATTACAGGTACACGGGTTGGGACTCGGGTTTTTATCTCTCGAATTTGTTTTGTGCATTCTGGTACAAAGTTGCCATTTGTTCTTAGACGAAGACAATTTTCAGTTAGATTGGCTTTTTGTATGATGATAAATAAGTCACAGGGCCAAAGCATTACCATGTTGGGCCTATACCTGGTGACACCGGTCTTCACTCATGGACAATTGTATGTTGCATTGTCATGTGCATGTTCAGCCTCTGGAGTGAAGATTCTCCTACATGACGTTGATGTAAACAAAACAACTGCACTAAAAACAAACATTGTGTACCATGAGATATTAAACAATGCTATATGAAGGTTCCAATCCTTCTTTCTATATGATGATAAATAAGTCACAGGGCCAAAGCATTACTATGTTGGGCCTAACCCTGGTGACACCGATCTTCACTCATGGACAATTGTATGTTGCATTATCACGCGCACGTTCAATTGTTGGAGTAAAAATTCTCCTACATTACGTTGATGTAATTTACAAAAAAATTACAGTAACAATACCATGAGATATTAATCAATTCCATATGAAGGCTCCAATCCTTCTCATCATTGTCTTCTTCTTTGTATATGTTTCAAATCATAGAATATTTCATGAATTAATTTTCTACCTCTCTCCATAACATTGTCTATTTTTTGATTTCCATTTGGGTATAAAGATCATGGATCAATTTTCTTACATCTCCGAGGTGTCCTTTCTATTAAATGTGGAAGATCATCCACATCCTGGTATATTTTTGTCCACCATTAAGACATTATGTGGAGACTTATTGTGTTATCTTTGGGACCTTGATTTTTTTTCCATTATTTTAAGCAGAGCCACATTTTTGGTGTGCGCCTTTGCTGCATGAAAAAATTGTTAGGACCATCCGCAAGCACTACAAGACCAGGTGTGTGTGCTTGAAATTAGGAATTCCCTTGGCATAAAGTAAGACTCATGGTTTTTTTGTTTCCTTATGTGCTACGAACCTTAGGAAGTTGCCATCTATCGATATTTTTACATTGCGTATTTTGGCATACTCCTCTGACGTTGAGTACGGTGTCTACTCGGTAAGAAGGAGTGTGTGTCTTCCCAAGATGAAGACGATGCTCAGTGGTTTGCTAGATATGAAGGATACTCTATTTCCAATGATTGGGAGTACCTGCAAAGTTCTAGGTTTGCTGAGTTGATCTACCAAATCTGCTTGCCTAAACAACTTGCATGTTTGGCAATACCATACATAGCTACAATAATTGGTATGTGTAAATTGTTGTGTTTGGAGCTTCAACTGTATTATTCCAAAAAAAGTCTCCCTTTTTACTACTTTTGTTTGTTAATCTAGGAGATAATCAACCTTGGGATGGAAAAACGGTCCTTAATTTAGGAATGGAGAAACTCCAAGCTGATTGCCACTTGCATGATGAAGCAAGCTACGTTAATGTTGCCTCTTAGATCATTTGTGGCACAATAGTGTCCTTGATTGTGTTTGTTTCTATGACAAACATATCAACAACTTTGCCATGTTTGTGATCCATTTTAAGCAATTTTCTTTGAAGATATGGATACATTTCTAAATGTTTTGGTGTTTATTATGACTTTGTAATTCTATGCAGTAGAGTTTTCCACTTGCTATTTGAGTTTGAGGGATCCAATATTTTAGGTTCATATCTTAGAGATCTTTGTTTAAGCATAACAATTCTATGCATTGATCCTCACATTTGTGAGAGGATATATAGGTTGCTATGTTGAGAGTTTATGTGTGTGTGTGAGAGAGAAAGGTGTGTCATAAGGAAAAGAGAAAATCATGCATGTTGCATGAAGAAAACTCTAAAGTCTCTCTCTGTGTCTTTTCCTAAACTTTCACCTCTTTTGCTTTGTGTAGATTATGTTTTTTTTGTATGATAAGATGTTATGTTCGTAATATTGTGCAAGGGATTGCTTCCTTTGTAGTAGTTGACACATAATTCAGCTTTATATGCATTGTGATGTCCTTTTTAATGGTACAACTATGGAAAACACTAATAACAATGCCATCATTGAGTCTGAGTCTGATGGTATTGAGTCTACTCCTCCAAGGTTTGCCAATGTTCGAGCGGCAAAGAGAAGTGCTCGATGTGTGGGATCCTCTTCTGTTAATCCTATGGTAAATGATGGGAATCACGAACTCATGGCTGTATTATGGGACTTCTTTACCCGTAGTGAGTATAGGAAGTTGGACTTTGAACGACACTTGGAAGTAGTTTTGGACATGACTCAGCAAGCGAATGGCCAACAAATTGTAGACCTTCGCAATGAGGTGCGTTTATGTGCACAACGCTTCAATGGAGGAATCGCCCAGGTTGAGGGGAATCAATTCAACATATTGGTGTAAATGGAGCAACAATTTGAATCAATGCAAAGCTCACATGCCCAATAGGGAAATCCAGATCCGAATTGATGCATTGAAGGACCAGGTCCTTGCTCTGGAAGGAGAGGTAACCCGGCTCAAGGTCCACGAGAATCGATTGAATGCGCTGATGGCAAAGATGGCTCGATCTTCTGATGGCCGTGCCATATAGAAATGTTCAACCTTGGCTACTAGAAATAATTGAAGCACGTACTTCTGTGTGTTAATTTGATTCACTATTTTGATGTACTAAAGCATACCTTGCTTTGAACTATGTTGGTAGGATAAATTAGTGAACATGTTTTTTTGTTTGGTTTTATACTTGTGTTGCTTGATCTACATGGCATGAAGCCATAGAGTATACTTAAATTAAGTTTTGAGTCCTTGGTTGAGATGATATTTTTGTCAAAACAATATGAGGCTACCTTTGTGGCTTGGGGACATAAGGTAGCATGTTGTTAGACAAGAGGCTTCCATCATTAGAACTATGCTTAGCTATGTGAGCTTCAAGGTTGCAATTAGGACCATTGAGACCCTGTTGTGATGTGTATCCACAAAGTATGTATAATGTATCATAACTATGGAAGGTTCAAACAAGACGATAGAGTTTGTGGGATTGTTTCTACAAAAGGGTCATCTATATATGATAGTCTAGGAAATTTGGATGTTATTATTATAATTATTATATATTACCAATTGAAACTCCACCAAATCATCCTTTGCCACTAACTATTTTGTTTGTTTCCTGAGAGTTTTGACATTTTGCATGGAGTGGACAATGTAAATCATAAATAAAATCTTTTGGTGTTTGAAGGATTATTGGTATTGCATTTGGAGTTATTTCTTTTCAAAAAAGGCATCAAAATCTCAAAACTAAATGTTTCCTCTGTTTTAAGTTGTTGCATATGTGCAATATTTCTCATGTTTTTTCATCTCATTATGCAGAAAATGTTGAAATTTTGTGGCTTATGTACACATAAACGAGTAGATTTGTGCATCTCTTTATGCATGTCTAGAAAGATTGAGAACTAAGATTTTGTTACAAATTTAAGAGTTTTAATGGTATTAATAGTGTACTCTTTTGGTTTGCACCAACATATGGATAACATATTATAGTTGCTATGTTGATTCAATTCTCTATACACTTCGATTGTCATGAAAAGCTGATGTTATGATGTTTCTTGAATGGGGTTTAAATATTGTATTTATAGATGCCACATCAAAGAAGGCATTGGACAGTATCTACATTTAGTTGGATGCTTCATCATTCGCCATTTCTTATCTATGGTAGTATCTAAGTATATCCTTTGTAAAATTTTCAGCTTGGTGTTCAAACTAGCAATTTCCTCATTTAGATCCACTTGGTTGGAGAGGCCCACTTAGTACGCATGATGTAGTACATATTATTAAAATCTTTAAAGTTGTTAGGTAAGGAACATCAATGAAGTACAATGCTTTTTTATATATTTTTTGGTTATAGATCTTATTGTGATTAACCAGTTAGCTTGCAGGAATCACTATTATCGTAATAACATTTTAATGGAAGTGCATGAGTTTTGCGGAGGACTCCAAGGATACTTTCAAATTAGTGTGGCTTTGAATCGTAATGCAGGTTCAACTCACATACGGGTTCGCGAGCTCGGAGATTGCTTGCCGGCTAATGTAGAATACTCTTATAGAGATAGATATGATAATTGGAGGATTGTGTTATACACCCTGTATGAGGGGCATCGTCGTTTTGATAGGAGCGTTCGTTGTGTGGGTCCATGGGTTCTACGAGTACCAAATGCAACATCCCAAAGGCTGTCATTTTGAATTTGTGATTGTTTTGTTAGTTAAGATTTAGTGGCTTTCAAAAAAATTCTTCTTTAGAGACGAATATTAGGTTATGCTTACAACGACTACTTACAGTAATGGAAGTGGATTGTTTTTTTTCTTTTAGTCTCCCTTTCTCTCTCTCTCTCTCTCTCTCTCTCTCTCTCTAAAGTTAAAAAAACCATGTTCTTATTCTACTCTCTCTCTCTCTCTCTCTCTCTTTCATGTAATCTTTTAAATTTATGCTCTATAATTGTTATATTCATCTAATTCTCTATGCACTTTCTATTGTCACATAAAGTCCATGTGATTTAAAGAATTACTGCACAAAGTCAATGTGCACAAAGCATTATTGCACATAATAAAGCATTTACGATATGGTTCTCACTACCTTGCATTGGATGCATAAAGAATACTTACACATTGATAGCCGTTTTTCGGCTATCCAAATTTCCATAGTGAGTTAACCCACCCTACCAAAATCATCCCAACACTGTGGCTATCCCTACCATTTCGTTGTATATAGGTGTGTGTGAGTTAGGGGACTTTTCCCATTTCTTAAAAACCCTCAATTAGCTAGTCATTGGGCTAGTTGAGCCAAAAAAAATAAAAAATAAAAAAATAAAAAAATAAAAAAATAAAAGTATATTATGGCCCATTTGTGTGTAAATATTTCATTGTATATAGGGCCTAAATAAAAGTATTTTTCATAATTATTTTGGTATTTATTTAAATATTTCTACCTATGGTGTGTTATTTATGTTATGTACATTGACTCACCATTACCATATTTTTTCTTACCATTTTGCATACTCTTTATTCCATATAAAAATAATTTCATGCAAGCTTCTCTTATTTTCGGTGTAACTCCATCCCAACAAAAATCCAAAAAAACTAGTTCTATTTATGTGTATATTTTTTCACTATTGTGATTTTTTCCTTCCTACATCTATCCTCTATTACTCTCATAAATTAGACCACCAAAAATATTCATCTTTTTATGGTAGACTTATAATGAGAGAGATTTATTTTGACACCTTTATATTTTTTCCACCTATATTATTTATATTTGACATGTATATATTTTTTTAGACTCCTCAATATTTGATTTTATTAGTTGTACTATTCACTTATATCATGATCTCAACAATATCTTCAATTATAGACCTACCAAATAAAGTCAAGGGTGTGTGGCATGCATGCATGCATGCACTATGGGGGGCTCACTCTTGGAGGTATTCAAAAGAATCATCCAAAGAAGGACCTCACAAGGACTTTGTGCAGTGGAAAAAAACAGTCGATTTTGCTGAATTTTTAAAGATCACATACTCCGCGAATTTGAAAAGGTGATACAAACAAAAGTTGTAGCTAGTGGGCTGAAATTTTACCTCAATTTTTTTCATATTTGTTTGAGCTACGAGCTGTGAGCTATGATTTTATTGGTGGACCCCAGTTTGCCCATGCTATGCAGCCACACTCCCTCTTCCACTTTATCATTTTCCTCTTTCACACACACTTCTCCACTCATCATCCCCACCTCTCTTACCACTCCTCTCTGCACTCTACTCACCTTCTTCTCAACTTTGAAGAATAAGAGAAATCATGGTGAACTCATGTCTCATACACACACTTCCATTCCACAATTGACCACCTAATCTCATTTTTCATCTTCCATATTACCCATATCTATCAAAAAACCATAAAATTCAGCCTCTTCTCTTGAAAGACAGCATCATGGTGATTGATTACTCATGTTCACTTACCTTGGCTCCCAAGGGAGGTCAAGAGTGCAGAAAAAACGTACCATCAAAGCTAGTGGACCGTCAACAAGCGTCAAAATTGACCCTACTCAAAACACTTGGAGCATCAACATTGTAAGAAATCCATATTTTCTTACCTATTAAGAGTTTTTTCTTCCTTATTTGTATCCTACTTGGATACTCCCATTGTAAATATCCAATTCCATTTGTAAATCAATAAAAATACTAACTCTACTAATTTACTAACACTAACCTACTATGAAAAGTCCTATCACCTCCACTTCTCTCCTCTCTCTCTTCTTCATCTATCCACACCAACTTCCTGATAATTCCAAGCAAAAGAAATTAGATAAGCGCTGAAAATCTAACCCAACCATGGTTAGAGGAAACCCTAGCCCTCAAAGATGCTATAAAAGGAGGGTGTAGCTAGCACAAACGGGGGAGCCATACATTGTCTTATGCATATGCATGTATTGCATTAGGGGTGATTAGCAAGGCAACTCTATGACATTGTAAGAGAGAGTGATCATTCAATTGAGAGTAGGATATCTATCATTTCTCCTACTAGTGTAAGCCCAACATTTGCTGAATCAAGGAGGGTGTATTTGGACTAAGCTTGGATACTTTGTCTGTCTTCCAACGTGAAGTAATGGACAACAATGATGTGTAAGTGTCTTGGTGTTTTCTTTAAGTTCTTCATAGATTATCTCTGGGTGTTGTCATCAATTTAGCCATAAATCCCACATACTGTAAGAGGGCGACAAGGTGGAGAGGACTCCCCTGGCCTTAAGACAGTGATTGGGGTGGCTTTTCTTGTGATGTATTGTGGTGTAATTTACTCAAGCTATGTTGAAAAAATACTAATCTCACTTTGATTGGTCATGACAGATTTGTAAGAAGGTATCAATGCAACAAGCACCCCCTCCCCCTTCTCTCTCTTTCTTACATATATAATTGTGTTTGCTTGATCATTGCCGATAGATTTAAAAGCAGCCCGAGCACTCTCTCTCTCTCTCTCTCTCTCTCTCTCTCTCTCTCTCTCTCTCTCTCTCTCTCTCTCTCTCTCTCTCTCTCTCTCTCTACGCGTTCTAGTTCGCATCCAAAACTAGGGGGTGCCCCAAATTTGTGTAGGGTTAGGTTGCGGGTTTGTGTGTGTATTTGTTGTTTTTTCCAACCCCAACCCAATCGAGCAGCACGGGAGCCTAGAAGGGTGCTTAGAGGCCACTATTCTTCTTGCCCGCCCCGGACCGCCTCAAATTGGTGCCCCCACGGAGGAATAACTTTGTGCTTATTGTTGTTGTATTGCATGAATGCTTGAATTTTAGCATAATCAAGAAGATTATATGAATCATGAAAACTTGTATGACTGAGTTTAATTTCAATGCAACAAAAATTGATCTAGAATATGATTTGGATTAGCATAACATAAGAAAGGAAAAAAACATTTTCACATAAGAATCTAGAATTCATGTTGAAAGACCTTTCAAAACTTTGTGTAGTTAGTTGATGTCATGAGAGAAAATGATTGTTTGGAACTAATCTTTGTGTGGTTCTAGCATTGAGAGACTATGACACGCTATACCTTTGATGATATCCCAATCTTCTTCGGAAATCTAGAAGAAGATGTTGATGATTTTCTTGCTGATTTTAGAATGGTTTGTCGTATTCTTGGTAAAAGGGATGACATTGAAAAAGGGGATTTTCTATTGCTATGCTTTAGAGGCAACGCTGAGCAATGGTTTTGGAGCATGTCTTCTCAGATTGAAGATGGGTATACCCAAATTTCCAAAGCTTTGAAGACCAGATTCTCTAAATTTCCAACAACGGAGAAAGCATGGGCTTCATTAGGGAGACTTCAACAACATGGTGAAGACTACTATGCTTATGAGGATATTTTTTCTCATCAATGGGGAGGATATGGGTTTAGTTCTACATTTCCAGATTATGTAAAAATGGAGCACTTTATTTCGGGTTTGTCTCCTTTCCTAAAGACTAAGGTTACTTGTAGTGGACCCTCTACCTTTGAAGAAGCGGTCACTATTGCCCGAAAGAAGTTTCACAAGTACTTCTACATCAAAAATGGTTTCCATCATGCTGGAAGAACCAACCATCATGAAAGTGTTTCTATCAAGGAGTCATCTCCTTTGCCATACTTGCCTCCTTCTACTCCGACAAATGTTGAAGAAGTTACTTACATGCCAACTGATTATTCAAGTGCTAAAGTGTGTGGCCAAGATTCAAATGTGGAATATCTTTCTTCTACCTTTATCACAAGCATGCAAAAATCGACACAAGATATCTCAAATGGCATTGATGATTCAATAATGGATACATCCAACCTTTTGGTGGAGGATCAATTTCTAGTCCGAGCAGACGAAGCTTTTGTGCATCATGACTCTATGGAGAATGAAGACCTTGAAGGTAACCTTGATCTTATGGAATGTTCTGAGAGTGTATCTTGTCTAAAAGAAGAGAGTAAAGAAGAAGATGAAATCATAGGTGGAGAGATCATAGACCACATTGATCATAAAGAGATGATTGTGTACATGGAATGCCAACTCCAAAACAAAGTAGAAGAGTGTGAGTTGAATCCATGTGAGGATAATCTTCAAGAAGTGTTTGAGGATGTTGAAAAGCATTGGTATGACCCCTGTATGTTAAGCATGGAGGAACCTATCATGCAAGAAGCCAAATTTTCCACAAAATCAAACAGTAATCCATCAACCCTTGAGGTGGTACAATGTGAGGAGTTACAACCTTGCCAAAGGGGGGGCTTAGAAGGGGATGAAGAACATGGGAGAGTAGTAAAAAATAAAATCATAAAAGGAAACTGTCAGAAGGGTATCATTCTCTCCAATGGTGTTAAGCTTCTTGGATACGTCTTGCAACTTAACTTCTTGTTAAGGCTTTCAACTTGACTTCTCTCTTACACTTCTTCATCCCAAAAAATCTGCTAATATGATATGGGAGTCATGGAAAATCTTTCTTAATAAGCTATCTTCTTGAGTAAGTCATCGCGTTTGTGGCTTCTTTGATACGTTACTTCATCTGTATAAGCTACCGGTAATCCCTTCTTTATCATCACTTGTTATCCTCTTATTTTTGTGATCTTCACTCTCTTGTAACTTAGTCATTTTCTTATCTGATGGCGTCTTGGCAAGAAGGCTTGGTTCTTCCTATATGCATCTCTCACTTGCAGAGTGCAGATGAGGCAGTTAAAAGACAATTCTTAGAGCGATACAAAGATCTCCTCTTTCCTCAGTCAAATTCTTGTGTTGGCCAGACGATATGAAAGACATGGCGACATCTCACAAGAGTGACTCTCTGGGGTAGAGACCATTTCCGCAACAATATCCGACTTGCTATGGTTATAGAGGCTCTAGGACTTGGACCTCGATACTACTGCATCAAAAGGACACGAGATCCTGGGTTCTTCGCAAGGTTGTTCTTGCTTGTACAGTTTAGCCCCCATTCCAAGATTTGCCTTGATACCATCTGGAGTCTTCCTCTTAGAGGTCCTTTTCTTTTCTCAGGTCATATCCGAGAAATCGCTCAAGCTATTTCTCGTAGAAGCATTCTAGAGGGTGAACGTCCTAATATGTGTGGTGCTTGTGATACTTGGTTATGTGACCATATATTAGAGGATCTTCATGAGTTGTAAACTTTCTTGCCTCTCTCTGTAATTACTTCCTGCCTCCATTGTAATCCTTTTTGTCTTTAATTGAAGAAATAACCCTTTTTTGAAAAATTTGAGTATTGTCCGTACTTCTTTGTCTTGAAATGTCAGTCTCTCCTCTTTGATTAAATTCTTAAGGACATCTCAATAAAGGGTCTTGTGTCTATAATAGTCTTCAGTAAGATTCCAACTTTGAGTTCTTGGCTAACTCATAAGTTTGTTTTCTTATTCTTCTTCGGAGTTTAAATATCTGCAATATTTATGAGCTTATCTATTACACTTTCCCATCTTGATTCCATGTGAGCTGACGAACTCATTGAGCTCCCGCGGTAGCATTGGTAGCTCTATCACATTTCCTTCGGTGTCTTTGAACACGCCTTGGTAGATCTTTAGATCATTTGACTCTAGCAGATCTTCTTGGATCCATGTGCTAGTTGGCTTTAGAGTTCCTTCTGGTATGACGAAGGGCTCTACTTCTTCCAAATAACCCTTTATGGTCATCCTTTTCTTCTTTGCCGATGATTTTGCGGCTTCCATAGATCCTGTTGCACTCAGTAGTCCGAAGTTAGCGTTTTTTCCATATCAGCTGGAGAAACTGAGTTTTAACTATCCAAACGACTTGAAAATTGAAAAAAAAAACTCAAAAGGAACTTGGGCAACCGTGCATGTGTTTTCATTTAGACATCCTATGTGTAGGATGTCTTTTTCATCAGATTTTGGTGATACTTGACATGTTGGTGATCCTTCGCCTGTACAACATGGCTATGTGATTGGATTTGGATTTGGGCATCAAAAAGTGGATTTTTGGGCAGATTCAGGCTTTAGTCTCACAAATTGGGTAAAAGTCCACTACAGGTAGCAAATAATATCCAAATGGGTTGAAAATTGATATATGGGCTCCTTGCACCATGGTATTGGCTCCCATGATGTCATTCTTTGCACAGAAGTTTAAAAACATGCTGGAGACATCCTACGCGTAGGATGTCTATTTCATCAAAATGGCTTGGGATTTGTTCTGTGGGTAGTCCTTGGCATGTGGAACATGGCCATGCTCTTGGATTTTGATTTGGACAAGAATTGATATTGGTAAGACCCTGTGTAGTGTTTTTGGGCTCAAAAAGTGTATCTTGAAGGTGTTGGGGGTCAAAAATGATTAGAATGGCTTCAAACTTGGTATATGAGCTCTTGAAGATGATGTGATTAGATCTGGAATGGACAAATACCCTCTGTAGGCCAAAAATGTCAAATAGACATCCTACACGTAGGATGTCTACTTCATCAATTTTTGCAAGCGACCACACAGATTGGTTGGCTATGTGCTCATGAATATGTTGTGCAAGCTTCATGTGATTTGGACAAGTTTTGGTAGGTCTATGGCCCATTTTTGCCTCTATGCCCTAACTTTGCATTTTTTCATGCATATGAGATCAATGTTGGTCCAAATGTGATGAAACTTGGTGGCTAGCATGTCAAGGCTATTCAGAAAATGTGCGTGATGAGGAATATTGGGTTCTGTGCCCAGAAATGGCCTTGGGACATCCTACGTGTAGGATGTCTCCTGATGATTTTTTCATGGAAACTGTCACCGGTGTCTGTCCTTAGTCCCCCTGAGTCCCTTTTAAGCCTAATTTCAACAAAAAAGTCAAATGGATAGAAAGTAACTCCCTGTGTGGATTTCAGAGCCTCCGAACCGTTTTATGAATTTTGGAGTGCTTTTCGGCAATGAAATTTCTTGATGTTGGTCTCCATAGCTTCCCAATCCCTTGGGGATCCTTGCCGTATGGTTTTTGTCGAGTTTGGCTTCACTGGAGCTCCATTTGGCAATTTGTCGTTCTAGAAGCACCCGTGGTTGCGTTTACATGTCTTCAATGACTTGTGGTGGTCTACCACCATAGGACTTGGTTGTTGATGGTTTAGGAAAGCCGCTCGTGAAGTTTGGTGGCAAACGGACATGCGGTTTGGCCGCGAGAGCTATTTGACGCTTTGTGTGTCTGATGCCATTTTTGAATTTTAGTGCCGCTTCGGGTCACCTTTTGGTCATGTAGGCTATATAGACTTGTCAAGCATGTTGTGATACTCCTACCCATGAATTTTGGTAGCATTTGGGCTCCTCTCCGCCGATTTCCCATTTGGTGGCCTCTTGCGGGATTCTAGGAATTAGGGTTTTTCCCGATGGTTTTCTACTGTCTTTGGGCATCCAAGAGTGGTCTCCTATGCTAGGGTAAGCTGCCAATGAAGTCTCATTGCTTTTGGGTTAGCCGTTAGGTGGCCACTTTTAGTTGTAGGTCTCTACTACCCGCTTTCTGTGTGAACCCTACGCTAGTTTTCGCGACAAAACGACAAACATGCACGAAAATCTCAAGGTGGTGAGCCTACCTCTCATGTCTGAAGCCCGTCGGGTAGTCGTGCGCATCGTAGAAGCTGTTGGAAGTTCCGCTCGCTCTAGGTGGCAGAAGCTCTCTCTCAAAGGTCAATAGTGAAAATGAGCTTAAAATGAAGTGAAAAATTCTTATAATGGGGGTTCCCTAACCACTTTTCATGAAATTTGACATGAGCTCCCAACTTCTTGCGAGATGCGGTTTAGGCTCAAAAATTTCTTGATTTGGACTTCATTTGCCCTGTTTACTAGAAATTTGGCATTTCGATCAAAATCTGGCCAAAACACACTTTCCGCTCCAGTTTCATAATTGCACCCCCGCCGTACCATAGGTTTTCCTATAGTCACTGATCATCCCCATATTTTTTGTTTTTTCTTACGAGCGTTTTTCACCTGCTTTTTGTATTTTTGAAGTTTTTATGCCGAAAGTTAGCAAAATTAAAAGGAAAATAGAAAATCAAACCCAAAAAATCCCCAAAAATCATAATAAATCAAAAACATCACCGCAAAATATTATATACACTCACATGAAATTTTTATGGCCGGATTTCTTCGTTTTACCATTATTTTGCCCGAAAAATGTCTATTTCTACTTATATACACACACCTAGGGGCTTGATTTGGCGTTTGACCCTATATACCTATAGATTCATGCTGTATAAGGGCATATGTACTTGGGTTAGTCTGGAAAATTTCGCAATCAAACAACAACCCTTAAAAATAGTCGAAAAACATGCCCTTTTTTGGCTCTTTCTTCTATTGGGTCCGCATTTGAGAATGCCTCCCCCCCTCCTAGCAGGAGTCCTCCCGGCCGACAAGATATTGCCTCAGAGTATGTGTCGTTCATGGTTTGAAAAAATTGTGCTAATGCTTGGCCGTGTAATGTGGCCCTATTTTATGCATACTCGGTCAATGCATGGAAAAATTAATGTTGTGCAAGAGAAGGGTATAAGCAAGATGCTTATTGGCATTCGCCGTCGAGGTTTCCTGTTTTCTTTGCAAGTAAAATCTGTAACTCTACTTCTCTCTGTTTAATTGTCTTTCTTGCAAAAGTCGCTTGCTTTGCCGCTACTGTTGATATGGCCGTAGTGGTAGCTTTGGAGAGAATTGGCTTGGCCGGAATGGCCGTAGACCGTATCTCTTTTGCTTTCCATTGGTAGCTTGTTTTTGCTGGTTTTTGTAGGTTTCGTGCTACTTCCTTGGTTGCCACTGTTTTGTTGCTTATTGGCATCCACATAAGTCGGTTTGTTGGTTTCATATGCAGTTGTCTGCCTTCCGATGTTGCTTGTACTGAAGGGAGTTTCTTTTGCTTCGATTTTGGTATCCAAATGCGAGTTTCATTTGAGTTGTTGTGGAGCATTTTCTTTGGAATCCATATCTATTTTATGTTCTTGGTGTTTGGTTGAATTATCTGCTTCGGTTGAATTGTTTTGTTGTCTTGTTTTCAGTCTGCCATGTCATTTCTATCCTTCCGCATCCATACTTGTTTCTCTTGTTTTGGTAACCCTGATCTGTTCACTACGATAGGTAACTTCTTATTCATGTAGTGAGCATGGTTGGTACTTCCCTGTTTGCTTTTTAGTGGTACCCTTTCTTTTGGCTTTTTATTGAGGGATTGCATTGCTAGCAGCGGATTCTTCCGGGTTGCTGAGCAAAGGTTACCACTTGTTGTTCTTGTGCATGCTGAATTTTGAATGCATTCGCATTCCAATCTATCTGCACATTGTACTCTTTTTGCCAAGGTTGTCCCAACAACATGGGGTGTTGTGTGCTTTCATCCTTGACCACATAAAATTTGTGTGGGTAAATATATTGATGTACTTGTACATGCAATATAGTCCAACCCAATGTTTTCAACGAGTGTGATGTACTACTTTCCAGCACTTGTGGAGTAGGATGAAGTTGACCTGTGGACTTAAGTTGTTTGTATAATCTGTAAGAGATTAAATTCGCTTGAGCTTCAAAATCAAGCAGTGTTGTCGGTTTAACTTGATTGCTACCTACTTTGACTGCAATTTTTGGCTCCACTGTGTCTTCATCAAACCTCGCTAGTCGAATGGCATTAATTCGCAATGGTGCTCCACATTTTCTTTTTTGTCGCAAAATTCTTCTTTTTACAATGCGTTCTTGTGCTTCTGCTTGAGCTTCTTCTCGTACCCTCTGCTTCTCCTTATTTGTTGTTTTCCTTGATGGATTTGTTGAAGCATATCTTGTGTTAGTGGTAAATGATATTTCTTCAATCGACACCCACTAATCCAATTTGGCATTTCTTCACCTGCTAATGTAGCAAGCTTGACAGCTCTGCTTTGTGATAGATCACTAATCACAAAGGGTCCCATCCCTCGCTTTTTAAGTTTCTTGGCATGTTGCTTCAAAGTATAAACAAGTACATAATCACCAGTTTTGAACCCTTTCGTGCGCACATGCTTATCAAAAAACTCTTGTTGTCTTCTCTCTTTAGCATAGATCGAAGCTACAACTCTCAAGCGGAGTTCATCTAGCTTTTCAAGATCATCTATTCTTGAAGAGAGCTCATGCCTTGTCCATTCTAAGCGTTTCGCTACTCGTAGAGTTGGAATTAAAAACTCTATGGGTAATATGGCATTTAGACCAAACACCATGTTGTACGGTGTCGTTCCTATCGATGTTTTGTAAGCTACCCTATATGCCCATAGTGTTGAGTGTAGCGGCTGATCCCAATCTGTTCTTGACTCTGACACAATTTTAGTGAGAACCGTGCATAGTGTTTTATTTGTGGCCTCAGCTTGTCCATTTGCCTGTGGATGGTATGGAGCAGAATTCCTATGTATGACCATGAATTCCTCTAGCAGATATTCAATTACTTCATTAAGAAAATGTGTTCCCCGATCACTGACAATTTCTATTGGTAAACCGTATCGTACAAAAACATTCTCATACAAAAATTGTGCAGTGGTCCGTGCATTTGCTTTTTGTGTTGCCTTGGCTTCCGCCCATTTTGTGATATAGTCCGTAGCCACAATGATATATTGAGTATGGGTGCGATATGCAGGGGGTGAAATAGGTCCCACAAAATCAATGCCCCATTTTGCAAATGCCCTTGCTGCCATCATTGACCGTAGCGGCATCTTATCTCTCTTTATCGGCACCTTGGTGCGCTGACATGCATCACAACGCTTTACAAACTCTTCAACATCCATATGCAATGTAGGCCACCATATTTCTGCCGTTAAGACAATTTTTGTCGTCTTATCGCCTGAAAAATGTCCTCCACTTATTCCACAATGTGCATGTTCTAGAATTAGTAGGTATTCATTTTCTCTTGCACAGATTCTAAGTTGATTGTCCTTTCCTCGCTTATAGAGTTGGTTCCCAATTAACTGAAAGTCACGAGTCTCCAGCTCTATAGCTCTTTTTCGTGCTCTTGTTATGTTTTTAGGAAACGTCCTTGTGGTTAAGAAATCAATGATATATTGACTCCATGCAGTTGTAATGTTTACCTGAAACAATGTCGCGTGATCCACTGGTCTTTTGGCACTACATATAGTACAATTGATAACATAAGCATGTGTGTCTGCGTACATAGTTGGCCAATAAACCCCTAACTGTTTCAGTCTCTGGTGTGTTTTCACTGTTGAACAATGAAATGCACAATCCTGGACATGCGCTTCTTCTAGGTAACACTCGAATTCCTCCGGATTTATACATAATCGTAGAATATGGTCCGATCCTAGATGATACAGTCGTCCTGCAATCAATTGGAAGTTTTTTGTTTGTCGAATTGTTTGTTGTTTGGATCTGTCTTCAGTGCTATCAAACCTACCTCCAAAGGAAAGGATGCTAACAATTTCCTGAGACCATTTGGGTATCATTTCAATATTGAAAAGATAAGCATCTGGTATGTCATCATCTACTCCTTCAGGAGCTTCCCTGTTGTGTAGCCTTGAAAGATGATCCGCACGTAGATGGGTTTTACCCTTTTTTACCACCACTGTGAAATCAAACTCTAGAAATATAATAAACCAGTGTACAATTATCCATGTATTGCATGGTTTATTCACCAGATACAAAAGAGCTTGATGATCTGTGAAGAACACAAATTTGTTTGCGATCAAATAATGCCGAAATTTCTTTACAGCATAAATCATTCCTAATCCCTCTCTTTTGGTGGTTGTGTAGTTCTTTTCCACACTGTTTAACTGTCAGCTTGCATAACAAACTGGAAAATCCATTGTTCCGTGTCCAGGTTGAGCCAGAATACTCCCAATTGCATATGCAGAAGCATCAATGTGAACATGGAATATTTTTTTCCGATCCGGTGCTTTAAGTACAGGTGCTGATACAAGGTTTTCCTTCAGCTTTTGGAATGAAGTTTCACACTCCTCGGTCTAGTCAAAATTGACTAGCAAATGATACAGAGGTTGTGCGATGACTGCATACATATATATGAATCTTCGATAATACCCACAATGTGCCATGAAGGATTGCACTTGTTTCGCATTAGTAGGCCTGGGTAGGTCTACTATGACGTTGACTTTGTCTAGGTCAGTGGTTATACCATTTCTTGAGACAATGTGTCCTAAGATGCGGCCTTGCCTAACCATAAAAATACACTTTTTTGGGTTAAGACAGATTCGATATGTCCTGCATTTTTCAAATACCTTTTGCAAATGGTCAATATGTTCCTCTCGTAGAAGAGAGTGTACACAAAGATCATCCATGTAGATTTCTAAGAATATTCTCAGGTATTCTTTGAACGCGTACGTCATTAACCTTTGGAAGGTAGCTGGGGCATTAGTTAAGCCGAAAGGCATAACTCGATACGCATATATTTCCCATTCTGTGGCAAACGTTGTTTTTTGTTGATCCTCCATTGCAATTGCCACTTGGTTGTATCCTGAAAACCCATCCAGAAAGGAATAAGCCCATTTTTCGACCACCCTCTCAAGTACATGTTCCGTGATCGGCAAGGGATAATTATCCCTTATGGTGGCTGCATTTACCTTTTTGAGGTTTACACACACTCGCAATTTTTCGTTCTTTTTGGGGACTACCACAATGGGTGACACCCAATCTGTATGTTCGATTTCATAGATAAATTCTGCTTCCATCAGCTTGTCAATCTCCTCTTTGATTTGTTTAGCAAATGTGTCATTATATGTATAAGGACGCTGTTTGCTAGGTTTTCCATCTGATTTCAAAGGAATTGTATGTTGGCATATCGATGGATCAACTCCCTTGAGGTCTTTGTAGGACCATGCAAACACATCTTTATACTTCTTGAGAAGTTGTGTTAGTTGTTCTTCTTCTTCAGGCTCTAAATCGGTTGCGATATAGACCGGATGAGGCTTCTCACCTGGTGCCACGAGGTCTATCCTTTTTGCATTTTCTGGCCCATCGTAAGATTCTTGGTTTGTTCTTTCCTTGACTGGTGGTGTCATGATGATTTTGCTGTCCTGGATGGTGAATTTCTGATAGTGTGATGGTACATTCATGTTTCCCTTTTCTAACTCCCCTTTACCATCACTATCTTCCTCAGTAGTCCATATCTCTCGTAAAGGCCGTTTCAGTTCTTGGTATTTCTGTTTACGCTCCAGTTTGGTCCACTCTTGGTCGTTCATTGTTTCTTTTTTTGATTTTCGAGATTTTTGTGATTTTGTTTCCGTTTTAGCTTTTCGTACTTGTCTTCTTTCCTCTTGCGTTCTTTCCCTTCAAACTTTTGAGAATCTTCCTGATATTTGATCTTTTACACAATCCTCTACTTTTACAAGCATCAGATAGTGAGTTTTATCTTTCATCTTAGGCATCAGGTTCTCTCGCGCTTTGTTTCCTGCTCTTTTCCTCCTATAGCGTTCTTGGCGTCTAGGGTGCTTGCTGATTAGCAAAATCATAAAACTTGATATTCTCTGCCTTCTCCCCACACTCACTTGAGTTGTCTGAACACTCATTATCTACATTGTTGTTTACCTCCAGATTCTCAGAGGAGTTATAAAACTCTTCTTGTTCTAGTGGTTCTACCATCTCATCTCCTCTTGGTATAATGCTTACCATGTAATAGCATAGCACATCATAGCCATCCTTATCGCAAAATTTTGTTGTTGGACTATCTGTAATGGTACAGACACCCAATGTTGCTAGTAGGTGTTCCCATTCTAGAGGTTCCAAGGCATCTTCAGGAAAAGGTTCCGGAATATACTCCTTGTCCTCAATCAATCTTTCTAAGACGCATTCCTCTCTTTTTAAGCTTCCACAATGTGAAGCTCCGCACATCCATAGCTCTTTTTGTTGCCCTAACCATACTGTGAGTTTCGATTCTGCTACTGTAGTTGAATCAAACTCTTCCACTGGTGTTTGGTTCACATCCTTGCAATTATGGTCTTTCATGTGTATTTTGGTTGTTGTCTTGCCATGTCTGAGGTATATGTGGTCGTAACCCCAATCCTGGACCATCTTCAATTGTCTCATGAATGGTCTTCCCAAGATAATGGAACTCTTTGATCATCTCAAATTTTGATTTGGAGACAGTTCATGTGTTTGGGGGACCATAGAATGTTTCTTTTGCCGGTATTTTCTGTTTTTGGGCTCCAAGTGGTCACAACCTTGCCCAACTTTGTCCAAATTTAATGCATGGCTTTTATACTATGTGGTGAACATGCTTCTGATGAAAAATGTGGGTTTTGGCATCTGTATAAAATAAAATACATTATACACGTTGTTAGCGTGCAAACGAGAAGGAAATGAATGCCTCTACATCCTTGCACGAGCCACACCATCAGAAGGAAGAACTATTGCACGATCGAAAGCACCTGTGGGAATTTATGAAAAACCCTCCTAGCATTAGATACACTCAAAATTAAAATAAAATGAGGACATCTTGATGAAGCTCGTCTCGTGCAGATGTCCGTAGAGTATCCATAGGCAAAAAATAGATGAAAGATGAAGAAGTTATGGCCGCCCAAAACCAAGGATGTTCTCTTTCTTGCTCAAAAATGAGCTCTTTGGAAGTTGTGCACGTGTTGTAGCTATTAAAAGGGGGCTTTCTTATCTTTTATCCCCAAGATTTTTCTCTCTTTTCTTAGCCGACAAGGCTCTCTCTCAAGGCACCTTTTAATTGGTTCAATTTTGGCCTTTTTTGGGTGAAAAATGAGCTGTTGGTGACCCTTTGACCAAGGAATGGGGTGGGAGCAAGTGGCCGATGGACCAAAAGGGATTTCCAAGCACTTGTACAGATGAGTGTGGACTAAAAAATGCACTACCTCCCTCCTCATGAGCCCACGAACCCAAAACATTCCAGCTCTCCCCCAAAGCATAAGAGCTTCTCTGACAACTTTCCCCGAGGCATAACTTGCTCCTTTGGTCACCGAATGATGCACTGTAACACATGACTCAAAGCCCGTCATCTTGACTATCTCTAAAAATTTCAGATTTCACCATTTCTAATCTTAGAACCTCAAGTTGTCCCAGTTGCTTCTGTCGCATGCACCTGCAATCACTTTCTAAGTTGAGACCGCCCACTTCGAATGCCCATAACTCATGATACATTACAAGTCCGATCACGAGCTATAAAACACGGATGAAAATACTTATTAAAAACCATGTTTTAAATAATCCAACAACCCAAAAAATCAGCATTCAAGTTTGGCAAAATCACACCTTTGTACATGGATTTTTACAGGGCCACTCCAAAACTGGCAAGGCTATGTACACATATATACATGAGGCTAATGGGAAAGATTTTTGGCACGACTTAGTGACTTTATGCTCATCCAAAAAATTCTTGACATAGCTTGCCAACCCCCTCTAGCTTGCTTGATCATTCATGACAAGCACAGGTTTCTAGAGTGAACAACTATTGCAGCTCATTCCCAGAAACCTCATTTACATTCCCAAATGTCTCCACACTATCTTCCTCTATCGATAGCATCTCATCTGTCACACTTTTCATCAAATGTGCCAAGTATTTCTTCAATCTATAACCATTAATACAATATTTATGATGTGCACCACTCAAATCAGCCAACTGCTATGTGCCATTATCAAATTTGTTCACAACTATAGAAGGACCTTCCCACTTGATTTGATTTTTTTTCTGAAAGGTATTGTCCAACTTACTATTGTATCGCAACACCAGATCACCCTTTTCAATTCCCTTCTCCTGTATGCATTCATTAGCCTTTAGCTGATCCTTCTTTGTTACTTCTTCATAGTATCTCAAAGTAAAACTCTGTCCAATTGCAAACATTGTAAATCCAACAATCTTTTCTGCCAAGCATTTGTTTTCTCTTCATCTCCCAATGACAATAGCTTGAGTGCAGGAATATCCACTTCAATTGGCAATAAAGCTTCTTTGCCATAAACCAAGTGGTAAGGAGAAAATCATGTGCTCATTTCATAGCAGTTATGTAGGCCCATAATGCACTAGGCAACTCTGAATCCCAGGTCTTCCCATGTGTTTGGGTCATCTTTGTCAAGATCTTCACTAACTCTCCATTGAATCTCTCATTGAGACCATTGCATTGTGGATAATAAGGAGAACTAGATCTATTCTCGCATAAGAAATCAAACATCTCTCCTCTAAATCCTGGTCCTCTATCAGAAAGTAGCTCTAGGGGCACACCAAATTTGCAGCATATATACTCATAAACAAACTTCCCCATTTCCTTACTAGTAATTTGTTTGACAGATTTAGCTTCTACCCATCGTGACAAGTAATCCATTGTTGTCAAAATGTAAGCATTTCTTTTGCTAGTCATAGGTAAGGGTCCAATAGCATCAAGACCCCATTTTTCAAACACATCAAAATCTAGTATTGTTTGTCGCAATTCAGGTTTCAAAATTATCTTTCCCATCTTCTCGAAAGGCAAACACGACTTGCACCAATGGTTAACATCCCGCTAGATGCTTGTCCATACATAGCCTTCTTGAAAAATTTTATGCAACATGATCTTCATGGCAAAATGGCCTCCACAAGATCCCTCATGAGTTTCTTCCAAGATCTTGTAGATTTCCTCTTTCTAGGGCACACAACGTAAAACCAAATTGCTTCCTTTCATGTAAAGCACATCATCAAACATTTTATATTTCCTGGCTTTCCTTATAAACGCATACTTTTTGGAGGATGGTAAACCTTCATATAGGACCCTTATCAATAGAAAATCCATCTCCTTTGATAACACTTCCCTCCCACAATAGAAAGGGCCTTTGCCCTCAACACAAACACACAAGTGATCATTTCTTGGGCAGCAGCATGAGCTTCTTCATTTTGAGACCTCTCAATATGCTGCAAACTCCATGCTTCAAACTTTTTGTGCAATGATTTCACCTTGAAGCATAAATTATTCAGTTTAGGACTCTTATTCTTCCATACTCCCAATACTTGCTTCATGACCAACAAGGCATCTCATTTGATCTACAAGTGTCTAATTCCCAATTGTAAGGAAATGTGCAAACCACCTTCAAGAGCCATATACTCTGCTTCATTGTTACTCTTTGCATCAAGTTTCAGCCCTTGTTTCCTTACAAGCTTCCCTTGTGCATCATATATGACAATGCCTCATGAAGCAGCATCATGACTTCTTCGATAAGAACCATTGAAGTATAACAGTGAAGCATCAAAGGTGGCAAGAGTCTCATATTTCTTCTTTTGTACCACCTCTTCTTTAACCAAAATAGGAGTGTCTTTATAAGTGAGTAAATCTGCCAGGGTAGCCCGAGTACTCTCTTCCACCAAAAAAGTGAAGTAAAACTCCTGAAATTCAACAAACCATCGCATCATCGTTTTTGATATATTTGCATTATTGAACAAGTAGGGAAGCAATGAATAAATGGCAATAAAGGTGAATGATTTTTGCAGTAAGTAGTGTCTGAATCGTCTGTAAGTATACACCATACTAGTCATTACCAATTCAATTTCAAAGAAATCTCTTTCATGGAGAGTCTTTACTCTGCTAGCATAATGAACAGGATTCATATATTGAGATTCCTTCCCCTTTTGCAACAACATGGCCCCAATGGCATCGTCTCCCACTGATGGGTTAACATAAAACTCCTTTTCCCAGTCAGGAGCTTGCATAATGGATAGTGTACTCAAAACCTCTTTGAATCTGTCAAAAACATCATCATAGTCACGAGACCACTCCAAGGGATCATTCTTAAATGCTTGTTGCAATGGATATAATAGTTGTGATGCCAAAGGTATGAAATGAGATTTATTTTTAACCTTCTATATGAAAGTTGCCAGCTACCTGGTATCTTTTGGAGATGACAGTAACAACAAAGCCTCCACTTTCTCTAGATCTACTTTAATCCCATTTTTTGAAATCACATGCCCAAGAATCTTCACCCTTATCTACGCCAAATGACACTTCTTAGGGTTCCACTGACCCTCGCATTCATCATACCTTGCAAAAGTCATTTCAACATGCTCTTTCCTTGAACTATATACACATAAATCATTTAGGAATCCTTTGACAAACTACCCAAGGAATGGGGTAAGGACCCAATTCCACTTTTCTTTTAAAAGATACATGCCCATTTGTCAACCCAAAAGGAAGAAGCAAAAGCAAAAACAACCCCATGGAGTGATAAAAGTAGTCTTTGTTCAGTCTTCAGTAGCAAGGATACGTTGAAAATATCCTGAATAACCATCACAAACATTGTATCTTTCAAAGCCACTCACTGCGTGTAAAAGTTGATCACCGCATTTAATGGCTTGTAATCAACACAAAGTCTCCAATGCCCATCTTTCTTTGGAGTGACCACTACAAGGCTCACCCATTCATCATTATCAACTGGCACAATGAGCCCTGCATTTAAGAGTTTATCCACTTCTTCCTTCAAAGCATTCATTTGCTCCTTACCTATTCTTCTTAATTTTTGTTGTATTGGCTCTGCCCCTTCAACTAGCTCGATCTCAGAATCCCCAACAAAACCCCTTTCTTCTTGATATGAAGTGATGAAAAGATCTAGAAATCTGTCGAACATTTTTAATTACTCTCTTCTTTCTCCCTGCGTCAAATCAATACTCACCATATTTTGAATCAATTCTCTCTTCATTGGCAATTCTTGTTTAGGTTGTATCAACTCTTCAAGTTACTCTAAACGGCTTGAAGCATTTATGTTCCCTGACACTTGCAACATTTCACCCACTTCCCTCTTCTCCTTGCCAAGCAACAAGAATGACACTTCACCCTCATCACTGGAACTAGAAGCAAAGTTACTTTCTAAATCTTTAGAAATATCTTCAATGGTAACCTCGGATTCATCATTCTCACTCACATCCTCTAGGGCCATAGGTTGCTTGGTGGTCATATCAAACACCCTCTTTTCACCCTTCTTGCCATACACACAGATTGTGCCCTTGCCACAATCTTGCACAGCACCAACAACTCTCGACCAAGGTCGTCCCAAAATGAGAGGAAAAGCTTCCAGGCCAGCTGGCATAACATAAAAGTTTACTATAACCTTCACGTTAAATACTTCAACTTCCAAATTCTTATTAATCTCCAAACACTTCACTTTTGCATGGTATGCTAGTCAAATCCAAAACCCAAAGCTTTTGCATGTAATGAGACCCAATCTCCTGACACATGACTATGTGATCACACATACTTGAGCACCTCCATCAATGTAGGCCTCTCCCATGCCCACACCTTTGTGCCAAGCATTCACCACAAGACAACTGTCGGGTAACTCTCCCATAGCCGACACTGTGACTTCTCCATGCTTCGGCTCTTTCTTTGGATCCACTAATGACACTACCTCTTGAGTTTGGGCACCATATTTCATCAATTGTCCAAAAGTAAAATCTACTTTCCTCCCAATCAGGTCTTCCTTTAAACTGTAAGTTGTTTGGCCTTCTCCCAAAGGTAAATTTTCCACTTCAAACCGTCTACGAGGTCTTCTCTTCCTCTTGGATTTTTCATCTTCACCCTCTTTCTCTTTCTCTTTCTTTTTGCTAGGACCATGTGCAACATAGCCTTCCCTCTCTCTTTTGCCCATGGGCAACACACTTGTTTCTTTCTTTTCAACTCGCACAATATCCACATGACCACCAGAGGTTGAAGCTTGATTTTCCTGCTCAGTACCTTGATCTCCCCGTATATCCAATGCATAATCATTAGCTCTATTAGGAATATTCTGGGGGAGTGGGAACATACCACCTCCCATCCTTTGGCTTTGAACAATAAATGTTGATGTGACCAAATTCACCACAATTATAACAGGTAGGGATGAACCTCCTTTGCGGCTCAAAGACACCTTGTTCACAACCATCATTTGCATTAGGTTGAGCTTCACATGCCTAAGCCATCCCTCTACCACGACCACGAACACGACCACAGTCCAAGAACATTAAGTAGCAATTCCTGCATCATGGTCAGCATGTCTTGCATATTTTGATGTAACTATTCAGTATTAGCAACCCTTTGAGCAGGTTGGGCTCCATCCTTTGCCTAATTTCCACCTTTTGGTCACCATTACTTTGCACAAGAACCGCTTTCCCATACTCATTAAGTCTTTGAGCCTTCCATTGCTTCTCCCTAGAAATAGTGATTACTTTCTCGAAGGTGGTGGGCCTTTTCAACTCAACTTTGAACTTCAGACTCTCTTTTGAAATTTCCACAAAATGATCCTTCTTTAACATGGATGGAGGGATTTCATTTCCCAAAGCTCGGGCCCATTTATCCCATAAATGGGTGGACTGCATGACAAAATCATCAACACTCTGATTACTCTTTTGAGTGTACCCCAAAATTTCATGCCAAAATTCATCAAGTACTTCAATGGATCTGTACTATGCTAGGAAATCTTGCTTCACATGATTGTAGTCCAAAATTACCCCTGGATTTTGTGCCCCAACTCTTCATGATTGTGTAACCAAACTTTTGCCTCATCCTGTAAATTGTATTGTAGTAGCCGCAACAATATAGCTTGGTCTAGTATATTTTGTAGTAAGCAATTGACTTCCAATCTTTCAATAATTTTTTGTGCATTCTCATTAGGAAATCCATGAAACTGGGGGAACTCATTTGCCATGTTTGATTTCCACAAAAACACTTACATGTGACGTCGAAAGCTCAAGGGATGTTGATGGATCACTCTAGTACCTAATCCATCTCACAATGGGTAGCCCGGCACCTAGTGCTTGGAGTAAAAAAACCTCACAACCTTCCAAAGGCTGCAATCCAATTATACAACCGCCTCAAGTGTTGTCCTCAATTTGCACATACATAGGCGGTTGTCCATAAGGACCCACATCCCCTTTACATTCTCCACCTGCTCTGCCTACAGAATAGACATGTTTCACAAGAATTGGAGCTTTGGAGCACTTTCTCCTCCATGGGGGCACCAAAATGATGCTAGCATGCAAATGAAAATGAAAATGAATGCCTCTATAGCCTTGCACAAGCCACACCATCAGAAGGAAGAACTATTGCACGGTCAAAAGCACTTGTGGTAACCACCTTTGGAAATATATGAAAAACCCTCCAAGCATGAGACACACTCAAAATTGAAATAAACCAAGGACATCATGACAATGCTTGTATTGTGGAGATGTTCGTAGAGTATCCATAGGCAAAAAACAAATGAAAGTTGAAGAAGTTATGGCCGCCTTAAATCTGCGGGGGCGTTCTCTTTCTTGCTAAAAAATGAGCTCTCTGGAAGTTGTGCAGGTTTTACAGCTATTAAAATGGGGGATTTTTATCTTTTATCACCAAGATTTTTCTCTCTCTTCTTAGCCGACAAGGCTCTCTCTCAAGGCACCTTTTAATTGGTTCAATTTTGGCCTTTTTTGGGTGAAAAATGAGCTATCGGTGACCCTTTGACCAAGGAATGGGGTAGGAGCAAGTAGCCGGTGGACCAAAAGGGATGTCTAGGCGCCTGTGGAACTAAGTATGAACTGAAAAATGCGCTACCTCCTTGCCCATGAGCCCACAAGCCCAAAACATTCCAGCTCTCCCCCAAAGCATAAGAGCTTCTCCGACAACTTTCCCCAAGGCATAACTTGCTGCTCCGATCACCACATGATGCAGTGTAACACATGGCTCGAAGCCTTTCATCTCCCCTATCTCCAAAAATTTAAGATTTCAACATTTCTAATCTTAGACCCTCAAGTTGGCCCAATTGCTTTTATTGCATGCACCTGGAATCACTTTCTAAGTTGAGATCGCCCACTTCGGCTGCCCATAACTCATGATGTACAAGTCCGATTCACAAGCTATAAAGCAAAACAAAAAATAATTATTAAAAACCATGTTTTGGGGACTCAAAAAACCCAGAACATCAAGATTCAATCTTGGAAAAATCACACCTTTGTACATAGATTTTACAGAGCCACTTACAAAACTTGCAGGGCTATGTACACATATATACATGAGGCTAGTGGGCAAGATTTTTTGCATGACTTAGTGACTTTATGCTCATCCCAAAATTACCTGATATTGTATAATGTCTACTAATGCAAAACAGCTTGAAACTCCATGGGTAAGTTGTGTATAGCTTGTGCATGATGTCCATGGCCTCTGATTTGAATTTGAGCTTGTGAATGGGTGTCAAAGAGCCTGAAGGGATTTTTGCATCCAGAATTATGCTTTTTTTGGTGATTGAAGGTCAAAAGATATCCAAGTGTGATGAAAATGTGTTGGGGAGCTCATAATGATGTGTAAAAGGAGTTAGAGTTTCAAAAATCACAACAACAAGTAATTGTTGCAGGCTTTTAGACATTATACGCATATGACGTCTACTTTGGTATTTTTGGCTCAAGCTTGTGGTAGAGGTAGCTCATGATGTGTGTATGGCTCTGATATATGCAAATATAAATTTGGACTAGTGCTTATGAGCTCAAGGCCATAGAAGTAGTTTATGACACTTTGATTTGGAAATTGATGTGAGTGGTGATCAAAACATGCCCAAAGGTGCCCAAACTTGGTGTAGAGGCTATATGTACTATGCTTGACAATTCTAGATATTCAGAGTGTTTACATAACTCCTCTGTAATAGGTCTAGACATCATATGCGTATGATGTCTACTTTTGCAAAATGGATATTTGAGCATAGGCACATGATGTATTGTCTATGTGCTTGCTTTGTGTAAAATTTCACTTGATTTGAAGCACTTTTGGTAAGTCCAAAGCCAAATTATAGGATTAGGTTGAGACTTTGCATTTTTTGGGTCTTGAGTACCCTAATTGTCTCCAAATCTTATGAAATTTTATGTGCTTCATGTTTAGGGTATGCATAATATGTTTGTGAAGTCAAGTGAGTGATTTGTGTGCAAAAACTGACTATGATACATTATGCGTGTATGATGACTCCCTTGATAAAAAGTGAGTTCGATGCCTTGGGGTGTTTTGTGCTTGTGTTGTAGGCCCTACTAGCTATTTTGCAACTTAAAAAGTCAGATGTTTAGCTTAGAAACTCTCTATTTGGAATTTCAGTCTCTGAAAGGGATTTCTTCATTTGAAGACGACTTCCCAAAAAGATTATTCTTGAACTCCATCTCCCAAGCATGTGGATGCAGAAGGGCACCTTTCCATGGCTTTGATGTATCATTTGAACTCACAGACACCCTTTTTGGCAATTTGTCGCTCAAATCATGTTTTTTTATGACGAGATCGTCGGCAACAATTTTTCTTGATGTTTGATCCTACATGTTGGTTGACGATGATATGTCAATGATGCCTATGAAGTTTGGTGGCAAACAAACACCTTGCTTGCTCATGTTTAAAGCCTAACTTGATGTTTTGGTCCACTTTCTAAAAACACTTACAAGATGGCCTCAAATGATGCCCACCTGCCGCTCCCCAGGTGGTGCGAGCTCCTTGCCTCTACTCGCGCTTTGGCTGCCTCCTTTTGTTGCTTCCACTTGTCAGGATTCTCGCGCTGCTCACTTTGCATTCTTCCAATCTTCTTTGGCCAGTTAATCTGGTCTGTTCCACCCATGCTTTATTGCTTTTTGTACTTCAGAATGCTTGTGCTTGCAGTATTCGCGTATTTGAACCTTCATTAGGTCTTCATTGAAGCACTCATCCCGACTTGACACAGGAAACTCATCATAGCATGCTGATGACTCTGTCTTTTAATTCATTTGGCACTTCACTCCAGGTGTTTAGTATGTAGTGTCGAAACACCTGAGAGCAAAGACCGCACATGCACGAGATCACCTTCTTGCCATCGTCATCCAAGATGATGCCGTCGCTAATGTGACCAATTACGGCAAGCCCTCTTGCGTATGACGGATGAACCTGGGTGTCTTGATAGGGGTATCTAGGGACGTCTCAATGGGGGTACAGAAGTCAGCTGTCTCCACTGGAGTCTGGGCCCCGAAGTGAGGAGTGTCGATTGGGGTGGCTCCCGGAGGAGTACCTGGTGGTTGGTAGCTAGGAACGGCCGATAGCCACGAGAAAACCTAGCATAGATGGTGATGACATGGCTGGTGTGGGGGTGGGCAAAGAAGGGGAAGGTAAGAAGCCTCATCAAACACGAGGCAATGTTGACGCTTTAGCGGCGACATCCCCACAACAACCGTCTCACCGCCACCACTAGAGTGTCAGTGCCTAGACGAGTGTGAAGATTGTCTCCTCGACACCGAAGCTTTGGAGCGCATTGAATGCTTCCAAACAGAGGGAGACGTTGAAGGAGTGGAATGACGTGATGTGCTCCAGAGCGATGATGCTCCTCGTACTACCTCCTCTGTTGCGGTGATAAAGAAGAAAGAAACTCATCATCATCCATACCTGCATTAAACACACAAACATTTAATCCTAATATTAAATGGAGAAGAAAACATGGACAAGTTATAATCTATACTATAGATAATAGGGAGAGGGATTCCTATGTAGAGAGAGAGAGAGAGAGGACTCATAAAGGGGGAGGGATTCCTGTGTAGAGAGATTCCTTGAAGTTCTTGTGAAGTTGTCTCCCGTACATATCTTGTAAAAGCTATGTCTTGAACAACATGCCTTTTATATTTAGCTGTGAGAAGACACTCTAGTCATAAATTAAATTTCTTTTCTATTTGCCATAGTTTTCTCGATTACTTGTGACAAATCTTTATCTATCGAGAGAGAGAGAGAGAGAGAGAGAGAGAGAGAGAGAGAGAGAGAGAGAGAGAGAGAGAGAGAGAGAGAGAGAAAGAGAGAGAGAGAGGTATGTCTAATCTATTTTGTAGATATAGGTTACTATATTCTTGGGCAGTTGCAGGTTCTTGGACTCCATCAGTATGAGTGATCATGGCAGCAGTAGTGCTCGCCCCAGTAAGGCGGACATAGAGTGCTTCTTAGCATCTCTTTCACCCAATCAGCTAGATCTAGTGGAGGGACGAGCAACATCTATGAGTAGAGACGGATCACCTCCTTTGCAATTGTTGCCTCAGTCGCCATCGCACTCAGCGCAGTTTTGTGTCGGCCTTGAGCCGATGTAGTTGGCATATCAGACTTTCACAACACACCAAGGAGTATCCCTGCTTGTGAGACTGCTCATGATAAAGCCTCTAAGGATTATGTTATTGCTACGCTGCATCGGGAGTATTCTCCCATTAAAGTATTTGTATATGTTTGTACATCTGTAAGTTCTTAATGGTGTGTTGTGTTTGTTGCAGGACCCTTACACGTAGACGTTGAAACCGTAGGAGCTAGCCGAGTGTGTGTGTGTGTGTGTGTGTGTGTGTGTGTGTGTGTGTGTGTGTGTGTGTGTGTGTGTGTGTGTGTGTGTGTGTGTGTGTGTGTGTGTGTGTGTGTGTGTGTGAGAGAGAGAGAGAGAGAGAGAGAGAGAGAGAGAGAGAGAGAGAGAGAGATTGAGAAGAAGAGAGAGAAAGAGGGAAAGGAAACATGAGAGGGAGGAGAGGGAAGGAGCATACCTGGAGTGGAAGCAATGATGATTAAACACAATTTAAATTTCTCAAGTATAGCATATAGATAGGAATGGACAAAAAGCCACGTGAATACAATATATATTATAAAACGGAGCACAATTGTTCAAATAAAATGTTTATCGCTTTAAGAGGTCTCTCTCTCATCCTTGCATAGCTCAGCATAACTCCCTATGTCTATATAGAGCTTTCCATTTGGGCAGATGTCCTCTGTTTCATTTTGTATAGATCCTTTGCATGCACCCCATAGAGAGTAGTAGATTGATGCTCGTTTGGCACCACATCAGCACCTTCCGACTGAGCATCTTCTCCGATCTCCTCCATTGATGCCGCTGTGATTGGCACATGGTAGCCCTCATATGTCCGTGCACTACGAGGGGCTACCTCTATGATGTACCACCAGTTTGATGCAGAGTTTGTGGGATGAAATATCACTTGCTAGAGCCACATAACTTACATGAGAGCTTCCAAGCACATAACTTCTAAAATTGGATGTTAAATATTTACAGACTTACTTGTTCACAATGCTCGGGTAGTACCAAAGTGTCTCTTAGGTCGGTCCATTTTTTAGTTGAATCCACCTCAAGGAAACCAGACTCTCCTCTACGCATAGTAGCGTTGCGACCCTCCATGTTTATCTTGAACCATTGCACGCCGAACAAGTCGACAAAAAATCCTTTATAATTGATCCTCAAAATCTCTTGTAGCGTGTCGAAGTAAGTGAGTTCCGCCATCGCAGGATCTGCATCAAAGGACCGTCATCAACTAGGCTGCTCAAATTTTGCCATGATTCCACAATCTTGTGTAAAATGCTTTTTGTCAATCCGTTCCACCCTAAAATGTCAACCTTTACACCATGTTGTTGTGTATGACTTATACTACAACCAAACAAATATTATGAGTGGTCGGTCAAACATCTAGAATGTTGCTAGTCGAACATTGCAAACTTACCTTGGTCGTGCAACCCAAAGAGTATTCCCACTCCTCCTTAGTCACTTCTTCACCGCGCTGTTGTGCGCTTTTCAATTGGTTGTGAAACCATCTTAAGCTCATGAATGTTGATAGGCTCTCCAGACCCGCCAGATAATGCATCGGCGGTCTTCTTCCCCGTCTCCACCCGATTTGTGCCCTTTGTCGCTCTTGCTTTGCATCCTCGTATTGTGAAATCCACTTTTGCATCACTGGATTGTGAAGCATGCAAAATTGGTTGATTTTAGCCACTAGATCTTCCATCATCTTCTTCTCAACATCGAGATTGCATATGACAATCCCAGATATGCGCTCATCATCTGTGGTTCACCATAGCGTGTCTCGGGCTTTATCAAATCCTTCTAGCCACTCTCCAATGTAAACTAGGGACTCTGATACCAGCCAACCTTTTGCCATGCTACTTTCCGGACGTGCCTTCTGATGCACATATCCCTTGAGCATTTTCATGAAACGTTCTAAAAAACAACATCCATCTGGAATGTATTGTGCCTGCTATTTCCACCTCATCAAGTATGTGAACAAGAATATGCACCTGAATGGTTAGCATGGTAGTACGAAATTTTTTCTCAAACATGCACACAACCTTCGCAGCATTTAGTTTGGCAAATGGTATGAAGTCTACATTGATCTCCTTTTGTGAGATCCATTGCAACAACTTTGCAAGTTTGTAGATTGTGTTACAGACGTCAGGAGAAAACATCCCTCAATGGCAACCGATAAAATAAACTGCAAAACACGTCTAGCAATGATATTATAGTCCACACACAAATTTGTTACACAATTCCCAATATGATATATTCCACTTCAAACATACCTGACATATTTTATGCCAGTCGTGTGACTTCAAATCGATAAGCTTCCCTTCTTTAGTAAAACACGTTCGGAGCGAGTGCATTACGCCAGTGGGGGTCCGCATAGATCGAATGGTCTCTTTTACTTTGCGTTCTTGGGCTCTTGTCAAAATCCATGGCGCTTTAGGGAGTTTTATCGATCCATCGAGTGCTGTCCGCGGCCAATAATACTCCATATGATCCACATTTTTAAGGTCAACCTTGGCTCCCAAAGTATCTTTTTTTCCGGACAAATGGTCCCACAACAGATTACTCATATTCGTGAATATGTGCATTGGATCGAGCAAGTGATTGATGATGAATCTGTGCCAATATGGTAACTCGTACCATAGAGAGAGTCTCTTCATCCTTGGGGGCTAACCATCATCACACATCTCCTTCTGCTCTAACCATGCTTGTGCAGGCATCCTCGGTGTCTCTCTTCCCGAAAAATCGTCGTGTAACTCATGATTCTCTGGAAGGTACGCTTGATGACCTTTGTAGATTTACTTCTTTAGTGAGGGGGGCCAACGTGCATTAAGTCTAGGTCCACATGTGACACATGCTCTGTATCCGCTTGTTTGAAGCCTTGCATGTATACACATGACAATAGATAAGCTTGAGAAAAACCAAGATTTGTAGTGTTTGAGTTTGAGTGTAAATCACCTGAGCATTCTGTTAGTCCAAGATAGTCATGCATGGTCCACATTAGAATGCCTCTGATCAAAGTATTCCATCGAGCTGTGTGTCAACTCATATCCACCACTTCTATGCCAATTCACAATTGTTGTAGCTCTTCCAATAGTGGACAAAGATACACATCCATATTCTTCACTTTATACCGCCCCAGCACAATCAAGCTTAGAAACAGGTGCCCCTTCTTGATAGTCAACCATGGGGGAATGTTGTAGTTGACGATAACAACGGGCCATACACTGTAAGATTTTGATCTCTGACCAAATGGATTTACGCCATCCATAGCCAGGCCTATGCATAAATTTCGAGCTTCCCTAGCAAAATCCGGCCATGTATCCTCTATATGTTTCCAGTCTGCGCAATCTGCAAGAATCCATAGCACACCATTCGAAGATCTATTCTCCTCATGCCATGATGCTAGGGCAGCCATGGACTTACATTTGAAGAAATGCTTGATGTGAGGAAGCAGAGGAAAACGTTGCAAAACCTTTTGTGGAAACTTTTGTCCATAGAGATCTACTCGATATCTCTCAGAATCACATTTTGGACATTTCTCCATGTCTATATATTCCCCTGTGAAAAGAATGCAATCGTTAGGACAAGCGTGAATCGAACTGGAATCCCTCCCCAAGTTTCACAAGATCTTTCTTACTTCCTCTCTAAAATCTGGCATCACATTATCAGCTGGTTATATGTACTCTTTGAGCAATCTATACAGCAAAAAAAATGCGGTACACTTGTCTAAGTAATCTATCAGATCATTATACATCTAGAGATTTTTATTGAAGTAAACACATTATAATAGATCACCTAAAAAGCGCTCTGACATGAGTGTCACTCCATCCAAACTTTTCCTGCATGTTGAGAAGAACCAGGAGCACCTTCAATCTAAACACATGTGCTCCATCATACAATGGCATATCGGCTTCACTTTGCATATCATCATAGATAAGACTTTCTGAATCCATGATCGTCTCAATCATTTCATCGATCTCGGACTCAAACATTGCCTCGTTGGGAATGTGGTCTGCATGATCATCCACCGAGGGAGCTGTCAGAGGCTACATCTTGTGGCCTCACGTATGCTGCTTGACCAAAGTGCCTGCAAACACGTCCATTAGGTTGCAAGATTGCTGCCTGTTGGCCAGTGTCAGAGTCCGACGAGTTATAATTGGCAACAACTCGATCTGTAATAGATGGATCAAAATTGCCAAATTCGCAAACGTGCTGCAAAGAAACGTGTCTTGTCCATCGCACATCATGTTTGCATTGATTACAAGGACATAAGATTCTTGTTAAGAGATAGGTGTTTCGGCTGGACTGCCCCACATTGTCGTCACTAATCATATGAATGTAAAAACCTTATAACGTGGACATAAATTTAATCTTCTATTGGGATCCTCCGTCTTTTATCTCTCTCTCTCTCTCTCTCTCTCTCTCTCTCTCTCTCTCTCTCTCTCTCTCTCTCTCTCTCTCTCTCTCTCTCTCTCTCTCTCTCTCTCTCTCTTTGTTCACACTGTAAACTACCTCACATTCTCTAGTCATGTTCAATCCCCGCACACCTCGGTCTAGAGGTGCATGGAGATCAGAACCACCAGGTTATAATCTCGTCTTTATTGGTCAATGCCTATATTTGTGGGTACGAGAAATATACGCACGCATGTCTACATGACAGTGCATGCAGTGGAAAAAACCCCTTTACCTCTTCTCCAGCTGTAGCAATTCACAGCATCTTAACATCTTTTCACAGCAGATCCTTGTTTGAGGGATTACTTAGCACATTACATGTTGGCCTTCAATCTGAGTATCATGCGGTTGAAAGCTTTCCAACTTAAGGTAGCCTCCGTAGATCGAGAGGAAGAGAGGGATCACCATTCACCTAACTCTAATTTTTTTCCATAATCCCGAAGGTAGACTTTAATATAAAAACTAAATCCAAAATCTAATCTTAAATCTAACCTAATTGAACGTATGGTGATTCTGAGCTAATTGAACATGGTTAGTGGGTGAGTTAATAGGTGTCAAATTTTGATGGGAATATACATATTGTTGTGTACCTAGTGTTTGCTCTTTAGGCAAAGCCTTTATTGACATGCCCTAAAATCTAACCTAAATCTCATTTAATCTAATCTTAAATCTAACATAAATCTAGATCTAATATAATCATTAACTCAACATAAACCTAATCTAATCTAATCTTAAATCTAACCTAAATCTAAATGTAATCTAACTTAAATCTTAATCTAACCTAATCTTAAATTTTGTCTTAATCTTAAATTTAACCTAATCTTAAATCTTGCCTTACTCAATATAAACCTAAATCTAATCTAATCTTAAATCCTAAACCTCAATGTAATCTAGCTTAAATATAAATCCAATCTAATCTTAAATCTAACCTAGCTGATCTTAAATCTTGTCCTAATTTTAAATCTAACGTAAATCTAAATCTAATCTAATCTTAAACTCAACATAAACCTAAATCTAACATAAACCTAAATGTAATCTAACCTAATCTTAAGTCTAACCTAATTTTAAATTTAGGTTAAATTTTAAATATAAGTTAAATGTAATCTAACTTAATTTTAGATCTTAATCTAACCTAATCTTAAATGTAATTTTAAATCTAACCTAACCCTAAATCTTAATATAACACTTCATTTCATATTTCTGTACTTTTTTTAATCTATCTCTCTCTCTCTCTTTGTTTTCTCTCCTTACCTCTCTCTTTTTGTCTTCTCCCCCTCTCTCTCTAGATCTCTTTGGTTCTCTCTCTCTCTCTCTCTCTCTCTCTCTCTCTCTCTCTCTCTCTCTCTCTCTCTCTCTCTCTCTCTCTCTATGTCTCTCTGTTTTCTCCCCTTACCTCTCTCTTTTCATCTTCTCCCCCCCTCTCTCTAGATCTCTTTGGTTTTTTTCTCTGTCTCTCTCCCTCTTTCTCTTTCTCTTTGTTTTCTCCTCTCTCTCTCTCTTTCAAAGACACAATGTGTGTGTGTGTCTGTGTGTAAAAGGGAGAGAGAGAAAGAGGGGAAGGGAACATGAGAGAGAGGAAAGGGGAAGAGCATACTTGGCTCTCCTTCGTCTCCTCGTGTGTGTGTGTGTGTGTGTGTGGGGGGGGGGGGGGGGGGGGGGGGGGGGGGGAGAGAGAGAGATAAAGGGAGAGCACGGGTTTACCTATTTTGCTAGAGTACCCAAACTTAGATCTGGTATCTGAGTTTTTGGCGCTCTCGGTTTATTTTTTATCCCTGTCGGCATCACTATGGGCCTCGCTATGAGGGTCGCTATAGGCGTTGCTATCCAACAAAGAAAATAGCGATGCTCATAGCGATATTTTTTATTCCTGTCGACATCGCTATGAGCGTCGCTATAGGCGTTGCTATCCAACAAATAAAATAACGATGCTCATAGCGACGCCCATAGCAACGCCCATAGCGACGCCCATAGCAACGTCGTTGATTTTCACTTTTGAGTGTCGCACTGCGAGTGCCGCTAATATGAAGTACCTCTTGTAGTGAGTGTCGACGAACACTCTATCTATGTTGCCGAGATTCCATCTACTGAGTTGTGGCATAGCCGGCTAGGGCTTATTAGCTAAAAGGGAATGAAAAAACTTCAACATTTTGGCTACTTACCTGTGCTAGATTACACGGACTTTCCATTGTGTGAGCATTGTCTATACCTCAAACAGACTAGGTTGACATCTTTGCCATTGAACAAGAAATTAGGCGAACCCCTAGGCTTAGTGGACAGTGATTTGTGTGTCCCAATGCTACTATTACTTCAGAGAGATAAGAGTTTGGCAGTCGGGCATTGAGATACTATGTAAGAGTATCACGTGCGCCCAAGCAGTTTGAGTCGGATATACACCGCATTTTAGTCACTGACAGTGGAGAGACAACCTGATACAAAGAAGCTATACAAATGGATGATAAGCATTAAGTGGAGTAGGCTATGCAATCAAAATACAATTTGATTGTAGCTAATGAGACATAGATTTGGTTGAATTACCAAAAGGAAAAAATGCTTTACCTTGTAAGTGGGTATACAAGAAAAAGTATACAAAGGAAGATCTCAAGCCTAGGTACAAGGCTCGTCTAGTTGCCAAGGGTTTCAAGCAATAAAAGTGTGTGGATTTCGATGAGATTTTCTCTCAAGTAGTCAAGATGACTAAACTTTGCACTATGCTTGGCCTGGTTGCTAACCAGGACATGGAACTTGTCCAAATGGACATGAACATAGCATTTCTTCACGGAGATCTAAATGAAGATGTCTACATGAAACAACCAGAGGGTTTCGTATGTGAAACTCAAAATCCAATGAGGGTAGAATTGGTTTGTAGACTTAAAAAGGCACTCTGTGGTCTCAAGCAAGGTTCAAGGTAGTGGTATCAAAAATTCGACAAATTCATACAGTCTCAAGGTTACATAAGAAGTCAAGAGGATCACTGCTTACACACAAAGAGGTTGAATGATGGTTCTTTAATTATCTTGATCTTGTATATAGATGATATGCTTATAGCACGGAAATCAATTGATGAGATCAATCAATTAAAAAGATGCTAAGCACTCAGTTTTCCATGAAAGATTTGGGAAATGCCAATCACTTTCTTGGTATGTGCATCAAGAGAGACAAGCAACGTGGAATTCTTGAATTATCTCAAGAAAAGTACATCCACAAGTCTTGCAACATTTTAGTATGTAGGGGGGGGAAGTCACTCAATATCCCAATGCAAGCATACTCCAAACTTAGCAAGGAAGATTGTCCCAAGACAGTTGTTGAGAAAGAGGAAATGGCAAAAGTGCCATATTCTTCAGCATGTGGCAGTTTGATGTAGGCTATGGTAGCCACAAGACCAAACATTGCACATGCAGTGGGACTGGTTAGTAGTAGGTACATGGAAAACCCTGGCAAGAAGCATTGGGAAGCAGTGAAGAAAATCCTCAGATACTTAAAGGGTAGAGCTAGAAAGTGTTTACGCTTCAAAAATAGTGATGCATCTATTGTAGCTTACATGGATGCGGATTATGCGAGTTGTGTGGATCGTAGAAGATCTACATCTGGCTATGTGTTCATGTTTGATAGAGCAGCTATCTCTTGGAGATCGTGTCTCCAAGACTACACATCTTCATATACCACTGAGGCAAAATATGTTGTTGCATCTGGCACAAGCAAGGAAGCCATATGGTTAGCTCGTCTAGTGGGATATTTGGGCATTCAAGAGGTTCCAGTATTGCATTGTGATAGTTAAAGTGCCATTGCTTTGGCAAAGAATCCAGTGTTTCACTCAAAGTCAAAACACATAGAGGTCAGATACCATGTCATACGAGATGTACTGGTTGGCAAGCACATCAATCTTGTCAAGGTTCACACTGACGAAAACCCTGCAAATTCTCTCACGAAGAGCCTAGCCTCGGAGCGATTTACACATTGCATAGAACTTATGGGTGTAAGATGAAGCCTAGGTGATGCTTCATCAACTTCGTATAGACTAACTATATTGGTGCCATTGGCCACCGTGACCTTGAAGTGGGAGGTTGTTGGGATGTAGGCCAGGTGGCCGTGGGAAACCACCCAGCTTGTCTCTGTGCTTCATCCCCTTCCCCCTTCTTCTTCCCTCTCTTGCACACTCTATAGCAGCACCCATCACATATGGCCTTTCAAAATCCCATATGTGGGCGCATGGATAAGGGGAGAAGCCTATATAGGCTAGAGTGAGATCCTCCACTAGGCACACAAAGGGAGGGAGAGAGCTCCCAGAGGGGCACATGGAGCAGTGGAGAAGCCTATATAGGCTGGAGCAAGAGCCACCACTAGGCACACAAAGGGGGAGAGAGAGCTCCCAGAGGGGGCCTATGGGGACGTCATTGCTTTGGCTATAGGCAACTAAGCGAGGCTTCGTTTTTGGCATCTTGGTGGTGGCGATAGAGGCTGACTGAGTTTGCAGCGGTTTGAGGCACTGCTTATGTGGAATATCCAGTAGAGAGGTAGGATTCCCATGAGCCCAAAGGGTGCCAAGCATTTTTATGAGCGGTTGCTCCCACTTAGGAGATGTCACACCACTGTGACAACAAAAGCAAGCCTAAGAGGTGTTCTTTGTGTTGTATGAGAGAGAGAGAGAGAGAGAGAGATGGAAATGGAATGTTGTCGAGTTGTTGAGCCATGCAATGGCTGCTAAATGAAGCAGGCCACATGTGTATACAATGCAAGAAAATGTCAAACGGAGCTCAAGTTGAACTGTACGAGCAATAGAAGAATAACTTAAAAATCAATAAAAAGGTTTATGTAGGAGATTAAGGGATAACTAAGGATATTAGTCACATTCAATCATGCATACTATTTAGGTAATTATGACCTCCAGCCACCTATGGTTAAAGAGAGTGCATATTATTTATCCTACCAAACATGATAGTACTTACTCAACTTATCCTTATCCTTATCTTCTCTTTCTTTTTCCTTTTCTTCTTCTTTTCCTTTCTTCTTTTCTTTATCTTTCCCTTTTTCTTTATGTTAATTTTATCAAAATGAAGAGCTAATTTCCCATGCATTGGCTATGCCCATGTTCCATGGTGTAAGCTGAAAGTGACTCATGGGTAAACTTTGGATCTAGGATTTAGCCCAAATTTTTCCGGATATATTTTCAAAAAAAATTATCTTTTTCTTCTTCTTCTTTTAATTCGGTGACTTAGATGTGCTCGCCTTGCGTAAGGTCTAGGAGAAGGCCCTTACAGTTAAGAGTAAGTCTCATATTACACTTAGGACTTTATGAATGGCCATTGTACCTCTTCAACGTGGAGAAAAATGCATTGTTTATATATCCTAAGTATGCCAATGAGATTTTATCTTTATGATATAAGAAGGGGATTCCATTATAATCCTTTAACTTATCGACCTGTCTTGTTGTGTATGACCCTTACATCCATGAAACGTGATGAATAGAGGACTTCCTCTCTTCTATTTCTTGTATCCTTGCTTCGTTGAATTTGAGTAGGGTGTTGTCAATGGAACTTGAGAATAAAGGAAGGCCAACTATTAATTCATCCCAATCATCTGGTTGTGGGGACCTCAAAATCGGTATCAAATCCTTAGGTTAAAATTTTGGATTCTCAAGAGTTTACACTATTCTTGGGATGGAATGTATGGATACCTAGCTTGACATTGTTATCCTATTTGTTTTGTAGCACAAATTTATCAACACCAACTATTTAACTGTCTTTAAAGCAATGTACCACACTGCTCGTCAATCACCAAGATTCGAGTTCTAAGAGAATGTGTTCCTCATTCATGACAAGCTTTTTGCACCTCATATAACTTTTGACCCACCAATTACATGGTCATATACAAGTCGTTGGGTTTGTGGATCAACCTTTGCCATCTGAGCTCGTCATATTGAACACTTGGAAATTAATATACACCAAATCAAGTGGTTTGAAGACTTGAAGCTGACTTGACAATTCCAATTTTATGAAGCCTCACTAACCGTCATGGCTCTTGATGGAGTCACAATTTGTAATCAATGGCTTTATGACAAAGTGACTTTAGTAATCCATGTCAATAGGGTTGTTAACGACAATCACACTTGATCAACCTTGAAGAGAAAAGTTTTCATTGGCTACCCCAAGATTCCTCATGTGTATCGTTTCCTACACCCATGATCTGACCCATTGAACTACTAAGACATGCCAACTGATATGTATCACAGACTACAGTTATGATTAAAACCTCTAATTTGTTCGCTCATGAAAAGATCATTGTTGTAAACCCCCCTACATGACTTTTTGCTGATTTTATGAATAGGAGATCAAGTTGTTTTTTCTTCAAAAAAAAATTGTTTGACTGGTTAAGTCATGTGATTGATCTTTTAGTGTATTGGATAAGTTATGACTGAATAAGTCATGTGATTGAGTTTTTAGTGGACTAGATAAGTGATGACTAGTTAAGTCATCTGATTAAACTTGTAATGGACTGGATAAGTCTAATCTGAAAATACCTTAGACTCTTGACTTATCATAAATATTGATGTCATTATAGTATGTTAATATATGCGTACACTCAAGGGAACCCTCAAATCACCCCTACACCCTCAGAATGATGCTATATACATGAAGCTTGAGGAGAAGAAGTTGTTACTTAAGCAAATGTAACCACCTTCTTTTAAGGGAGAGGGCAATGTTATTGAGAAGGATGTGGAAGTATAGATTGAAGCTATGGATGAATACTTCTTTGTTACAAAGACCGCACCCACAAACCAAGCAATGCTAGGAATGTTTCGCCTCTCAGAGGAAGCAAAATTATGGTGGAAACAACATTGTCGTGACACGGGAGTATTGTAAAACTCCCAAAGTTGAAGGGAGATCAAACAAGCAGTTAAGGAAAGATACATACCTCCTACGTATGAAGCAATAAAGATGAATGAGTTCTTTAGCTTGAAACAATACAGCTTATTTGTGGAAGAGTACTAGTCAAGGTTTGTAAGTCTTAGATGGTACACATTGCCAATGACCGTAAAACAATAGATAGCCCACTTTTTTCAAGGCTTAAGGGAACCAACTAGCTTACGACTAAAAGCCATGAAACCTACCACTATGCAAGATGCCTTACTATGAGCTCAACCTTTAATGAAGGAGCAATGGATTAGAAGGAGAGTTGAGTAGATTCAAAGTTGTAATAGTGCTAGGCAACCAAGAAGATTTTGCAATGATAGACAACCACAAAGATCTTATGCCACTATAATGGCCAAGATCATCCGTGATTGGATGTTCTATGAGGACCGTGCCAGGTATTGTTGGCTATAATTCCTTCCCTCAACTACACTGCAATTCTGAACATCCCTCCCACTTGAGACCGACACCAAGATAGGACTCCTTCTGCTCTTCCATGCCAACTCAAGGAAATGATAACTTTCACTTTCTCTCATATGGATCCCTTAGCCCAGAAGCACCTTTGCTTAGTCCAACTTTCCAATCAAAGTCATTAGACTAAATTCAAACTCAACCCCAGGGTCAACTGGTTTGAGTTCTCTAAATCACACTTGGTTCAAGGTCACTAACGCTTTTTCTCGGTTATGAATAGGCACAGTAGTCAGTGCGTTCCCTTAAGATGAGTGTATTTACTAACTACACAACTCCCTCATTTCCAAGTTTGATTCCCACTTCGTAGATCGAAATCCCTTTTTCTCGTTCTTGACTTAATTTAATAGACAACATAAAATTGGGTTAAACTTTTCAGCCAACAAATTAACCCTCTAGAATCCACCCTTCCACCAAATTGTTTTGTAAATGTACCTTCTCAAAGTAGTACTATGATACTAGAAAACAGTATTCCAAAACATGTTAAACAAAGAGTACATTTCAAGCATTTGAAAGTAGCATGCAAACTGATGCATACCATTATAAGTGTGTATTTATCAGGTCCTTCCCACCTTTTTCCTTTATAGAATGTTTTACTTCCCTTTTCATTACTAATAGTAAAATTATCTAGTTATCTCAAGCAATCACATATACTCCTCCAAGCATATCCCTATCCTCGTCCCAGGACTAGGGTATCCTATCTCCTTCGCCACGTGCGGAGGCAGCACCTTGATAAAATTTTCAATTCTTATTTTTCTTTATCTTGTGTGGGAAAGTCTTACAAAAATAATCTACTCTATATTCTTTTGAAATTAATAATCTGAGAAGCAGAGCAAAGATTCGACTGATGAGGACAATTACAGAATAGCCCATTTAGGTTCCTTGCCTTTCCAATGTTCCTTTTTTACCAAACAATTAGAGGAGTTTCTTGATTAAATCACATCCTCCTTCCTTATCATAATCCCTTCATTGATCCATTCTCCTCCCTCCTTTTTCCGTCGGCATCATGCCTACCCGAACTAGGCCAATATTCAAACGCATCGGTGGGTCTCACCACTCAGTCGGGACTAACTCCCATCCAATCCCATTTCTAGGGCAGTGAATGAACCTGAGCTCAAAACATAGACCAACGGTGATCATCTAGCCAAAAAGGACCATCCATGTTGCATTCCATAGGTAAACACCTACGTTGGCCTTTTCCAAATATGTAAGTCAAGGTTCACACTTAAATCTTCTATGTTATGCTAGGGCTATCCACATCAAATATTCTTGGCAAAGTTTTTAATCCTAGTTGAAATTTAGATTAGGTTCATTTGAGCTATAATCACTTAGTTCCTACTGCCTTTTAATTTCTACTCAAACAAAATCTTAAGAAATACAACGAGTCTCTTGGGAGTTCAAGGTTTTGTCTCGTCGTAAGTTTCAAGTTAATCCCGTCTTGGACGATTCCCATTTGTTTCCTTTGCACCATTTTCCATCCATGGGGCGTCTCCATGGAAGCGATGGGAGTTTTATGTTCAAGCAACATGATCATCACTTCCGTGAAGATATCCCCTTATTTCCCCCATTGCAAAACAAATTTGAAAGAATATGAACTTGAAAAGAAAAATGCATATGCTATTTCTGATGATCCTTGATTTACAATGAGTCATGAATTGCAAACATAGAACTTTAGAGTACACAAACTTACAATCGTAACCTTCTTTTGAGTTATTATGCAATAGTCAATGCTTAATTGTGTAAGAGTAGAACCCTTCAAAGAATGGTAGTGTAAGAGTAAAAATGCGACATTTTTAAGAGTGGACATGTTAGTGTATTGACAAATGCGCATGCATTGAAGTATGAATGATCAACAAATTCTACGTAAGATAGGTTTTAGGCTTACCTCTTGACTTTGTGGATAGGATTAATCAACAACTAGGAGAGGCTTAAAGATTTGGGATTTTTTCAAATTGGCAAGAGAGAAGGGAGGGAATGACCTTATTTGGAATGGTAATCTTCTTTCTCAAAGATAACTTCTTTGATTATAATAAACTTACCCTTCAAAACTCAACTTCCTTTTGAAAAATAGATATTAACTTAGTACGTCTCTAAAAACTTTCACACACATAATTTATGCAAAATCAAGAGCATCTCTTATGGAAAAATTATAATTCCTCTTCTTGAAAAATAAGGTTAGTTCCAAAAATAACTACATTACCTAGTTGCCTTCGACTTGTAGCATTTACCTTTATAAGAATAGTGTAGGTAATAGAATAAAAATAACTTTAAAAATCAACAAAAAGGTTTATGCGAGAGATTAAGGGATAATTAAGGATAATAGTCACCATTTCGTCGTGCATACTATTTAGGTAATTATGATCTCCAGTTACCTATGGTTAAAGAGAGTTCTTTCTACTCTTTCTATGGCATATTAGTCTGGTAATCTAAGAAACTTGAAATAAAGGAGAGTTCTTGAAATATTTGATAATTATGACCTCCAGTCATCTATGATTAAAGAGAGTGCTTTCTACTCTCTCTATGCCATATTAGTCTGGTAATCTAAGAAACTTGAAATAATGGAATTTGAAATAGCATCGTGGTTAGTTGTTAGCAACATGGTTAGTTATGATTAGTAATGAACCATAACTAGAGGGAAACAAAAAAATTAAGAAGTTATTTCTTCTTCACAATAAAAAAGGCTTGCTTATGAAAATGTAAGAGCTTAAGTATGAATTTAAGTAAGCATAAAAGTAAATCACTTTCAAGAAAGTGTAATAGCATAAAGAGAACAAGAAAACATTACCTTAGTGTGTGTGATGTAGAGCCTTCTCTTTGCTTTGAGGAGAGTATTGAAAAAGTGAGTTGACATAGTCGGCTCTTTCCCTCTTCAACACTTTGCTTGAAGACCACCCATTAGGCCACTTGGAATGGGAGAATGACAAGAGGCAAAAGATAATTCAAGCTATGGAAAGCTTGAGAATTATGAAAAAGGAGAGGGAGAGGTTAATGTGAAGAAGAAGATCAAGTTTTGAAAAACTTCATTAGGGTTTTGGTCATGTCTTCTCTTGGAGAGGTGTGTGTGTGTGTGTGTGTGTGTGTGTGTGTGTGTGAGTGAAAGAGGTTTGGCTATAGCTTTCTCAAGTTTTCACCTTGAGAAAATGAAGGAGAGAAATGTAAAATGAGAATAGAAGCCCTCGTTTTATGCACATTTAAGATAAGTGCCTTCTCTTATCTTGATAGTTTATCTTCCTTCTCAATAAGTTCTTGTATCTTGATAACCAATTTTGCTTCTCAAAACTTCTTCAACAAGCTACTTACTTACCTCATCCTTATCTTTATCTTCTCTTTGTTTATCTTTTTCTTTTTCTTTTTCTTTTTCTTTATCTTATCTTTTCCCTTTTCCTTATCTTTTCTTTATGTTAATTTTCTTAAAATGAAAAACTAATTTTTCATGCATTGGTTATGCTCCTATTCCCATGGCGTAAGTCGGAAGTGGCTCGTGGGTATACTTTAGTGCTTGAATTGAACCTGAATTTTACTCGAACAATTTTTTTTCTTTTTCTATTGGTTTCTTTTTCTTTTTCATATTTTAAGTTAGTGGCTTAGATGTGTTGGCCTTGCATAAGGGCTAGGATAAGGCCCTTACATGTTCGATGCTTTGAATGCAGAGAGTTGGGACATTACCGAAACAAATGTCCACGTCTAACTAATAGAGCAACATTAGCAATTGAGGCAGACCAAAGACACCACCCTTTTGGATATAACGGTAGATGAAATGATGGACGAGGTAGAGGGTGAGGAAGAGAAGTGAGAGCCTTTGAAAGAGGTCAAGGTAGGAATGTGCATGCACATGTAGCCATAGAAGAGCCTACCCTTGGTGAAGAAGAAGAGAGAGAAACTATTTATGTAGCTATTGACAACCCTGGAGCTCAAAGACAATTTTCTATTATTCAAATTCCATGCACCCATCAAGGTAAATGTTTTAATCTCCTCATCGATTGTGGAAGTACCCATTCTTTTATATCCCCAAAATGCTTGCAAAAGTTGAACATGAATAAAACCAAGCTAAATCTTTGACAATAGAATTGGCTAATGCAAAAACCATGATATCTCGACATTCTGTGGGAACCCTTGATTTTGAACTAGGAGGGAACGCTACTTTAGCTTTCTTTAGAACCCTCCCAATTGGGATGTATGATGGGATTCTTGAGATGGATTGGTTATCTAGAAATCATGCTAGCATCCACGATGGCCAAGGTAGTGCGAGCTTTAGAGATAATTAAGCAAGGCAAGCTGAAGTGCAAGGAAAAAATGTGATTTCAAGGATTTAGTTAGTTAAAGCAAACTGTCTACTCAAAGTCATGAGAGCTGGACAACAAATATTTGTGGTCAAGCTGAATAAGGTCAATCCAAATCAAACAATACAAAACCATCTTGGCTTCATGAATATTTAGATGCTTTTCCCAAAGACCTCACCATTATTCCTCCTAATCAAGAAATTGACCATGAGATAGAGATTCTCCCAGAAGTGAACCTGTGACAAAGAGACCTTATAAAATGATGCTACTAGAGGCCATTGAATTGAAGGAGTAACTTTTCCAACTTCTAGAACAAGGATTTATTAACTTCTAGAACAAAGATTTATTAGATCGAGTAAATCAAGTTGTTGAGCAACAGTACTCTTCCAAAACAAGAAAGTGGGACTCTTTGACTCTACATTGACTATAACAGACTAAACAAAGTCACATTTAAGAACAACTATCCTATACCAAGAATTGATGAATTTTTGGACATGCTACATGGATCCAAGGTCTTCTTGAAGGTAGATCTAAGATCTGGTTACTACCAGATCACAATAAAATAATCAGAGATCCTAAAGACAACTTTCAACACCCGATATGTTCATTTTGAATTTATAGTTAATGTCATTTGGTATGACTAATGCTTTGGATGCATTCAATAGATTAATGCAGGATATCTTCAAGCCCTACCTAGACGATTTCGTCCTTGTCTTCTTTGATGATATTCTAATCTACTCAAGGGAAGAAGAAGAACATGAAGGCCACCTGAGGAAGGTGCCGAACATTCTTCAACAACACAAGCTACATGAAAAGATGAGCAAGTGTTCATTCTTCTCTCTAAGGATTGAATATTTGGGATTTATTGTTTCACAAGAAGGAATCTTAGTGGACCCTGCTAAAACTCAAGAAATTTTTGAATGGCCCTAGCCATCTAATGTAAGCGAGCTTAGAGGGTTTTTGGGAATCACAGGCTGGTATAGAATATTTATGAAAGATTATGAGATGATCGCTTTACCCTTGACCGACCTTTTGAAGAAAGAGGTGAGGATAAATTGGGAACCACTACACCAAGAAAGTTAACAAACTTAAGCAATATGTCACTACTACACTGTGACTAAAGCTACCAAATTTCAACTAGAACTTTGATGTCATCACCGATTCTAGTGGAATAGTAGTTGGAGGAGTATTAGTTCAAGAAGGAAGACCAATAGATTTCACCTCACGTAAGATTAAGATTCAAGAAAAGAACTACCCAATTGCATGACCTTGAACTATTGGAAGTCATTCACGCTTTGAAACTATGGAAACACTACTTATTGGGAAGGAAGTCTCAACGTATAACTGACCATAAGAGATTAAAGTGGATCTTCACCCAAGCAACCTTGAATATGCGACAAATATGATGTGTATAAATTTTGCAAGAATACGACTTTGACATTATCCATCACCCTAGAAAGGAAAACATGGTTGCAGATTCACTCAGTCGAAAACCCTTTTTGAGCCTCATATCTATATCCAATAACCCGATAATTGAAAGGATTTAGGAAGCCGCATCATCTAATCCAAAGTATCAAAGGCAAATTACCCTCGTTCAAACTAGAGAATCAAAGAATATACCTTCAATGCAGCTCTTCCCATATGATGAACATTGTCTCTATTATAGAGATAGGTTATGTGTACCAAAGGATCCTAATTTAAAATGGCTATCTTGGTGGAGGCCCTTGATAGTCCTACTTGAGGAAATCCAAGGTATGCAAAGACTCTCAATGCGGTTCGCAGAATCTTCTATTAGATTGGAAAAAAGACAGATATGCTATGCTATGTGTTACACTCACGTGTCCCTCGGGTAGTTTTGATGTGAACCGTTTCCCTATACACGGTCACTTTTTACTCTAGTGCTGGCTAGAGGTTTTTTCCCCGTGTAACCACATATACACACTATACGCATGTGTGGTGGTACGTTGTACTTAGGGAGACTTGTATCTTTCTCTCATACTTACACTTGAACTCTTCATAACAAAGTGAGGAAGCTTCAAGCTATTAAGCTTCTTGTTGTGTGTGTGTGTGTGTGTGTGTGTGTGTGCATCTATGGGTGTGTGTGTGTGCACGTCTATAGCTTCCCTCACTCCCTTCTTCACCCAACAATGGTATCATAGTAGGCTATTTAGCTCCCACAAGCATTCTCCTTCCTCCATACCTCATATTAGGTTTTACAGGAGGTGCAGCCTCAGGACAGGTAGTCACCATTTTGCTCGCCACGGGTGCTTCGGGTGTCCGTTTTGCTCAACCTAGGACTCAAAACAAAGCTACGAACGAGTACTACGCAACAATATTATGAATCAGCATTTCTAGACACATTAAGGCTTTGCTGTAATAGCATTTACAGGTCTGAAAATTTTCTGCAGGTTTTGTCGTGAGTGCATTTCTTTCAAATTTATTGTTCATGGGTGCTATGGCAAGCAACAATGACTTGTTTGGCATGCTTCAAGATGAGGATAATCTTGATGGGACCAATTATCCGATGTGGTCTTACATGATGAAACGTGTACTTGTTGCAAAGCAACTATGGAACATTGTGGCGGATGTAGACAAGAGACCTGGCAGTTCTACTTCTATTGTTACAGATGCAAGTAGCTCTTCAACAATTGTTTCTTCATCTTCTCCACCTACACAGGATCAGATTAGATGGGATGGAAAGGATGCCCAATCACATGCTTTGATTTCTCTTTTTGTGAAGCGTCATATTGTTCCGCACATTCGGGTCTTGCACTTCATCCAAGCAAGCTTGGGATGTACTTGCTTCTTTGTATGTCGGGCACAGCCCGTGTGGCTTACTTGAGGAAGCAACTTGAGGAAATGCGTATGGCTGAAGGTGAGTCCGTTGATGTGTATGTTACAAAGATTAAGGATTTGAAAGAGCAATTGGCAAACATAGATGAGATTATCTGGGACAATTCTCTCATCTCCACTTTGCTTAAAGGGTTGCCAGATTCTTTTCAAATCTTTGCTACTACTCTTCATTTGGTTGCAAAAGGAAATCCCAACATGTATACTTTTGATGAGGTTGTGTCGCTTCTCTTGCAAGAAGAGAAATCTAGAATGAATAGAAGTGGTTTGATTGAGGGAACTCAAGCACTTGCTATCTCTCAAAGAGGTAAAAGCAAGTCCGGACCAGCTTTGGGCACATCAAAACCAAAGTCCCAAACTCCCTCTTCCACTAATTCTTCTAGTGATGGTGATTCACAAAAAAATAAGAAATGCAAGTATTGTCGGAAGTCGGGACATACCATTGAGGAATGTAGAAAGCTTGCAAAGCGTAATGATAAGAAGAAGCAATCGGGCATGTCTATCATTGAGAGAACAAGTAATGCAAAGGATGATGAAGCTAATCTTGCTCAAGATATTTGTGCTTGTGTTGTTACATGCACATATGATTCTTCATTACATTCTACATGTATGACAGTGTGTGAGGCTGATCTTGATTGGTACTTTGATAGTGGTGCTTCCAAGCACACAACATCATGTAAGAAGTTTTTTGTGTCCTTGCAAGATGCACCAAAGGGGGGGCATGTTGTTTGCGCAAATAATGCCTCTTACCCTATCATTGGAGTTGGGACATAAAGCTTATGGCTGCAAATGGGGGTGTTGTGACTCTCAAGAATGCCTTGTATGTGCCAAGCATAAAGAAGAACTTGCTTTCGGTTCCTACCATTGCCTCTTCGGGTTTTCATGTACATGTTGTGGATGCCAAATTTATGGTTCATGACTTTAGCAATGGTGATGTTATTGTTATGTTCGGGACATTATGCAATGGCTTGTATCGCATGGATACTTATGAGAGGCATGCAGCAAATGCCTAGCTTGTTCGTACTCCTTCTATGGTTGAAACGGAGTTATGGCATTCACGTTTTGGTCATTTAAACTTCAATAACTTGCTCTATTTACAAAAGCGTGATATGGTTGTTGGTTTGCCCACACTTGGCTCCATTGAGAAGCATGCTTGTGAAGGTTGTATACTTGGCAAAATGCATCGTGCCTCTTTTCCGAAGGATGGTTCTGTTCATGCTACAAAAAAAATACACCTTGTACACAGTGATGTATGTGGTCCTGTGAAGACTCCATCTTTTGGAAAGTATGTATATTTTGTTACCTTCATAGATGATGTTACTCGCCATACTTGGGTGTATCTATTGAAAGCAAAGAATGAATTTTTTGCATGCTTTAAAAGCTTTGTGACTATGGCTGAAAATTTCAGTGGCAACAAACTTATTATTCTTCGCACAGATCATGGTGGGGAATATATGTCGCATGAGTTTAATGTTTTTCTTCGTGACAAAGGTATTATGCATCAATGTACTGTTCCATATACACCTCAGCAAAATGGTGTTGCCGAGCGTAAGAATCGTACTCTCTTGGAAATACCACGTTGTATGGTTAAAGGATAGCATTTTCCTGATAAGTTCTGGATGGAAGCGCTCATGTGTGCAAACTATGTTTTGAATAGATGTCCCACTAAAGCTTTGAGATTTGTTACACCTTATGAGGCTTGAAATGGTCGAAAGCGAATGGTGAGCCATATGCGTGTGTTTGGTTGTTTGGCATATGCTCTTGTGTCTTCACAACAACGTCACAAATTGCAAGACAACGCTATAAAATGTATCTTTGTGGGCTATAGTGCTGAAAGTAAAGGTTATCATTTGTATCCTCCATTAATGGACAAGATTGTTGTAAGTCGTGATGTGGTATTTGCTGAAAATTCAGCCCATCCCTTGCTTGAATGTAAAATGCAGCCAACTATTGGGTCACAAGATATGTTTGATACAATTATGCCTTTGTTTCAAAGTGGTACATTGGATAATGACCATGTAGAGCAGCCAAATGAGGTTCAAAGAGCTGAACATTTGCATCCAAACATGGTTGAAAATCAACATGAAGTTCAGCCCATGATGATGTACAAGTTGATCATGAATTACATAAGGAACGCACTTCTATCAGGGATGCACAAGCAATGCCAAGATGGCTGAAGCAAACTTTACAAGATAGTAAGTTGAGTGCTCCTTTGCATGGTAGAACAAGATCATCTACTCGCCATGTATCGAGTGATTTTGCGGATGTAGCTCTCATTGCAACAGCATGTAATGAAGAACCATTATCTTTTGAAGATGCATCTGAAAATGAGGAGTGGATGGCTACTATGCAATCTGAATTGGATTCGATTTTCAAGAATGGTACTTGGGATTTATGTGACTTACCTAAAGGTAAGCATGCAGTCAAAATCATAGCATCAACATAAAGAACAAGCACAATCAAGTCATTGCCATCTTTGCGTACATAAAGTGTGTTCTCAATCGGACTACATTGGAAACCAAGAGCAATCAAGTGCCGATGCATCTTCTCATACCATGCACGTGATGCTTGCTTAAGTCCATACAAAGACTTTCGCAAGCGACATACTTTATGCTCCTGACCTTTAATGGAAAAATTAGGAGGTTGTTGACATAAACCTCTTCATGTAAGTCACCATTCAAAAACGCAGTTATCACATCCGATTAATGCACTTTCCAACCACGATGAGTAGCCAACACAACCACAGTACGAATGGTATTCATGCGTGAAGTAGGCGCAAAAGTCTCCTCATAGTCAATACCTCTAGTGCTGGTTAGAGGTTTTTTCCCCGTGTAACCACATATACACACTATACGCATGTGTGGTGGTACGCTATACTTAGGGAGACTCGTATCTTTCTCTCATAGTTACACTTGAACTCTTCATAACAAAGTGAGGGAGCTTCAAGCTATCAAGCTTCTTGCTGTGTGTGTGTGTGCATCTACGGGTGTGTGTGTGTGCGCGTCTATAGCTTCCCTCACTCCCTTCTTCACCCACACTATGTTCACCAATGCTTGACATGCCAAAGGATTAAGGCTGAGAGAGTTAAGCTCCCTTGTAAACCTCAACCACTTGACTTTCCCAAATGAAGTGGGAGTTATAAGTATGGACTTGGCATTGGATTACCTATGGTACAAGGAGGATATAATTGACTTATGGTGATCAATGACCTACTCAGTAAGGTTGTACATCTCATACTAGTCAAAAGAACCTTTATCACCTCCAAAATTTCATGACTATTTGTTAAAGAGATTTCAAACTACATGGATTGACCAGACGGATTGTAAGCAATCAGGATGTCAAGTTCGCTTCAAATTTTTGGACCTATCTCTCCAAGGAAATTGGAACGGAATTAAACTTTAGTACCGTGTACCATCCCCAATCTATGGGCAAACAAAGCAAGTCAACCAAGGCATTGAAGATATTCTTAGATCTTATTGCAGTAGGGAGCCTATGCAATTGAGTTAAATTTTATCTCTAGTGGAGTATGCTTACAATGCATCACATCATCAAAGCATTGGTATGACTCCATTTTTGTGCCTTGTATGGTCAAGAATGTGTCTCTCCACTCAACTTTCTAGATCCCACTATAAGAGTTGAAGCATCTAAGAGGATGCTCAAAGAAATGAAAAACCAAACAAAGGCCATCTAAAAGGATATTCAAGCAGATCAAGATCACCAGAAGTAGTATGCAGATGGTATGATATTCAAAAGAAGATTCAAAGAAGGTGACAAAGTTTTCTGCGGATTCACCCAAAGAGAAGTAGCTTATCACTCGAAAAGTATAAGAAACTTAGTCCACGTTATTGTGGTCCTTACAAAGTGATCAAGTGCATAAGTAAACAAGCTTATAAATTGAAGTTGCACGATCACATCAAAGTCCACGATGTGTTTCATGTAAGCTTATTGAAACCCACCAAATCCTCAACAATGAAAAAATTGTCATGCCCACCCAAAACATCTTGGAGCTCCAACACTATAATTTTTGAGTCTCAAGAGAAGGTCCTTCAAAATGGAAATCTCGGAGAACACCTTGTTCAGTGGCAAGACTATCTTGAAGAAGGTGCAACATGGGAAGATGAAGCAACCTTAGAGAAGGAGTACTCTCAATTTTTCTCAAGATGGGGACATCTCGAATCCTTAAGTTGGAGAGATTGAAACATACCCAGGATTTATCAATAAAAACTATTTTAGTTACTTTGCAAAAGTATTTGAGATTCGTGTTTTTTTTTAACAGAACAATTGAATAAAAAATTGAAGTCCGTTTAAGATCTTTATGAAGAGACAAAGGTTATGCAGAGCAACATTGTAACAATCAATTTATGGCATGTGGATGATAAAACATGAGATTATTAACCTTATTAATGAGTTTTTTGACTTCTAAGATGCACTCTAGGATTTTTCAGCATGTCATTCGAACTCGGGGATTAACAATTATGGCTCTTACTCACATGGGAACAATAAGTTACTAAGGTTAGGAGCAATTTAATGCCTCAAGACTATAATTAAGGATAAAAGTTGACCCATGGGAAAGTTAGAGAAAATTTTTAATAAGTTTTGGAAAAGAAATGGTGTTTTTAGGAAAGGAAGAGAGTGTTTTTAGCAAAGGAAGAGTATTTTTAGGAAAGGAAGGGTGTTTTTAGGAAAGGAAGAGTGTTTTTAGGAAAGAAAGGGTATTTCTAGCAAGGAAGGGTGTTTTTAGGAAAGGAAGAGTATTCTTAAGAAAGGAAGGGTATTTTTAGGAAAAAAGAAAGAGTGTTTTTAGCAAAGGAAGAGTATTTTTAGGAAAGGAAGGGTGTTTTTAAGAAAGGAAGAGTGTTTTTAAAGAAAGGGTATTTCTAGCAAGGGAAGAGTATTTTTAGAAAATAAGAGTCTTTTTACAAAATAAAGAGAGGTAAGACAAGATTAGAGATTCTCTTTCCTCTTTTTCTCATAATAAACAAGCTTCTCCTAAAATTAGAGTCTTTCTAATTTGCGGATAAGGAATCATGGATATATGTATATAGATGTGTATGTGTGTGTGTGTGTGTGTGTGTGTGTGTGTGTGTGTGTGTGTGTGTGTGTGTGTGTGTGTGTATTGAAGTCTCGAACGCATGAAAACTTATGTTCTTGCTTACTATTTTTAGGGCTTTCTTTTGACCTTGAGAGCCTATATAAAGGGACCACTTTCCTCAGTCACAAAGACACAGAGAGTCTCTCAAAAGCGAAAGCTCACTTGCCTTGACGCTGGAGGTATCTTCTCTCCCTCAACCTCTCTCCATCTCCATCTTTATCGTTATCATCGTGATGTCCCTCAGATGATATAGTTCTCTCTCTCTCTCTCTCTCTCTCTCTCTCTCTCTCTCTCTCTCTCTCTCTCTCTCTCGCGATCTTCTAAGCAAGCATGGAAGAAATAACTCTACTTTTCACAGCAAAGCTCTCTCTTCTCCATGTTGATGTGATGGCCCCAAAACGAGTGACAAGAAGCTCCAAAGACGCTTCTACCATTCCACTTCCAAAGAAGGTACAAAGTAAGGTGTCAACTACTCCAATCGTAGCTCAAGCGGAGGTATCAACTGTAGAAGAAGTTGAAGTTGTCCAACCTCCAATGTGGGAGATAGTCTAACACGTCACTAATCCAGTTTAAAGAAAAATTTATAGCTTTGCACCATTATACATGCTAACCTTGTAAGTTAAACCTAGGAATCTTCTTAAACCATCCAAGAAACGTGATTGTATCACAAGAAGAAAGCATACAATTTTGTAGTGTAGTGAAAGAATTGTTTGATAAGTTATTATTGTCTGATGTTAGGAGTTAGTTGTTCATGTCCAAAGAATCACTTAAAGAGAACAATTGCTCAAGGAATATCCTTTTTTCGGATGGAACTCATGATTAGCAAGATGATCCCGCGGTTAGTAGGAAATAAGCTGAGGTTATCATCTCTCTTTTTACCCCTTATGGTTACCAAGATGGCCCTTGCGGTTAGCGATTGTGGAATTTTATGCATTTTGGGGTTAGCAAATAAGTAAATCCTTTGCAAAGACTTTGCTGGTTAGACAGAGAAAGTCCGAGGGTAGAAAAAAACTTGAAAATTGGTCAATTATTTTCGTTATAACACAAAATTGTCTTCATTAGACCCTGTTTGAGAAAGAATTGTTTGGGTGATGTTTGAAGGGCTATATGAAAGAACCTATGCCCAAAACTAATAAAAGAACCCCGATTGTATATGTAAAATAATGTGGTAGTAATTAAAAGACACAAGAAACAAGTGAGTGCCGTGTGAAAAGTGGGAGACTAAAACACTAGGGATTGGGGAGGGGGGCGGAAATTTGCAATTGTGTTGCGCTTCCAAAGGAAGAGTTTTAAAGCGTTAGCGATAGTGGTGCATCAACAGGAGAAAGGGACAATGAAAGGAAGAGTCAAAAACACCAAATGACCCCAACGTTTAAAATGCAACCAAAGGGAGGGTGGAAACGACTACGGATGGGTGGACTCGATTAGTCGGGTACTTCTCATAAGTCTACTTGTTAGTTAAGTCTCATATCACACTTAGGACTTTATAAATGATGACCGTGCCTCTTCAATGTGGGAAAAAATGTGTTTATAGATCCTAGGTATGTCATTGAGATTTTTATCCTTATGTGATGGGAATGAGCTTCTACTATAATCCTTTGATTGATCGACATGTTTTGTGGTGTATGACCCTTACATACACAAAACGCGATAGGTAGAGAACTTCCTCTCTTCTATTGCTTTTGTATCCTTGCTTCATTGAAATTGAGTAGGGTGTTGTCAATGCAACTTGAGAATAAAGGAAGTCCAACTAACAAGTCACCCCAATTACTTAGTTGGGGATCTCACACAAGGAACATCTATCAATCTCATCCAAGAGCTCAAGGGATATGTGAGGACCATGCTAGGGACCGTCGGTTGCACCACCTCCAAATGGATACACCACGATTCTTGACATCCCTCCTGCTTGAGACCGACACCAAGACAAGACTTCTCTTGCTCTTCAATGCCAACTCAAGGGGGTGATAACATTCTCTTCCTCTCATATGGAACTCTTAACCCCAAAATATCAAATCAAAGCCATCATACTAAATTTGAGTGCTATCTTACGGGGTCAACTGCAGAGAGTTCTCTAATTCACCCTTGGTTTAAGGTCACTAACTTTTTTTCCCCGGTTATGACCGAGCACAATCGTCAGTGCGTTCCCCTAAGATAAATGTATTTACTAGATACATGAATCCCTTGTTCCCAAGTTTGATTCCCTCTCTTTAGATAGAAATCACTTTCCCCATTATCGACAACATAAAATTGAGTTCAAATTTTCGGCCAACATATAAACCCTCCAAAATTCACCCTCCCATCAAACCAAGAAAACAATATTTTAAACATGTCGAACCAAGAATACATTTCAACTATTTGAAAACAGCATACAAATTGTTGCATACCCTTGTGCAAGTGTTCATTTATGAGGTCATTCCCACCTTTTTAGAATACTTTACTTCTTTTTTGCTTTAGTATTAGTAGAGCTATATAGTTATCTTTCAAGCAATCACATATACTTTTCCAAGCATATCCCTATCATCGTCTTAAGGCTTGGGTATCCTCTCTCCTCCGCCACATGTGGAGACGGGCCGCGCCTTTACACAATTTCCAATTCTTATTTTTCTTCATTTTGTTTAGAAAAGGCTTATAAAAATTAATCTCCTGTATGTTTATTTTTTATAAATAATCCGAGAAGCAGAGCAAAGGTCCAACTGATGAGGATAATTGAGGAGTAGCCCATTTAGGTTCCTAGCTTTTCCAAGGTTCCTTTTTACCAAACAATTTGAAGAGTTTATTAATTAAATCACATCCTTCTCTCTTATCCAATCCGTTCTTCGATCCATTTTCCTTCCTTCTTTTCTTGTAGGCATCAGGCCTACTCGGACTAAGCCGATTTCCAGACGCATGTACGGGCCTCATCACCCAACTAGGACTCACTCACTTCCAATCCCAAGTCCAAGGCATTGAGTGAACCCTAGCTCCAAATATAGACCAATGGTTATCAGTCCTAGTTAGAAAGGACCATCTCCCATTGCATCCCACAGGTAAACACCTATGTTGGCCTTTTTCAAACATGTAAGATAAATTTCACACTTAAAATTTCTATGTTATCCTAGGGATATCCATGTCAAATCTTCTCGGTAAATTTTTTAATCTTAGTTAAAATTTAGCTTAAGCTCCTTGAGTTATAATTCCCCTACTTCCTAGTTCATATTAATCTTTACTCAAATAAGAACTTAAGGAAACAACAAATCTCTTGGAAGTTTATGAGTTTTGTTTCAATGTAAGTTTTTAGGTTAACCCCGTGGTTGATTGTATTCCCAATTTTATTGCAATCTATGGAGCATCTCCATGGAAGCAGTGGGATTTTTCATGTTCAAGCAACACGGTCACAACATCCGTGAAGCCATCTCCTTACTTTCCCTATATCACAATTGCAAAACAAATTCAAAAGAATACAAACTTGAAAAGAAAAATACATATGCTCTCTATGATTATCTTTGCTTTAGTGTGGGCCATGAATCGCAAACATAGAACTTTACAGTGCACCAACTTGCAATCGTATCTTATTTTTAGTGATTATGCAAGAGTCAATGCTTGATTGTGTGAGAGTAGAACCATTCAATGAATGATAGTAAAAAAGTAAAATGCAAAGTTCCTAAGAGTGAATATGCTAGTGTAGTGAAAATCCTCATGCAATTATGTATGAATGGTTAACAAATCCTTCTTTGAGATGGAATTTAGGCATACCTCATTACCATGGAGAGGATTAATCTCGTTGCTAGGAGCGGATTAAAGACGTGGGTCTTCCAATGACAAGAGAGGGGAAGGATAACCCTACTAAGAATGAGATCCTTCTTTCAAAGAAAACAGTTACTCCTTTGATTATGATAAAATTACCCTTCAAATATCAACTTCCTCTTGAGAGGATTAGGTACTAACCCCAAAAAGAATCTCACACACATACTATGTAGAGAGGGAAGATGAATAGATAATCAAGAAAAATTTTAAGTCTTTCATGAGAGTATTACAATGTCTCTCTTAGAAAAACAAGGTTAGTTCCAAAAAGAATTCCAATACTTAGTTGCCTTTTATTTATGGCATTTACCTTTACAAGAATAATTTAGGTAAGAGAATAAAAGTAACATTAAACAAAGGTCTACGCGCGAGATTAAGGGATAATTATAGACATTAGTCACCATTCATCATACATACTAATTAGGTAAATATGATCTCCAGTTACCTATGGTTAAAGAGAGTGCTTTCTACTCTTTTTATGCCATATTAATCTGGTAATGTAATAAACTTGAAATAGCTAAACTTAAAATAACCGTAGTTAGTGGTTAGTAAAGTTGTTAGTTAAGAAAAAATCATAATTTGTTCTTCTAAGTAAGAGGAAATGTTGCTTATGAAAACATGAGAGCTTAAGCATAATGTAACTTAGAATGAAAGTAACCCAATTTTTTTAAAAATGTACAATAGCATGAAGATGATAAGAAAACATTACCTTGGTGTAGGTATGGTAGAGTCTTCACCTCGCTTGGCTGGGGAATTATGAAAGAAGTTTGTTGATGTGGTCAGGTCTCTTGTTGGGGTACAGGCGCTCCACTTTTTGCCCACCCGGACGTCCAGTGTCCGACCGCCCGCCCACATGTATACATATCCTTATTCTTCATATGCATGAGAATAAGGAGCTCCTCACAATCACTTCTTCATGAGGCTGCTCCACCCACATCGGCTTGTGCTTCTCCCCTTCTTCGCATGCATTGCACCGCGCACACATGCACGCATCCGTGCGCACGTGCACTCACAAGTGGTATCAGAGCTTTGGTTCGGCGGCGGCGGCGGTCTCTCGGCAGCAATGGAGCTCGCACAGAGCTCGGCGCTTTGCGACACCGGATTAAGTTGATTCGGGACAAATCGGAGAGATCGCCCAGTTTCCGATTTCTCGGCGTGCGTAGCCCCTCTCTCGAGGAGGGAATCTTGAAGTGAATCAAGACATCTTTGTGGAAAACAGAAGATCTGTAGAGGTCGTAGCAGAGAATCTAAGGAAGACCAAGAAGCTCTATAGAGGATTGCAAGCAGTGGTCGGGATCTTCAAAGCTTGGCAGCCATTGAGCCTGGCTCGTGAGCAAGACTTTGGGGGAAATCAAACACACACACGCGCGCGCGCACTACCCTTGCGAGCCCGAGACAGTGAGCTTGAAGCTAATTGAGCTCATGAGCAGTGAGTCAAGCAAGGCAAGGGAGTTTGAGAGAGCGAGCTTGTGTGTGATTCGAGCAGGCAATCGAACTTGATACTCGGAGATGCCAGAAGACAGGACTTCGGCACCAAAACAAGAAGCTTGTGGTCTCTTGAGCTTTGGAAAGGTTGGATCTATAGGAACAACAGCAGCCAGTGTCAAGCATTGAAGCTTGAGGCTCACTAAGTAGCCATAGTGACACTTTGGCATACCATCGAGCAGCAAGTAGGAAGAAGCATCGAGTAGGCGAGAAGTGGAGCAAAGGAAGCCACCTACTGGAGGGAATTGAAGCAAAGGGGGAATCGAATACAGGATGCAAGAAAGGGAGAAGGGGCAGCGGACAGTCTCGACAGGGGTCACAAGAGAACCGCAAAAGAAAGCGGGTCGGGGGAGAATCGATTGCAAGGCAGCATTGTCATTTCCAAGCAGTAGATTACGAGCAGTAAAGCAACCGGCAATTGACAGAGGCAGCACATAGCAGGTGAACGAGCATAGCTGCTCTTGCACAGACATTCCAAAGAGCCAGAAAACTCAGATTTCGTCAGAGTCGAGCAGATTTCGACAGAGTGAAAGTTAAAGTTTTTAAAAATTTGTAACTTACCACACATCTTGTGTGCAAGGGTCTATTCACACCCCCTTTACTCGACTTCAATCAAGGGGATGTTCCCACGCAGCCGCCCCTCCCTCCCCCCCGACGACTCTTCGACCACCCCCTCTCCTACCACACCCCGGATCCTAACTCTCCACTGAACTGTGAGAGATAAACAGCAGTGAGAGAGAGTGAGTGACAACTGTGAGAGAGAGAGTGCGAGCATGAGAGAGTGAAAGCTTGAGATAAGAGCGAGCTCGAGGGATTCACCATGGAAAACTTATTGCACCACGTAAGTGCAGGGGAGAGGGTTTTTTTACAAGTTACATAAGCGTATAAGTTAGGGGTAGGCCCCCAATAATTTATCTCCCAAGCTTAAAATAAGGGAGGGGGGTATCATATTTATGGGGGGGGGGGGGGGGGGGGGGGGTGAGGGACCTAACCCAGGTTGATTGATTGTAATAATTGGTCACCAGTGTGTACTGAAACTCAGATGAATTTTGGGGAAGTTTTTCATCAGGTCAAACATCAAATTTTGCATCAAGCCAATCATACATAAGGGCTGATTTGGAGCAGGTCAACGGTTGATTTACACCATCTTTGGATGGGTCAAAATAAGACGAGTAGCCGGAGTGCAGGAAAATCGAGCACATAGTTTGAAAGTCAAACTAAGACATATTGAGGGTACATCTAGTTATCAACAGAATTGGTTCCTTAGTACGTTGAAGTCACTATGCTACACACTCTTTGACTAGTTTTACTCAGTTAAATCATGTGAGACCTAAATTTTCTATGTAAGATAGGGGTATGATAGTTTTGTTCATTGATTGTCGTATAAGCGTAGAAAGAGCGGTCATATTCCTAATATGAGTTGTATATAGGGGTTTTATCAAAGTTGTCCACTTGCAGATGGCTTCCCATTTTGTATATAGAGTGAATCCCTTGGGCAGAAAGCGAGTGTGAGAGAGAGGTAGAGAGCGAGCGTGCTCACACACCAATGTGTGTAGGTGCAAGCAAATAAGTATACATCACCCAACATTAGCCCAACTTAGTCGATTTTCTCGGTAATTTTTCTCTCTCTTCTCAGCTTTGGATTTCAGCGACCCGACATCGGTTTTGATACCAATTTTGGCGTTTTTTCTTGCCATTTTTATGTTCTTCTCTACGGTTTGAGTATTTATGGTTCAAGGCATCGCTATCGTTTTTTAGTAGTAGATTATGAGCAGGAAAGCAACCAGCAGTTGACAAAGGGAGCACGTAGCAGCTGAACGAGCATAGCTGCTCTAACACCGACAGCTGCTAGAGCCAGAAAACTCAGATTCTTGCCATGGTTTATGCGTATTCGCAGTTATCTCTCTGATAGTAAAGTGGTCGATATATTCCCACTTTGATAGTGATCGAGTATTTACTCTTACTTTGAGCCCGCAGCGGCCTGGTATATCCTATGCATGTGTCTGAGGTTCAAGACGGTGTAGTCTCAGTTTTGTTGCTGGCATGCTTTGAGTGAAAGACGAGACGTGCCTCTTTCGCATGTGATCTCCTCCAGAGCATTTAGCTGTGCAGGACATGCCAATAGATTTTGTAGAGACAAAGATAGAGTGGCAGTGCTGTAGTGAGACACAGCAGGTGTTGTCAGACTTTGTGTAAGCAAAGGTGGAACATGTATGCTCCCTAGAGACACATATAGAGTTGACAGATATGGAGTCTTTTGACAAGCTCATGTTAGAGGCTGATTAGTTGGTGCCAGGATGCACAATTTGTTGGGATTCAAGCCAATTGGCCGGACATCCCACTTACTACTAACCCATCTACTAACTTAACCATTATACACTTATTCTTTAATACAATAGAATAAGGAGTTGCAACAGGATAACATTGTTGTGCGCTCCACCCAAAGCAGGTCTCTCTCTCTACACTCTCGTACTTGCACTCGCACACGCTTCCCGCGGCACCTTCAACTGGTATCAGAGCAGGGTTTGTGCTTGCCATTTTAGCGTTCGCACGAGCCGCACTTTCAGAAGTGCAAATAGGTTTTCGATTTCGGCATCGGTGGATTCAATGCTCAGAGAGCGTTTCCATCACGTGTCCTGGTGTTTTACCCCCCTTTCAAAGTTGTTCGTGCAGTCGAAAGCTTCATCCAAGCTACACTTCAAGATTTGTATTTTCAACTCCACTTTTGCTACAGGTACAGGTACAGGACACAGGTGCAGGTTGTTCAGAGACTATTTTGGGATGGTATGTAGACGTTTTATGGCTATATGTGCTATTGAGATGGTGTTTATGGGTTGATTAGGAGCACTTTTCGGCATCGAAATTGTCTCGGGTTTTTCAGGCATCCATCTCTTCACAGGTTCTTGCATACATACAGGACATCCAGGTTTCTTACAGATTGCATTTTTTTGCATCAACACAGATTTTAGTGGGAGTACTTGATGCGCATAAGCATTGTTTTGGCACTTTTGATAGTGCTTGAGCTCTTTTGAGAGCGGCTTAACTCCCCGTAGGGTTTTGTTTATTTCTTGCACATTTTGTTTGGCGCCTGTTTGAGCACATATACTGCACCTTGCAATATTGTTGATAGTGGATGTACGTTGAGTTGCGAAAACTGCCATATGTACCTTTTGTGGAGCCGATTTGGCTTGTTTCTGGCAGTCTCGACCGTTTCTGAGACTTGGTTCGGAGGCCCTTTCTGAGACTGGGCTGGTTTCTTCTCTGCATAACCTTTTGTGAGGGTCGATAGCCTGAGGTTTTCTTGAGCTGGGGGATTCTCGAATGTTGAAATCCTTTCGGTGATACAGGTTGCTGGAGTACCCCTTTTTCGTGGCCTCGCCATAGGACATGTATAGAGAGGGCTAGGTGCATTTGATGCCGTGTTGGCAGTCTTGGGTCAGCTTTTTTTATATTTTTTATGCACAGTTAGTGGTTGATGTGCCTGTCTTATGCTCTGAGAGCATTACTTTTGATGCATTACTGATCTCTTGTGACAGTTTTGAATTAAGATTATGTCAGTTTTTCTGGGAAAACTCTGCCAAATTTTTCCCAAAATTACCAGTGTTTATCGCCATATTATCTTTAGCTTGCAGCCATGTCATCTAGTGGTGAAAAGGATATTTACAATATTCAGAAATTTGATGGGACAAAATTTGCTATCTAGAAAGAGCAGATTCAAGATGTTCTTATACAAAAAGGCTAGCTGGATCCTATCATGGAGCGCCTAGAGGGCGAGTATACAGATGTTGAGTGGGAGAAATTTGATGCTAAGGCCAAATCTACCCTCCGTTTGTATTTGGCCGAATCTGTGTACTTTACTATAGTTGGAGAAAGGACTACTAGAGATGTATGGGATAAGTTGTGTTCCAGTTATGAGAACAAAAGTGCCATTAATAAGGTTTTCTTGATGAAGAAGCTGTTTGACCTTCGTATAAAGAAAGAGGGCACTATTTCTACTCACAGTAATGAGTTCAATATCATTTTCACTCAGTTGACCACTCAGGGTTTGGTCTTCGATGGGGAAATCAAATGTATCTTCTTGCTGTTTACCCTCGTCTTGGGATACGTTTTGTACTGCGATTAGCAACTCAGCACCTGGTACCGGTCTAGTGTACATTGACGTCCTTGGGAGTCTGTTTACCGAGGAGATTCGCAAGAAATCTCTCGAAGGCAAGAAGGATGGTGATGTGTATGTTGCTAGTAATAGACAGAGGGGTCGCACTCAAAGTCGTGCCAAAAGCAAGGAACATGGGGGCTCACTCATTAAGTCTCGGAGTTCTATATATGTGTAATGTCGAGTGCTATCACTGCCATAAAACAAGTGAAGAAGGATTGCAGGAAATGGCAGCAAAGAAAGAAGGATAAACAATTCGGTGACACTTCTAAGTCTGATGATTCAAACAAGGACAAAGCGAAGTTAGAGGAGATCAATGTGCTAGAGTCTTCAAATGCTCCTATTGTAGAGACTCTTCCAGCGGTTGTTATGCCACTTACCTCTGAAGTATTGGTCTTCACTCACATCAGATCTACCTGTCGAGGCTCTTGTTACAGAAGATGCGCAGTATGCACAGAATTGGATAGTAGATTCTGGTGCGAGTTTCCATGTGACACCACATAGAGAGTGGTTCTCTACTTATTCTCACTCTTGTGGCAAAGTGAGACTTGGTGATGCTTATGAACTAGACATTAAGGGTGTCGAAAATGTCAAATTTCATCTAAGGAATGGCACGCACTTTACTTTATGTAGTGTCAGACATGTGCCCAAGTTGACTAAAAGCTTGATTTCTGTTGTCAGCTTGATGATTTGGGCCACAACACCACATTTGGCAATGGTTCGTGGATAGTACGCAAAGGTAATCTTGTTGTACTCAGAGGTCAAAAGCATGGTACCTTGTATTCCATGCATGTATCAGATGTTGGTCATGATTACATATCTATAGCTGAGCTGCCGTCTACTAAGTTGTGGCATTGCCGGCTAGGTCATATTAGCCAAAAAGGAATGAGAACTCTGACTCGTTTTGGCTACTTACCTGTCTTGTCTTATGCTGACTTTCCTGTTTGTGAGCACTGTATCTATGGCAAACAGACTAGGTCCGTGCACTTACCATTGGGTCAAAAGCGAGTTGAACCTCTAGATTTAGTACATAGTGATGTTTGTGGTCCTATGTCAACCAAACCTCTAGGGGGGGCCAACTATTTTGTGACATTCATAGATGACTCTACTCAAAAGGTGTGGGCATATCCTTTGAAACTTAAGATCAAGTTCTTCGTGTGTTCCAGAAATTCTTAGCACTCGTTGAGAATCAGTCTGGCAAGAAACTCAAGAGGTTGTAGACTGACAACGGTGGAGAGTATGTCTCCAAGGATTTTGACAATTTATGTGCTAGAAGGGGGATTAAAAGGCAGTTTACTGCATCGTACACACCATCTCAGAATGGAGTTGTTGAGCGCATGAATCGCACAATTCAGAAAAGAGTCACAACCATGATTTCTAGGGCAAATCTCACACAAGGCTTTTGGGCAGAAGCCGTCTTTGACCGCAGTGCACATTATAAATCGTTCGCCTAGTGCGCCATTGAATTATGAGATTCCAGAAGAGTTATGGTCTAAACATAAGCCCCACTATGACCATCTATGTGTTTTTGGTTGTGAACCTTATGCTCACGTGCCTAAACAACTTCGACAGAAGTTAGAGCCAAAGTCACACAAATGTATTTTCATTGGATATGGTGTAGATGGAGAAATGGGATATCGTCTCTGGCACCTGGAATCTCATCGAGTCATCCGTAGTTCAGATGTGATCTTTAATGAGTCGAAGATGCATAGACAACCTATCAAGGAAATAGAGATTCGGAGAGTCACTTTTGAGGTTGTTGCCTCAGAGACAATGAAATCTACTCAGTGGGCTAGTGATGTACCTTCCACTAGCAATGCTCTAGAGGGAGCAGATAGCAATGGTCAAGGAGTGAAACGGTCTACTAGAGTCTCTCATCCACCTGCGCATTTTGAGCCAGGTCTTGATTACATCATGTTGACCAATTGCGGTGAGCCAAAAGCTGCTACCAAGAAGCCATGATGACGGATGATGTGGTGAAGTGGGAGCAGGCTTGGGGATTTGAGTATAACTCGATTCTATCTAATGACACTTGGGACTTGGTAGAACTGCCAACTGATGTGAAAGCTTTACCTTGCAAATGGGTTTACAAGAAGAAATTTACCTCAGGTGATCCAAATCTAAAGTACAAGGCTAGACTTGTAGCCAAAGGGTTCAAACAGCAAAAGGGAGTCAATTTTGATGAGATCTTCTCACCTGTGGTCAAGATGACAACGCTTAGAACCAGACTTGGTCTTGTAGCAATTGAGGACATGGAACTTGTCCAAATGGATGTGAAGACAACATTTCTTTACGGGGATCTCGATGAGGATGTTTACATGCAGCAGGCTGAAGGGTTTGTTCAGGAGAACACATCTCGTGAGGAGCTAGTATGTAAGCTCAAAAAGGCACTTTATGGCTTAAAGCAGGGTTCAAGGTAGTGGTATCATAAATTTGATGCATGTATGAGGTCTCAAGGATATAAAAGGAGCGAAGAGGATCACTGCTTGTACACAAGAAAGCTAGATGATGGCTCGATGATCATTCTAGTTTTGTACGTTGATGACATGCTTATAGCTGGGAAATCCATTGCGAAAATTGCCAACTTGAAGAAAACACTTAGCAATAATTTTGCAATGAAAGATTTGGGGGATGCTACACACTTTCTTGGCATGCGACTAAAAAGAGATCGCAAACCGTCGTATTCTTGAATTATCTCAGGAAACATACATTGAGAAAGTTTTGCAGCGTTTCAATATGCAGGGGGGGGAAAAGCATTGAGTGCCCCAATGCAGTCATTCTTAAAACTTAGCAAGGAAGATGCACCCAAATCTTATGCTGAGCGAGCTGAAATGGCTAAGGTACCATATTCTTCGGCAATGGGCAGTCTCATGTATGCTATGGTGGCCACAAGACCAGACATTGCTTTTGCAGTGGGAGTGGTGAGCCGATATATGGAAAATCCTAGCACCAAGCATTGGGAAGCAGTGAAGCACATTCTTAGGTACCTCAAAGGTACGATCAACAGGTGTTTACTCTTCGAGAACAGTGATGCATCCATCGTGGATTATGCAGATGTAGACTATGCGGGTTGTGTCACAATACGAGATCAACATCTGGCTATGTCTTCATATTTGCTGGAGAAGCAGTATCTTGGAGGTCACGTCTTCAAGATTGTACGTCGTCTTCCACTACGGAAGCAGAGTACGTTGCATCGTCGGATGCAAGTAAAGAGGCTGTATGGTTATCTAGCTTAGTCAGAAATCTTGGCATTGATGAGACTCCAGTGATATATTGTGATAGTCAGAGCTCTTGCATTGGCAAGGAATCCCGTGTTTCACTCCAAATTGAAACACATTGAAGTCAGGTATCATCTCGTGAGAGATTTCTTGGCAAAAAGCTCATTGATTTGGTCAAGGTACACACTGACGACAACCCATCAATGCTTTGACGAAAGGCTTAGCTTTGGAGTGGTTTACACATTGTAGTGAGTTGATGGGTATAGGTTGAAGTCTCTAGATTGCTTCACGGTTGTACATACCAGGTCATTTGGGTTGCGTTGGCCTTCAAGTGGGAGTTTGTTGGGATTCATGCCAACAAACCGGACATCCCACTTACTACTAACCCATCTACTAACTTAACCATTATACACTTATTCTTTAATACAATAGAATAAGGAGCTACAACAACAGGATAATGTTGTTGTGCGCTCCATCCAAAGCACGTCTCTCTCTCTCTCTCTGCTCTCGCACTTGCACTCGCACATGCTCCTCGCGTCACCTTCACAATTTTGTCTATGGGTGAGAGGGATGTAGCTTCCCTAGTGTTGGTGTTGACACATCCATACGCGATGGGTAGTCCTGATGATGTAGTGATTATTGATAGCACAAGGGAGGTGAATACACCCAAGTTTGCACAGATTTTGTTAACATGTGGGTGTCTCATGTTCGACTTGTTAGTGTCGAGACCCGATCTAGCAGCTGTAGTAGGAGCATTTGCAGCAGGGATAGTCAATCGTACAATGGCTGACACTAGCATGATGGTTCTGGAGCTTTGCAGACCGTACAAAGTAGTCTGCGGAATCTACATGCAGGCTCTAGAGTGGGTACACACACTCATCTACCACCAAAGCCGATACGACCGCGTGTAGATCGACAGAGTGAGCCAATGGGCGTAGGTTGAGAGAGTCTCTCACCTAGTTTTCTTGTACTAACTAGTAGTTTAGCTAGTAGGTCTCACTTATTATTGCATCGCCTTTAAGTGGGAGACCGGACGTCCCATGTCTGGCCGCTTGCCCACATGTGTACATACGAAGAATAAGGAGCTCCTCACTATCACTTCTTCATGAGGCTGCTCCACCTACATTGGCTTGTGATTCTCCCCTTCCCCGCATGCATCGCACCCTTTACACATTTTAAATAAGTGCCTTCACTTATCTTGACAGCTTATCTTCTTATCGATAAGTCCTTTTTATTTATCTTGACAACTTATTTTTCTTTTCAAAACTTCTTCAACAAGTTACTTACTCACCTTATCATTCTTTTCTCTTTTGTTTTATGTTATTTTTCTTGAGATGAAAAGCTAATTTCTCATACATTGGTTTAGTATGTCCATGTTCCCATAGTGTAAACCGAAAGCGTATCCAGCTACCCTTTAAAAAAAAAAAACCTTTTTTTGAGTCAGTGGCATAGATGCGTTGGTCAAGAGTAAGGGCTAGGAGGAGGCCCTTACAGGATATGGAAGCAACTTCAACCATCAAAGTTGTATTCAAGAAAGATTTTCTTACTCTCTCTCTTACGAACTTGTAAAAAGCCAAATCCATCCAAGCACAAAAAATCAAATTCTACAATGTATGGCTATAAATTTATAACCTATGAGGATGACATTATAATTGTGCATCTATAAAGAGGCTAAACATTAATCATAGGAGAGTGTCCTTGATTAAGACCCCTTTGTAGAACAATGGGAGAGAAGGGCATTGAGTGATTCAATGGGGACGTGTTTCACACATGGTAAAGTAATCCTAGAGGTTTTCTAATGAATAAGGGGTTATGGGAAATAATCAACATAACCATTAGCAATCCCTCTTCAAGTGATATGCCACAAGTGCAAAGACATGCCATGAGTGCAAAGAATCAATCAAAGGATGAGCAAGCACTAGGAAAACTATGCTCACTTCATTGACAGCTACGAGACTATATCATCCGGATAAACACTTCGAAAAGAACTTCCAAGTCAGGACGATAAGCTCAAGCTAGGGAGCCCAATGAATATATCGTGAGTCTTATCAACCGTCTCAAAAGTATGATCACACAACTCACCTATCTAAATTGTGGTGTACTTGAAGAGGACAAGATATCTATCCTATCAATTGTGTGCCTTGCCATCCATCTTTGACCAAATAGTTGCCATCATTGAGGAGAAACAACAAACCCCTGACTCGTAGGATGTAATCAACTCTTAACAGCTTGAAGAGAAGAAGTAAAGGAGGAACTCAACTTCAATTGGAGGAGCATTTTTAGGTACTTCTAACAATAAAACTTGTTTCAAGTGTGGCAAAGAGGGACATATAGCCAAAGATACCCTACCATCCAAAGCTTGTAAGATTTGTGGAAAGAAGGCCATCATCCTTTCAAGTTCAAAAAGGATAAAGATAGTACCAATAGCAATTCAAAACCGAGAAGGTTAATTTATGTGGCAGAAGAAGGCAAAGAAGAAGATGAAGAGAAAGCAGTTGACAACAACCTTCTTGTTTCTTGCGCCCACGACTATGAAGATGTTCTCTAGCTTTCTTTTTTACTTTACCTCTCAATGTGTTTTGTTGGAGATAGCTTGGATTAGTGATTTCTAAATGTTGTAGACATTTAGTAAAAGGGTGCATAAAAGGACCTAATTGAGTACCCATGAGTTCTCTAGTGGATTTGGGCTAATTTGGTGATGTCAGGTACGATGCAAGATGAGATGCATATGCTATCTCTATATTATAAGCCTCTTTGTACTCACTTTCAATTGATCTAGTTATTGTTTTGTGTCTACCCTCTACTATAATCTTCTTTCTATAATTAAGTTTCATTAGTATGTCAATACCATGAACGGTTTTCTATTTTATCCTCCCTGACCTCTATACTTGGTTACTTTCACCTTTTAAAAAGTTTCAAAATATGATGACTTGGAACGGACCCATCACCCCCTAAAATGCTCACTCTTTTATGAATATTCTGAGGCGTGACCCATCCTCCAAACGAGAGAGAGAGAGAGAGAGAGAGAGAGAGAGAGAGAGAGAGAGAGAGGCCATGGTAGATGGTGAGCTCCCAGCCATAAAATGGCGGCTCACCGTCGTTTAGTAGATAGAGAGACTTTAATGGTGTACACCCTTACCTTTGTGCAACTAGTAGGTCCCCCCAATTTCGGAAAATAAAAATGTTTCTGAGATATAATTGAAGATTCTAAAAAATCGAGTGTAAATGGCTCTCATATTGTGAAGAAATTGGAGTGTGAAACGTTGTTGGTGCAGAATTAAGAAGGTTGAGCTCTTGCTAATTGACGACACTAAAGCGGTGTCTCTCACAACAACCACCTAATTGGTGGAACAGGGCTTGCCTCGCGCGCGCGCACACACACACACACACACACACACACACACACACACAGAGAGAGAGAGAGGGGGGGGGGGGGTTGAACGACAACAGAGACATTGGGAGGGAGGGAGCCTGGGCCTACCAGAGTTGGGGTCGAAGTAATAGATGCGGCCAAGAAGCTTGATGAGTCGAGGATGCTTCGACGTGCTGCAGACATGTCGTCAGGACATGCCTAGGAGAATCTTTGAGCCATTACGTAATCCTTTTAATGTTTTTGAAGCCATTAGTAATACCCTTTAATTTTTATAGCAGTGGTTGCTTTGTAATTTATCTTAAAATTGGACTCTCAAGCTGACCATAACCTAAGGCTATATAATCCAAATAGTATTCGGCCTTTTAATGCTAAGACATCCCCCATAAGCTCGCTAATAGTGGTCTTGGGAGCTTGTTCAAATGAAATGTGCAGCCCCATACGACGAGAAGAGTCATCAAAATATTGGTCCAAACAAATTGACAAAAGTTCTCAGGTGGAGGGTGGTCGAGCCATCCCACAAAAGGCTCTTGCGTTGCCTGTTACGGTTGTTGAGTTCCTGGGTATCATGTTGTCGACAAAGAGGTGGAGCTATGGGCTTGCGCTATGCCCACTATTGGGCCCTCTATATTTAGAGAGCTCTCTTTCGGGACAACAATTTTATTAGGGCTTTCATGCAAAGACCCTCTACCTTAGGCATTCTTTAGCTAGTCAGTTCATAAAATAATTACTAGTACGTAGGCAACGACCCCCCCCCCCGCTCTCACTCTCATGGTCGGACTGCCCAATGCACACTGGCCTGAAGCTGGGATATGAGGACCCATAGGAGGCTTGAATCCAGGTAATATTTCAAGTTTTATGAGAGAATAAACTTTATATTAATCGATATATAATATAGATATAGAAGGTCCAAGCCTCAAGCAGGGCTCAGTTTTGAAGGCTTCGACGCCCTTAGGAGACACTTTTACCCTTCAATGAATAGCAAAAATATTTCTACCCTTCAAAAGAAGGATAGGAGAACATATTTGCCTTATTGTAGCTCAACGAAGGGTAGGTAAAAATTTACCCTTCAAACATAACGGTTACCCTTGCCTTGGTCCAAGGTCAAGGCAAGGCGGTGAAAATATACCCCTCAAACATAAGGGTTACCCTTGCCTTGGTCCAAGGTCAAGGTCAAGGCAAGCTTGGACCTACGCAAGGCCACCTCATGCATGACATACATAGGCATAGGCTACCAAGTGACGATTTATTATAATTATAAATGTTCTAATGGCAAGCGCTAATGGCAAGCGCTCCTTTCCACTCACCTGAGACTCTCACAAGTTGCAAGACGTGTTTGCAATGGCTGCTGGCGCTGTGACGAGTGAAGAAAACTACAACTGCCTGGGATGGGCAGCTCGCGATCCCTCTGGAGTGCTTTCTCCTCTCAAGTTCTCCCGCAGGTTGGGACATCGACGTTGTAGAGCGTCGATGTAGAGCCACTTTCGTGTGAGAGAGAGAGAGAGAGAGAGAGAGAGAGAGAGAGAGAGAATCTTGATCTTGATCATCTGCAGGGCGCCAGGGCCACATGATGTATCCTACAGAATAACTCACTGTGGCGTATGCTATGCCGAGATTATATGGACCCGCAATCACTTCGGGCACACAAAGTACCCTGTAGTTCCAGGGTATGTCTTCACCGCATATGCAGATGTTTGTGACCATACTAAAAATGCAAATGTTTGTGATCTCAGCAAAATTCGTGTATTTGGACATCCATTTAGGGTTTAGGGTTTAGGATTTAGGTCACAAAATTGTCCACATCCATGTGTGGTTATAATGTGTTGGTACGTCAGCTTCTTGGCAATTTTCTGTATGTGTGAATGAATATATGGATATATGCTTGCAATTGCTTGCTTCCATCTATTGGTTAGTTTGCTGTCGTATAGGACTTAAGCTGTTTCATATACTTGCCTATCTCTTTGCCCACAGGCATGAAATGGCTGGCATTGTCACAGAAGTTGGTTCGGAGGTCTCTCGCTTCAAAGTTGATGACCGAGTTGGTACGGGAACAATCGTAAATTCATGCCGCAGCTGTGAGTTTTGTGAAGAGAGGATGGAAAACTATTGCGAGAAAGGCGCTGTCCTCACGTATGATGGTGTCGATCACGATGGCTCCATTACAAGGGGTGGTTTTTCAACTCATATTGTCGTGGATGAAAGGTAAAGACTCTGGTTGTGTGCCCAATCGCAGTGCTCAATCCACAAAATGACATGAATTACTGTGCTTTGAAGATATTGTGTCAGAATTCCGGAGACTTTGCGTCTAGAGCATGCAGCACCTTTGCTTTGTGCGGGCATTACTGTCTACAGCCCCATGATGCGTCATGGGATGAATAAGCCAGGAAAGTCAATTGGAGTTCTAGGGCTTGGAGGTCTGGGCCACATGGCTGTGAAGTTTGCAAAATCTTTTGGAGCGATTGTGACGGTGCTTAGCACTTCTGCTTCGAAAGAGGACGAAGCACTCAAAGTGCTTGGGGCGGACAAGTTTTTGGTCACATCAAATACAGCAGAGATGGAGGTATGATGACAATGGGCTTGTGATGTCATAAAGCATGATAGGTCACTTGTTGCTTGAGGGCGAGTTACCGTAACATAAATTGTCACATTTGTGTGAAATGATGATGTCAAATTGTGCTTGCGTGCATGCATGTTACATGGCAATGCGGTATGCTATATGTTTATGGCTGATTCTGTTTGGCACTTGATTGCAGCAAGCAACTCGGAGCCTTGACTTCATACTTGATACTGCTTCAGCCTACCATCCATTGGATTTGTATCTCCCACTTTTGAAGACACGAGGCACTTTTGTCGTCGTTGGAGCCCCAAATGAGATGAAGTTCAACCCCGTCGCTCTCTTTTTGGGTATCAAGATAATACTCATTCTTGTATAAAGCGTGAGATTTTCCAGCACACACACAGCTCAACCTGTTTGTTTGCAAATGTGATGCATGGTCGTGCTTGTGTAGGAATGAAGAGCATTGCTGGAAGTGCTGGAGGAGGCACAAAGGAGGCGCAAGAGATGGTTGATTATTGTGGTGAGCATGGCATAGCACCCATGATTGAGCTTATTCCTATGCAATACATCAATACAGCTCTTGATAGACTATCTAAAAATGATGTCCGCTACCGCTTTGTTGTCAACATAGAAGAGTCCCTTCACATGGAATGATCCGGTATCTTTGATTTACTACAATGTATATGGTAGATTGTTCAACCAATTTCTTGCTAGATTACCCGAGGGCACGATAGGGGTCAACTTAGCAATGGAAAATCAGGAATGCAAGTTTGCTAAAGCACATCATGCGATGAGGACGATTGGGGTTGGGGCCATATACTCACATTGTACATTAATATTGTATCCTCTAGCATTCATGAAAGAACATAGTGAACAATGTCTCTTTTGCCAGATTCATACTATCTCAATTGCATGGATTTAAAGTGATAAAACGTCGGTTGATTATCTATTTGGCAAAAGCCTTGAGGATTTTGTAGCTCAACTATGGAGTTTGATTTTATAAACGCTTTAAAATCTTAATCAAAGTGGAGTTTAATCTTACAAGACTAAGACTTTGACAGAAGAATAAGACTTTCAAGGTTGATGCTTTAAATTTTTGCAAGTTTACAAAAGATTTTCAAACTTGCATTTATCCTCGTTATTCCTAGTTTTAATCTTTTTGGCTTTCTATAAGAAGCCTTAGTGAAGAAGGGAGTTCTTCTTTTTGGCTTTCTGAAGCAATCCTTAGTGAAGAAGGGAGGGAGTTGTGCATTTCAATATCTTATTATTTATTATAATTACTAGTAAAACGGTACTGCCTCCGGCGGTGGCATGGCCCTCTTACCCTCAAGCTCCTCATTCTTGACAAATTTCACAAAAGAAGATCAATAAAATTACTCTCTCATTAGAATATAGATATATTGTAGTTCACTTCCCACACTCATCTAGAGAGCAAAAGAGAGAGAGAGAGAGAGAGAGAGAGAGAGGAACACGTAGTTGAGAACCCAAGTTGTGGAGGAGTCGAGAACCCCATAAAAGACAAAAATGCACTTGAATTGCAGTAACCTCACGAAAAAAAACGTTGTTGAAAAGCTCTCGCTCGCTAGAGTAGCACTGAGACGGAGAAAGAGAAAGAGGCCATGAGGCCTTGAAGTGGCTATAATTGGAGAGCAGAGGTGGATACATTGGCTCTCTCTCTCTCTCTCTCTCTCTCTCTCTCTCTCTCTCTCTCTCTCTCGGAAGCATCCTAGATCAACCGTGAAGGGGCAGCGCAAGGAGGGGGGCGGGTTGTTTGCTATGGCGGCAGGTCTCAAGGAGCAAGGTGGGGATCCTTATCAAATGAATTCTTTAAACATGAGTTCTTCTTGGTGCAAGCTCCTATCAGTCCATTGCCATCTCTGGGCAATCCCTGTAGCACATGGAGGGAGGAACCTCGTTGATTGAGCTAAGATAAGAGAGAGAGAGAGAGAGAGAGAGAGAGAGAGAGAGAGAGGTGGGGATCCTTATCAAATGAATTCTTTAAACATGAGTTCTTCTTCTTGCAAGCTCCTATCATCCCATTGCCATCTCTGGGCAATCCTTGTAGCAGTTGGAGGGAGGAAGCTCGTTGATTGAGTTAAGATAAGAGAGAGAGAGAGAGAGAGAGAGAGAGAGAGAGAGAGAGAGAGGTGGGGATCCTTATCAAATGAATTCTTTAAACATGAGTTCTTCTTGCAAGCTCCTATCAGCCCATTGCCATCTCTGGGCAATCCCTGTAGTAGCCGGCGGGAGGAAGCTCGTTGATTGAGCTAAGATAAGAGAGAGAGAGAGAGAGAGAGAGGTGTGCGGGTGTTGGTTTGCGAGCGCTACAAAGAGCCGGTTGATGTGAGGAGTGTGTATGCGGCGACGCTCTCTCTATCTTGCATAGTTGCGGTGATGGGATGGGTGGCCAGCTACCCTGCTCGCACGCCATTCATTAACACACACACAACAGATATAATTTCAAACTTGTTCCCAACTACTGAAAACTCTCTCTCTCTCTCTCTCTCTCTCTCTCTCTCTCTCTCTCTCTCTCTCTCATGTGCGCACTCTATGTGCGTGGCCGAACTTCAGATTACAGTGGTCGAAGTAAGGAGTGATTGCCACTTGTCAGGGGGAGCTGGAATCCCTACCCCTTTTATTACAGGGGAAAATAAAGCCATCTGAAATAAAGAGCTATGTGTGCGTGTTGAGTCTCTCTCTCTCTCTCTCTCTCTCTCTCTCTCTCTCTCTACTTGCACGTCCTTTGCTTTGCCTTCATGAACCTCTTGGTGAGTCCCACATGGCGGATTGTGAGCCACCTACTGAAATTGTAAAATCCCGGCTAGGGTTTTAGCTTGCGTTCAAGAAAACCATAAAAATTCCACAGGTTTTAGTGCAGCTACCGGCAAAAGCTTCAAAATTTGATTTAAAACCCGGGAGAAATTTCAAGTTTGACTGGTTGAGAATGAGAAAAATGCATTTTGCTAGCCCTGGCTCGCACATGCAGTCAGACATTCGTTTTGTCTGCACCTGAAACGGCTTTTGAACCCCCGCCCCCCCCCCCCCCCCCCCCACCCCACCCCCCCTCCCCCCAATCCATTCGAGTGTCGTTCAAGAGTGCAATTCATCTCTGAAACCTACATGACGAACCCAAATTCTACTCTTGGCATTGAAAAGTCTTCTTATGAAAAGCTATAAATCTCACAACCTGGGAGATGTGAAAGGCATTTTGGGAATTTCCACGAATTATTAGAGGGGTGTTCTAATGTCAAGACGCAACTTAGAGACAAATGGAGGGTGGGGATGTTGAGGGCATCAAGGGCGGTGCAGTAGGAGAGGCGAAAGGTTTAAAGAGTAGGTTTTGAGGGTGGGAGCTCCATTACAACAGCCTGCATAGGACAGCCTGGACGCTGGCACCTGAGGTCTTGAGTTCAACTCTCCTCATCCGATAGATCTTGTCCTACGACGTTAAAATTCTTTTTTCTCTCTCTCTCTCTCTCTCTCTCTCTCGACTTGCATGTCCTTTGCTTTGCCTTCATGAACCTCTTGGTGAGTCCCACATGGCGGACGCAGCTTAGAGACAAATGGAGGGTGGGGATGTTGAGCGCATCAAGGGCGGTGCAGTAGGAGAGGCGAAAGGTTTAAAGAGCAGGTTTTGAGGGTGGGAGCTCCATTACGACAGCCTGCATAGGACAGCCTGGACGTTGGCACCTGATCCATTTATTTATCTTTTTTGGTGGTGTGCATTTTGGTCGGTTCTGGCTCTATTACGGCATGGTGCTGGCGATCCTCCCTCTGTCTCGCCTGAGGCTCAGAAAACACTGGCCGACTCTCTCTCTCTCTCTCTCTCTCTCCCTCTCCCCCCCCCCCCCCAAAAGGTGTGCGCACGCAGCAGCCACGCTATCCTCTGTTTTCGTCGGAACTGTAGGGCACACATATTGGTTGAAGGTGCTCACGACACGTGTCCGGGGGGAGGGGCTGAATCTCTTCCTCCATATACTTAGTCTTCCCCCATATACTTAGTCTCTCGTCTCTCTCTCTCTCTCTCTCTCTCACTCATGCTCATGTGCAGATACCAAGTTGCTGGAAGTCTCTCTCTCTCTCTCTCTCTCACACACACACACACACACATGCGTAGATCATACAACAAAGCGAACAGTGCTCGAGAAAAACCTTGGTTTACGTAATCCCACCGACAAATTTCAAAATTTACCTCTAATTTTTATTTTGAAGGTGAGAAAACCTACAAAATTTTAGTGTTATTTGGTGCAAAAACCTTCAATTTTGTCAATTTACCTCTGACGTTTCACATCTGTAGGTTTGCCAAGTTTTGGAAAAAAGTTTTTTTTTCGAGCACTGAAAGCGAACCTTCTCTCTCTCTTGGAGAATCAGCCCATGGTGACACGTGCATCTCCTCTCTCTGTCATGCCCCTCTCTCTCTCTCTCTCTCTCTCGCTTAGATAATAGACACACACACACTGTCACGCACATGCAGGTATGTGCGCACAGCTCTGAGCTACCTGAAGCCCCTCCGGCTCTCTCTCTCTTTTCCCACGGAGTACCTGTCCGACCCTCTCTCTGAGCGCTCCACTTGCAGGCGATACAATCGGAGGTGGCCGGACTTGAGCAACTTGCAGGAGCAGGCCTGCAGCTACCGTTTCTTTGAGAACTTCACCGTATCTCTCTCTCTCTCTCTCTCACACACACACACACACGTGCGAGCACGCTCAATATATGCAGGTATTAAGGAGTGCCGCTCATGGGGCAACTCTCTCTCTCTCTCTCTCTCACACACACACACACGCGCGCGCGCGCACACACACACATTAAAGCATGCGTGTGTGTGTGGGGGGATCTCCAAAGAGACTCAAATTCTAGTTTTAGCATCTAGTTTTAGCTACAAAAGTTTCTTTCTTTCAAGAAATTTAATCCCACGACCACGGCTATTTTGGGAATTTCCCAAAAATTGAAGGGTCAAAAGATTGGGGGTGTTTTGGGAATTTTGAAATTTGAAGAGTATTTTGGGAATTTCCACGAACGTTGCAAGTCGCTGAAGAGAGAGGCCACGATGGCGAGCAATGCGAGGTTAGGCTGCAAATTCGGACTGGTTTGTGTCTGCGCATGAGAGAGAGAATCATGCTTCAATGGAGAGAGAGATCAAGGGAGATCCGATGGCGAGTCCTTCTCCTTCTGAGGAGGGTAGCCCTACCCACCTTGCCTCCGCCCTCCTTGCCTGCCTTTCAGCCTACCATCGCCCCTTTTTTGCATGGCAGGGGTGAGGTGAGGACGGGAGCGTGAGGGCGAGGAAGCCAGGGTGTGCGCGCGCGACAGAGAGGGACTCTCTCTCTCTCTCTCTCCCTCTCTCTCTCTTACACACACACACACACACACATAAGGTTGATGCCACTGCCCGCTCATTCTCTCTGAGTCTCTCTCTCGCTATGTGCACAGTGCCCACTGTCTGTCACAGTCGTACATTGACGCAATAGACTTTCTTTGTCTATCTCTCAGTGCGCTGAGCACCATGGATTGCAGGCTACACTGCTGGAGGTGGCCGGAGCAAGCATATGCCGCCACGTGTGGGGGGGGGGAGGGGGCGGCGGAATCCCTTCCCCCATTATCTATTAGTATAGATAATGGGACCTACCTTTGCATCTAAAGCCTTGAAATCTTCTTTGTTTCTAGTTTTTGGCTTTCTAAAACAAGTCTTAGTTTTTAGCTTTCCAACTCTGTGCTACTACTCGGTCAAGATTGCTAAAACCCATTAATTTCTCGCCAAGATTCCCAAAGGAATCTCCCCATTCGAAGCCTCGAGCTATCGCCACATCTCGTATGTGACTTGCCATACCTGCATTCGCTGGTCTGCAGTATGTAATCCCTGCCCCCAAAATCGCACAATCCTCCAGTCCGTAAAGTCCTCCCCCTATGCATCATCACGCTCGACCCCACCTTTCCATGAGTTCCATTACCTCCTTGTCCACAAAACGGGTGCGTGCCCTGCTGTACAACAGGTCGCTCTCCCACCATCGCTTCATTTCTCGCTCCCCATTGCAGTCGCACTTGGGGTACCTCGCAACGATAAGCTGCACCACAGCTGTAGCATTCACAATGGAGATAGCCCACACACTCCGTCCTACCCTACCTCTCCTTAGCACCATATGATGATCGTTGGCTGCCACCATGATGACCACCTAGCCTCTCTCTAACTATCAACACACATCAATACGTTGCCATCTCGCATTTTATGGCTGCTTCATGACTCTTGGACTACTCACCTTGGTATTTTAAGCAAGAGGCAGTATGTGCCTTCACCCAAGGCTCTCTCTCTCTCTCTCTCTCTCTCCATTGCCTTGAGACATAACATTTCTCTCTTTCTGTGCGTGCAGGCAATCCATTGAAAGCGAGAGAAGGTATGCATGCACCTCCACCCGAGGCCCTCTCTCTCCCCATCCCATCTCCCTGCGCCATTGTGCAACAAAAATTGCTCCCCAAGTCTTGCACAGCCTCTGCCTAGGCATCAAAGGCGACTTGCACATGCGCTCCATCACCCTACCACCATCTGACAACACCCTATCAACATCAGATCCGCGCTCCATGCAACTTATGTAGACAAACGAGAGAGAGAGAGAGAGAGAGAGAGAGAGAGAGAGAGAGAGAGAGAGAGAGAGAGAGAGAGAGAGAGAGAGAGAGAGAGAGAGAGAGCAGGATCCTACAGGCGAGCATGAGAGAGAGAGAGAGAGAGAGAGAGAGAGAGAGAGAGAGAGAGAGAGAGAGAGAGCATCAGATATCACGATAAAGTGACCCCCATCCACTTGCCTTGCCGCCCGACCTCGCACTGCATTTCCTTCATCTGTGCTGGCATCTCAAAATACAAGCAAGCTCACGAAGAGAGAGATTTTCTTTTGCTTTTGAATTCTTTACCCTTTTCCTCTTGAACGCAAACCAAGCATCCTCTAAGATTCTCTTTAATACTAATGGTTTCAAAAATTGGGCAGGCCTAGTGCCTTCAAAAATAGCTTTGATTGAATCTTTTGGCTTTCTAAAAAAGAGAGAGAGAGAGAGAGAGAGAGAGAGAGAGAGAATCAACACATCCCTCTCTCTTTGCCATGCACGTAAGATGCACCTCCATCTTTCAAAGTGAAGCACCACCTAGTAGATGTTGCCCCTTTCCACCTCCACTTGAAATGCAAAATGACTAATTAGTGATAATCCCAATCGTGTACAAATATTGATCCAATATTGTTGTAAGGAGCTCTCACAATGCACCTGCAGAAATGAGCGCCGAATGTGGACTTGGGAAAGGCCTTAAATGATGCTCTTCATGGTTACACACCACAACAAGGGGTTGCAATAGCAAAGTTACTAGATTATAGGGATGTGAAGGCATCATAACAACACTTGCATGCCATTTGTAATTGATGATGCGATGCCAAAATAAACAATGGGTGATAAGGGCTGATTATGGCAGGGCTAGCTTATAGATACCTTCTTCCACACGTCCACTAAGTCTCTTTGCTACTATTAAATAGTTACATTTGTAAAAGACAATGCAATGACAAGATCATAAACGGGTGATAAGGGCTCATTATGGCTGGGCTATCTTCTTCCACTCGCTCGTCACAGTCGGGGGGTTGGCAATCTGGGCCGTCCAACCCTCTGCAATTCTTGGTCGTAATCCAAGTCTGCAGCCGACGGATCGTCGATAGGTCAGCAATTGGAATACTTGCTTGAGCATCCAATGATGTGACGGCATGTCAGCCTTGGGAATTGTGTGCCCTTTTGACACGTTTGCAGGCAGAATGGTGAGAGCGACAGGGTGACAACCATGCACGCAACACGTCAGCACTCAGAATCCGAAGCCATGAGAGCCAATCAACGTCTGCCATGCAAGCACTTGGAATGCGTGTTGCTAGTCTTACACCTACGAATGCCTGCAGCAACTACAATGTGCGGATGGAATTACATGTACGAATGTTTGCAGCAGCTACACAGTGCAGCCCACCTTAGCAGTTGGAATCGGTAGTGCACACTAGCTGGCCCCCCTCCCCTACAACGTCACAGTCGAGGGTCGGAGGGTAGTACTCGCACGATGGAGCCATCAAAGTCCAGTGGAGGGGGGCTGCACATCTGAACCGTACACTTATTGGCGATTAAACTCCATAATTTTTTGCCTGAGCCGCTGGATAATCGACACATCAACAGGCGTAACATATTTTTTGAAAGCCAATGATTGGCATGCACATCAGCCCCTGTAATCTTCAACGTCACTTTCACTGCGCGTAATTTCCCAGCACGTCGCTTTCAGTGCGCGGAATGCGTTTGCACGTCACTGTATGGCCTCCCTCGCCCTGGACCTTTGACGGTTGGGAATGGTCCCCTGCTGACCATTCCCTGTTTTTAGTGCTCCCGCCAATGGCTCCCGACATCCGCCGGTCGCCATGCGGTTGCCCTAAAAACAGGGAATGGTCAACAGGGGACCATTCCCTACACAATAAATTTTACACTCTTTCTTCGCCATAATTAGAGTGCATAGTCACTAGATGCTGGAAGCTCAGCAAGCGGAATGTCAGAGCCTTGTGGACAGTCTGTAGACCAATGGGGGTCATACCCAGAATATTCAGATGCCACTGATAGGTTGCAGCCAATCATCGCTTTTGAAATAAGCGTTACAACTGACACGTCAACACCCCTAATTGGAAAGTGTGCGATCAAACCACTCCCAAGTCAGCGCTCGTAATGTTATGCATATGCCACTATACTCGACAAAATCTCAGCAATTTGCGACCAATCAAAGACACCCACATCAACTGTGGAAAGGCATGTTTGTAGCTGCCTTGTGTTGCCTGCCCTTGAGTCTCTGTTCATTGTTGGCCCTCCACACCCTGACCGTGACGGTCGGGAATGGTCGAGAATGGTCTGTCAGTGACCATTCGGAAGGAATGAGGCTCCCACCATGGCTCTTGGCTCCCTGCTGATCGCTATGTGGTCGACCGCCTACATTGCTGGGAATGGTCACTAACAGACCATTCCCCACCCCATTAAGTCCTTCGCCACACCCTTTGCTACTTGTATCAAATAGCTATATGATACAGTTGGGCATACAAGCTAAAATAGCAAGTCCATCTCAGTTTTTTTGTGTAGATACGTACAAAGTTTGATTGTGAAAATGGGTGGCTTTTAAGTGCACTTGCTCTATTTGATCATATTAGAGCTCCCCAACATGGGCAAGCTTGCAAGCTTCTAGTATGCGTCCCCGATTTTGTAAGCAGGACAGATTAATGGGAATCCAGCGAGATGCGCTGTGTTTGAGCTGCACCTGAAATCGAAAAGAAGCATGGAGTACGACGTGGTGGTTGCCACCATGGGCGCGGACACATCGCAGCAGGTGGCGGACTGCCGATTCTTTATTTATGCTCGAAGGTGGCCATGCTGGTTTTGTCGCTGCGCTTCGGAGGACTGCCGACACGAGGTGAGTGGAGTTGATCTCTGCATTTTTATGGAGAATTCCTGTGTGCGCTGTTTGGACTTGGTGTCTGCGTTTTTTCCCAGAACTGGTGTGTGCGGTGTTTGGAGCTGGTGTCTGCGTTTTTTCCCAGAATTGTGAAACGGTCTTTTGCTCCTGTTGCATTCGATTGCTGTGACATTGCGTCTGAGTATCAGCCTGTGTCAAGGGCTGTTGTGCTGGAGCCGTATGGTGTGGCTTGCTGTGGTAGTGGAACGGAGAGCAGCACAGAGTGCTTAGAGAGAAATTACTGATTCACTGTTTTTATGTTGCTTGGTGTTGGTACACACAGCAAGACTGAGTCATTACATGCAGTATAGTTCCAATGCCTAGATTGAAATGCGAGGCACGAGCGAAGGGGAATCAAGATGAACTTGTTTCCGCAAAAAGGGAGAAGCGTACCAAGGTTGGTAGACGACCAAAACCTGCGAGCAAAGTCATGGAGATTAGTGTCACTATCTTCGTAGGGGGCGGTGATATAGATATCAGCTTGCTGCAGCGCATGGAATCATTTCTCGAAAATGAAACTCTTGCTGGCTTGTGCGCAATAGAGAGGGGAGGTGCTCTCTGCACTTACACTTTCAAATGGTTGTCCGTTTGTGGGCGCCATCGTTGGTTGCAGTTAACAAGAAGATCAAAGGTTATTTGGGCTGGGATAAAGAAATGCCCGCAGGCGGCATGGTGTTGTGCCGAGCATTGAAGCAACAGAAGCTACACACTTTTGAGGGAATGGTGGGATACTGTTTGAAGGAAAGCGGTGAGGTATAATTCCAGAAAGTGATGCACAACATCACTGCTGATGATGTGAACAAGGGCATAGAATTATATTGCCTCTATGGTGCGGATGAAGTAAAAAACAAGGTCTGCTTAACGCCGGCAAATATCTTTGATAGAGCACTAATGTTCTGGAAGTTTAGGATGTGCCACCCAGCTGGGAATGATTTCTTGTCCACGTTGCATAGCATGCTAAAGACAGGGAGATACTACCCGTCATCTTCATGGATAACTCCATACCAGGATGCAACTAAGGAAGATAAAAGCGCTTTGGCGTTGTATGGTATGATCCAAGCACTGCCACCTACCAAGACATTGTCAGTATCTTTGTCAATGATGGGACAACACATCCGCGATCGGATTGGTTCTTGTCGCGTTGGCAACAAAGAGAAATGTAATGCATTAGCTTTGCATTCTTGCAAAGTGAGGTATGATCTCATTGTCGATGTCTGTGACCAACATGTGCAATTGTTGATGGTTCTGAGGCCAACATTGAGCTGGGAGATGGAAACACACGAAATCCAGAGATAGGGGACGAGTATATCCCGTTGGTGCACGGAGTTGGTCTCACGACAGTCGCTTAGACATGTATTGCTAGTTCCTATGTTGTTGGTTTAGTATGTTTTTCAGCAAAATGTGTCTCTAACTTTGTGTGTTCTGTCTTGCAGACGAAAAAATGGATGACGCAGAACAAAATGAAGCAGTGTTACAAGAGGAGACACAACCAGATGAAGACCTACGGATAGATAGAATCGAGGACGTGTTGGTTGCAATCTTGAAGGAGTTTCTTGGAGATCGAACAACAAACCAAGAATCTCTCCGAACAGTGCTTCTTGAAGCAATCGACGCCATCAAAGAAACCATCAATACCAACAATGTCAATGTTGCTGATGTGCAAGTGACAAGATTGGAGGAACAAATCTTTTTGTTACGCAAAGAGGTTAACGTGTTGAAAACGCAGCTAAACCGCCTGAATGCGATTGCGTCAAGGATGTCAAATGTGTTTGGTAGACTTGCTATGTAGCGATCATTTTGGAATGAGATTGGAATAGTAATTTTTGCTCAAGTCAACAGTCTGTATAGGAACACTATATCATACTCTCAAATCTATGTATGTAACAGTTGAGCTGTATTTTTGCTGGAATACATGGTCTGCAGAGGACTTTCTATCTTTGCTTGCCTGCGTAATTAATAGTTCATGGATTCTCTGTGATCTGGAATACATGGTCTGTACAGGACTTTCTATCTTTGCTTGCCTGCATAATTAATAGTTCATGGATTCTCTGTGATCTCTTTCCCTGTGCTGTCACACGATTCCACTGCACATAGACCACCCGACTCAAGCCACGGCTGCCAGCAAATACACGATGCATTGTCTCTCACTTCAATGAATAGAGCGTCTGCTTGTCCGTGCAAAGCAGCACACTGAATCCAACGCTGAATGAAATACAGGCTCTGACTGTGTATCCTGTGACACATCTGTATACAGTCCACGCAGAGTAGCGGAGTGAAGGCGGCCCTGGAGGACAGCGCGGATATTCGCCAGCCACAACACGGCCCGTGGGAAAGCCAGCGAGAGTGACTTTTGCTTCGCTCGAAAATTCCGCCAGCGAATCTCCCCCGCTAAGAAATTAATGTCGGCGTCCTGGACCTAGTATGTACCCAGTAGTAGGCCTGCCCAATTTTTGAAACCATTAGTATTAAAGAGAATCTTGGAGGATGCTCGGTTTGCGTTCAAGAGGAAAAGGGTAAAGAATTCAAAAGCAAAAGAAAATCTCTCTTCGTGAGCTTGCTTGTATTTTGAGATGCCAGCACAGATGAAGGAAATGCAGTGCGAGGTCGGGCGGCAAGGCAAGTGGATGGGGGTCACTTTATCGTGATATCTGATGCTCTCTCTCTCTCTCTCTCTCTCTCTCTCTCTCTCTCTCTCTCTCTCTCGTTTGTCTACATCAGTTGCACGGAGGGCGGATCTGATGCTGATAGGGTGTTGTCAGATGGCACTAGGGTGATGGAGTGCATGTGCAGGTCGGCTTTGATGCCTCGGCAGAGGCTGTGCAAGACTTGGGGAGCAATTTTGTTGCACAATGGCGCAGGGAGATGGGATGGGGAGAGAGAGGGCCTCGGGTGGAGGTGCATGCATACCTTCTCTCGCTTTCAATGGATTGCCTGCACGCACAGAAAGAGAGAAATGTTATGTCTCGAGGCAATGGAGAGAGAGAGAGAGAGAGAGAGAGAGAGAGAGAGAGAGAGAGCCTTGGGTGAAGGCACATACTGCCTCTTGCTTAAAATACCAAGGTGAGTAGTCCAAGAGTTGTGAAGCAGCCATGAAATGCGAGATGGCAACGTATTGATGTGTGTTGATAGTTAGAGAGAGGCTAGGTGGTCGTCATGGTGGCAGCCAACGATCAGCACATGGTGATAAGGAGAGGTAGGGTAGGACGGAGTGTGTGGGCTATCTCCATTGTGAATGCTACAGCTGTGGTGCAGCTTATCGTTGCGAGGTACCCCAAGTGCGACTGCAATGGGGAGCGAGAAATGAAGTGAGGGTGGGAGAGCGACCTATTGTACAACAGGGCACGCACCCGTTTTGTGGACAAGGAGGTAATGGAACTCATGGAAAGGTCGGGTCGAGCGTGATGATGCACAGGGGGAGGACTTTACGGGCTGGAGGACTGTGCGATTTTGGGAGGGAGGGATTACACACTGCAGACCAGCGAATGCAGTTATGGCAAGTCACATACGAGATGTGGGGATAGCTCGAGGCTTCGAATGGGGAGATTCCTTGGGAATCTTGGCGAGAAATGAATGAGTTTTAGCAATCTTGACCGAGGTAGTAGTAGAGAGTTGGAATGTAAACTTTTTACTACTAGATTTTGAGTTCACCAATGTCGGCTTGCTCAATATAAGTGGATGACAAAATAGGGTGCAACTGCAAACACATCAGCTATTAGATTTGATTGGCACTCTTTGAATGTGCTTCAAGATGGCCTTTTCTCATAAATATCAAAACTTCTAAAGTTTGTTCTATGAGACTATGTAAGGAAGTTCAATGGCTCGTGGTAAGCTCTATGCTAGTAAAAATCTTAATAATTGCATTTTTAAAAACTATTTTACATAAAGTGTTATCCATGCTCAGCATTTCATTCAGACGTTTTTGGCTAAAAAAAAAGCAGGACATAGAGGAGAAGCATGTTACACCTATTTCTTCCTCGGCCGTCCAAATGGACTGTGGTGTTTTTTTGGGCCTTCCTTTTGCTTATAATGTTTAATATTTCATTCACATGCTTTTGGCTCGAAAAGAAAGCAGGACGCAGAGGAGCATATCGTTACGCATATTTCTTCCTCGGCCGTCCATTTGGATGGAGGTGATTTGTTGAGAAGTCCTTTTGCATATGAAGCCTTGAATATGAATCCCTTCATAAATGGGTTCTTTGATATCATAGCTTCAATTGAATCTTACAATGATTGGACCTAACTTTTAGTTAGAACAATTAAATCTCTTTGTTATTTTTAGTTTGTTAACTAGTATGCGACCTGCACATTGCTGCTACTAAGAAGAACTCTGTGGCCTTCTCCTCCCTCACCTTCCTCCCAAGGTGGTAGCATGTGCAAACATTCTCTATGCATCAATAAGGTAATGCCAAGTATATTTTTGGACGCTTTATTATTACAAAATATCATTTTTCAAAGCTATGATAAGGCAACTCTAGTTAGCTGTCGATAGTGACATCGAGGTAGAACAATGGAGAAGATGACATTTAAAATCTCTCAAAAGACAATCTAATGAAGATCCACCCACATCAATGTATTCAACTCATCCTTATAATTTTCTTGAAACATAATGTAATGTTGGACCGATTCTTTGTTCACCTATCTGTTGGGCTAGGTAGTGGATATATTTGATGCACCATGTGTGTGCATTGTATGGTGTCAAGCCTAGAGTAAGACCGGGCAGTAGGCCAAGGGCCAGAACGGACATTGGATGCTCCAGTCCCCTCAATCTCAGACTGGTATCATAGCTCAGGGGAGGAGAGAGCTATGGAGGAGGAAGGAAAGAAGGCTTTGAAGCTCTCGTATGGTGATGCATGGAGCATGCATGGTCTCTCTCTCTCTCTCTCTCTCTCTCTCTCTCTCTCTCTCTCTCTCTCTCTCTCTCTCTCTCCTTCAAGCAAAAAAAACCCGCCATGGCATGGGCATGGTCCCTAGGACGGAGCTTTGAAGATGGTGGTCGAAGGCAGATGACCCATTATGGGAAGTTTGAGGTTTCAAATTCGCCCTACAAGAAATAATAGAGAGAGAGAAAATCCTTTTCATTTTTGAAAAAAATGAACAATAAATTTTAAGCCTAAAATTGGGGGGAAAACTTTATATTTTTATTGGGTGTACGGGATGTCACTTTTTGGGGCCCCACGTGTGGTGTTGTTTATTAATCTCTTGGGAATGTGTCCTCCCTCCTAATGCAATATTTTTCTCTTTGGTCCAAATTTCAAATTTTACTCTCCTCATTCTTCCCTTCCTCTACACTTTTCTCTGCACCATATCCAACTCATCATCTTCCCCACATAATCTCCATGATCCTGCTAAAAGAAATATTCATCATCTCCATGTCGAGTTGGAAGATGAATATTCCCCTCTCCAAAAAAAAAAGGCTTTGTGAAACTCCTCTTTTTGCCATAGAAGCATTGAGATTAGAACAAAAGAAGCACATTGATCTATGGACAAATGGTAGATTGTATCACATAGACCCCATCAAAAATTGTTACCATATACATGTGGTAGTGATGTGTGTGAACACACTAGGACCATCGGGGCACTTTTTCCCTCTTTAGGAGGTTTTTCCCCCATACATTGTATATACGCCCATCACTCTTTCCATTGCACACTAAGTAATATACTCTCTATTGTGCGCCTTGAGCTTCCTTCGTCTTCTCTGAGCTGTGTGTGTTTTCTTGCAACCCTAATTCCAACAATTGGTATCAGAGCAGGTTGCATCCTCTCGGGCTTAGTCGCTAGCAGCTCCAACGCACGCCTGCTCATTTTCTCCAATTTCAGTGAGGTTTGGTGAGCGTTTGTAGGTCGAATTTTTTTTAGGACAAGCTCTTGGAGCTTAATCTGCTCAAATTTCTGATTCGGGCTCATTTCAGCCTCCGTTTCTACTACAGCTAGGTCTGCACAGGCAATTTCGTCATTTTGTGCAAAATTTTTGTTAGGGCCAAATACTGCATAACAGGTCCCATACAGTCTACTGTGTGTCGTGCTATATAGCATATGCTGGTCTCACTCAGTTTCTCCTCATTTCGGGCAATTTTCACATCAGGTGCATGTATTTTCCATGTGTTCAAGATGTTTGCTACTGAGGACAGATGGGATGGGAACAATTACCCTATGTGGGCTTACATGATGCAACATGTTCTTGTCAAAGGGCGTCTGGAATATTGTGCAGGACATTGATGTGCGTCTTGGTTCTGAGGATGCAGGCGATGTTGAGGATGTGGCAGGTCTTGCTGCTATTAGAGTTGTTTTGCCTACGACAGAACAAGCTTGTTGGGATGTAGAGGATGTGCAGGCTCATGCATTGATTGCGATTACTCCTCACATTCGTTCAATGGAATTTGCAAAACAGGCTTGGGATATTCTGGCTGGTCTTTATGCAAGCCGCAATGAGGCAAAAATTGCATTGCTGTATAAAGAGCTGGAGTCGAAGATTATGCATGAGGAAGATGATATGGACAGTTACCTTGCTGGTGTCAAGGATATCAATGAGCAACTTATTTCTGTAGGTGAAGTCATTTAAGACAGTTCCCTTGTGCAGACTGTTCTTGATGCCTTACCAGATTCTTACCAGACTTTTGCTAGTACTTGGAGACTTATGACCCAAGGAAATCATGAAGTTGTCAAGTTTGATGCATTGTGCACATTTCTGTTGCAAGAGTCACTTTCCAAAAAAAACAGGACTAGACAGCGTGCAGTTGAACATGCTTTTATTGCTTCTCAAAGAAAGGGTGGTAACAACAACGCAGCCACTCCTTATGGTTCTTCTGCGAGTGGAAAAACACCTGTTCCTAATGCTTCTGCTGGTAGAAAATCGTCTAGAAATTCTGGTGATAAGGGCAAAAAGAAGATGCATTCCCATTATTGTAAAGCTAATGATCACTTGATCAAGCAGTGTCCTAAGTTGAAGGCCAAAGAGGCTAAGAAGAAAGAGGATGGTTCCACTGCAAAGGCTGGTTCCACTACAAATGCAGCCATTGTAGAGTCTTTTTTGAAAGGATATTGTGATGCTAATGTTGATGTAGAATGGGCTTTTAGTGCAGAGTGCACTTACAATCTTGTTGTCCATGATGCATGCATGTCAGTTGCTGTAGATTCACATGTGTGGTATTTCGATAGTGGTGCTACAAAGCATATTACCTCACATCGTGAATTGTTCACCTCTCTCGAGTCGGTCCCTCATGAGAATTTAGTCACTTGTGCCAACAACGCCTCTTATCCGGTTCAGGGAGTTGGAAAGATTGTGCTTACTCCTGCAAATGGCAGTTCTTTCACACTTGTTTATGCACTTTATGTACCTGGGATCAAGAAGAATCTTTTGTCTGTATTTGCACTTGCTAGACTTGGACTTGTTGTCAAATTTGTGGATGAGAGATGTACAATTCATGATCTTAGTTTTGGTGATAAAATTGTTGCATATGACCTTTTGCGCCATGGGCTGTATAAGCTCACTTTGTATAACAAGTGTGGATAAAATTTTGCAAATGCAGTTGCAGATTCAAGGGCTATTTCAGATGCAAAACTTTGGCATGCACGTTTTGGTTATCTGAATTCTGCTAGTATGTTGTGTTCGAGAAATCTGATATGGTTGCTTCTTTGCCGCCTCTTAAAGCACCTGTCAAACATGTTTGTGAAGGCTGTATTTTGGGTAAAATGAAGCGTTCTAAGTTTCCATAGGATGGTTCAGTTAGGGCCACATGTAGGTTGGAGCTTGTGCATAGTGATGTTTGAGGGCCCATGCAAACTCCGTCCTTGGGCAATTACCTGTACTTCGTGACTTTGATTGTGATGATTACTCTAGGCATGCATGGGTATTTTCGCTTAAAACAAAGTCTAAAGATTTTATGTGCTTCAAACAATTTCTGGCTATGGCTGAAAATGTCTCGAAATGTACTATGGGCACCCTCCGTTCCGATCGAGGGGGGGAGTATATGTCTCATGAATTTAAAGCATTTCTGGCTAGTCGTGGGATAAAACACCAAAGTACAATGTCTAATACGCCTCAGCAAAATGGTGTAGCTGAGAAGAAAAATAGGTCACTTACAGAAATGGCACGATGTATGGTCAAAATTCAAGCCTTGCCACATTCTTTTTGGCTTGAGGCCATCATGTGTGCCACTTATGTACTTAACAGGTGTCTCCTACGAAAGCTTTGCAGTCTATTACTCCATATGAAGCATGGCATAATAGAAAGCCTTGTATTGAGCACATGCGTGTTCGCAAAGGATAGCTCAAGAGACAACAACTACAAAAAGAAAAAGGAAAGATACGGAAAGAGATAGAGAAAAAGATGCAGACTCTTTCCACAGATTTTAAGGAACCTGAACCAAAATTAGCAGGATCAGTACTGTTCAATAAAAGTTACAAACCGATCAATGCAGCCTTAGTATCTTTTTAAACTAGATTAAAAGCGGGTCAAACATTGGAAAACACATATAAAAAAACTATCCAACATTTGATATGGAATCAACTAAATTAGAAGCTTACAAAAACTTGATGCAAATCAAACAAACCATGCTAGAAAAACGGAAACCTCTGTTAGAAGTCTTAGGAAAACCAACAAAACTTGAGACCAAAACCATTAGAGAAAAAGCTCAAGAACGGGGTGAGCTGAAAACCTTGGAGAACAATGACGCACAATCACCTATACTAATATTTCTTGGTAGCGAAGAAGGATTAGACAAAGTGCCAATAGTTGAAGAAGACTGACCAAACCACCTAAGGGAACGAGTTAGGGAAGCAAAAGACGAGCTTGACTCCGAAATCAACACCAATTGAAGAAGTTCGTCTAGATAGACCACCTATGGAACTAGATGAACATTCCTTGTATGGAGATTGGGGATCATAGCACTTGGGCCCTACGCTCGCTCTATGCAAGCTGGAGTGCCGCGAACATTACCTTCTTACTTAGGTGAGAATGAAGAGAAATTGATGGTCTGCAAAATGACAAACTATATAGGCCAAAACAAACTTTGAATGTGGTTAATTTGAAATCCATTATGTCAACTCTAATTCAGTGCACAATCACTTTAGGTGAGCTACTGAATTTATGACCACACCTATGGGGAGATTTGAAAACCACCATGGAAAAGATGGGATTAAAGGGGGTATCTATAATGATTCTGGAAAAATTACAAAACAAAGAGGCATAGACTAAACTTGTCAATTTGGTGCCCATGAACAGGGTAGGGGACTACTGTGAAGGGAACGAGGGAAGCACTACCCTTCCAGTACAATACAATGTTATAACGACCATGGCTATTTTAGACAGTGTAGCAGGCATTGACATAGCAACCAAAGATGTGTGGGAAACCTGTGAAAAGCCATCAATTAGGCAAACAAGGATGAAACTGCAATTGGCAGATGGACACATAGAGAAACCGATGGGATTACTAGAGAATATGAATGTAGATTTTGGTAAGAAACTCAATTATAAAATCATCTTGGGGAGACCATTCTTGAGATAGATACTATTAATCCAAGGTTGGGGCAATGATTATCTCTACCTGAAACAAGTAGGGGTGATTACTTGAGTAAACTTGAAAGACACTCCAATTTGGATGTGTGGGGCTTTTGAATGGGTGGTTTATAAAGAGAAGAATTCACTTTATACAGAGAAGTGAATGATGCAAGTTACATACCTGAACCTTTCCCTGAACATTTGTTTGAACCTTTTGAGTGGACCCAGATTCTGTCCACAATGGATGTGTGCGTTAATAAATCTACACCTATGCATTTTTGTGAAGAAGAGGGCTATGATCTAGTTTCAATCTAGATGGTGTTTATCAAAATGATGGAGGATTAAGAAGTCTTCTCTGATCACTACTATGATGCCACAGAAGAGTTGGAAGAAGAAACGATTGCAACAAAGGAAACTGACTTGGAGAAAGAGCATGTAAGATCTAAACTTCAACTCAAGAAGGAGAATAAATTTTTCTCAAGTTTCCAAACCAACATTGAAGACGCCAACAAAGATATCCTAGGAAACGGGACAATAAATTGAGAAACAAAACTGCAAAACCTCTACTAGAAAACAAAATTCAATCCTTGATGAAGGTAGATGCAGCTGACTGCATAAAAGACAAGATAACTGGAAGATATCCAAACACTAAACATCTAGATCAACAAAAACTAACAAAACATAGTCATGAAAGCCTAAAAGGACAAAGGAAAAGAGACTTTGATGTCAAATACGAAACATGAAGCAAAATACAAAGAGCTGAAATGGACCTTGAAAGAAGTGTGGACCACGGAGATGGAATCGAACAGTGACAAACAAGGAGAAATCAATGTTCCATCTCATTATACAAAATTCACTTTACAAGATTGCAAGATAATTTTAGAGAAATTCTTGCAACAACCAAAAGAACTGGGGAAATTCTATGAGGGGCCTAAGAATGCCAACCTTGCAGAGCTCAGAGAAAAGTCAAAACCCGCATACATAGCTACGGATCTGTTTCAAAAGAAAGAAGAGATTCTCATAATAACATCAAAGGAATAAAGGGATGTCTTTTCTTGGTCATACTACAAAGATCTCAAGGGGTGGATCTTGCCATCTGCCAGCACGCTATCCCTATGAGAGATGATGCTAAGAGAAACATACAAAGACCATATACCTATAATGAGACATTTGCCAAAAAGATCCATGAAGAGATTGAGAAACTCAAAGAGGACGAGTTCATCTATGAAATAGAACACATTGATTGGGTATCACCAATTGTTGTGATGCCTAAAAAGAATGAAAAACTCAGAGTGTGTGTAAATCTCAAGAAGGTGAACGTTGCCACTATACGAGATAACTATCCTCTTTCTATCATAAGTCATGTGCTGGAACGAGTAGCTGACAAAGAGGCTTATAGTTTTTTGGGTGGCTTATCTGGTTACAACCAATTGACTATAGATCCCAAAGATCAACATAAAATAGATTTCTCCACAGAACGGGGATTTTGTTTTTGATAAAAAGATCCTTCTATTAGTTAATAAAACTGCCCACAAGGCTACAACCACCTCTTCGAGAGAGGGCTACAACAACCATGAAGAGGAAACTCTCCCAATGAAAAAATAACATATGTACAATGGGGCTAAATCAAGAAATGGGAGGAGGGAAAAGCCAGACAGGTGGACGGTAGTGCCAATTGAGTACTCCCTGGACCATGGTGATAAAAGGCCCAGGATGCCAGAGTCGAAGGAAGGCCTCTTTGCGCTCCCGCATGCGATCCGATCTACCCTGGAGTCTCTCTAGCTGTCCTCTAAGAGTGTGGATTAGCTCTAGCCAAAGATCGTGAACAGTCTCTGCTGGTGGTACAAGGCGAACCTCAAAGATGTGGAAACAGCGGGTCCGCCAGATGAACCAGAGCGTCAAGCCATTGATGATCTCCCAACACTCCTCTCTCTCACTGAACCACTCCTGTGGAGTAAGCTCTGTGGCAGGCTGGAGTGTAGGCCGTCCCCCCTGCATCACTATCATCCTACTGGTAGAAGATAGCTCAAACTGAAGTGCCGGGCCCGTGAGAGTGGACCAAGCCGCTGCCCCCCAAGTGTACTACCGAGCCATGGAAAGAGCAGGCATCAACCGAAGAACACAAATCAACACCTGTTGTGCCAAAGGGCAATCCCAAAGACAATGACGCTGACTCTCTACAAGGTGGCCACAAGCTGTACATGCGGCCGAGAGACCACTATGCACCGGCCAGCTCCCAACTGCTGTAGTGTGTGACCATCCACCACTGAAACAAACTGACTCGCCTCGGCTGTTTGGAGTCCCACAACCTCTCCCAAAAAGCTGCCAAAAACTCAGTTGTGAGACCCTCCTCCTGCCAATGAGGTACTACAGTGGGGCGAGCCTCTCTCTGTGCTGCCAGTATGTGACGTCTAGTCAAACAGTGTATTGAAAGAAAGGGACACCTGGGTGGTCTACAGAAGAGCAAGGGTCCCTCCAGAGCCACTCTCCAAGGTCCCACTGTACTCGTGCCAGTGGACAACACTCCCAGGTCTACAGCCTTGAATGTCCAGTCTCAAGAGCTGCTGGGTTAGGATCGATGACACAAGTCCTCCCACAGATGCCCACCACTTAGATTCTCTGAAAGCAGTACTCTGCCACCTACAGGGCCTCTACTGCAACTCACTGTAAGCATCCCTCTCCCTGTAGCTCGGAAATCAGGGAGGGAACAGTCTCTGAGAAAGCCCGAATAGAGATGAGAACCTCCAATCGCGTGAAGGCTCCCATCCATCTGGGTGCTGCTGACTTGAGAGGTGTGAGCCACTCAGCTGGTACTACCTCTAAAATGTCCCGACACATGCTCTGCACCACTCTCATGCTTGTAGTGAAAGCCCTGCAGCTCCTCTGACAAGCCTGAAAACTGTACCAGTCACCTAAAGAGCATGTTGGACCCGTTGCCATGGAACCCCAGGAAACATGAGGCCGACGACCAACCAAGTGCCCTCTCTGAGTGCTAACCATGGGGTTCCAAACACGTGACTGTCCCGCAGGCGCTCCTCCGTGCAAGTAGGTTGGCGCTGCTCCAGAACTCACCGCAAGTGCTCCCAAGATCGAAGCAACCCCACAGCAAAGCGATCCTCCAGTCTTCTGCTCAAACCAACTCTACGCATCTATTTGAAGATCCATCTGGTCGAAGGTTGACAGGGGCCTCTTGCCTAAGGCACCCTAGCACAAAGCCGTTGTAACAAGAAATCCTTCTAGGGCTCCTCACTTGGAAGAAGACCTCAGACGATGAACTTCCCAAGAAGAGCTCTACTCTGTTGTGCTAGGTCAATGATCCCAAGCCCTCTCTCTTAACAAGGAAGAGTGATGACCTGCCAAGCCACTTTGGCTCGGGCAATCAAAGTGTCTCGCCCTGACCAAAGGAAATTCATGATCAGCCACTCTACCTAGCTAATACAAGAACTCGAGAAGATCCAGCAAGAAGTGATCTACCACATAGTAGCCAACCGCACCTGGTTGGCCACTACAACTCTGCCAGCCAAAGAAAGTCGTGCGGAGCTCCAATGTAACAACTTCCTCCTGATGGACAGGAGGAGGGGAGAAATCTATTTCTCGAGAGACAAGTCCAAACCAACATAATAGCCTAAGTACCGAACTACAGTCCTTGGGGGGATCCACCTGAAACCCTCACCTGGCGTCCAGTCGGGCATAGGAGCACTACCAACCGAGAAAGCCACAGTCTTTCTCCAGTTGATCAGTGTGCCAGATGCACAACAAAAGGTCTCAAGATCCTGCTCACACTTGTGAAGGTTGACCTCCTGGCCATCTAAGTACAAGGCTGAGTCGTCAGCAAACTCAGCGTCCAGTAGCTCATCTCCCCGAATAGGGAGTGCTAAGCCCCGTAGACCAACCTGTTGCGACACCAAAAACTTGCTCATCGCCTCAGCATAGAATAGAAAGAGGAAGGGGGCAAGAGAACAGCCCTATCTGACTGAACGAGTGAGCATGAAACGATCACCTCTACCTCCTGCCAAAAGAACTGACTGTGTGCCTATCTGTACAAAGCTGACACCCCTCTCATCCAAGCATCTGAGAAGCCCATTCTGCATAGAGTGCCTTCTAGAAAGTCCCAGTCAACTCTGTCGTATGCCTTCTCAAAAAATCAAGAAGAAGAATCACCAGGTCCTCATCACGGAGCCGCGCTAGGGCAGAAGCCTCCCAAAAAGTAAAGATGTTGTCAAGGATACTACACTCCTTGACAAAACTTGTATGAGTCCCATGTATAAGGCTCTCTAGAAGTGGATGGATACTCAAACTCAGAGCCTTGGCAAGAATTTTGTAGGCTGAGTTGAGGATGGTGATGGGGTGCCACTGTCGAATCTCATCCAAGGAGCCACCCTCCATGGGAATGAGGTAATTCAGAACCTCACTCATGTTGTCAGGCATCACTCCTGTGTGCAAGATGTACTGAAAAGCACTACAGAGATCTGGGCCAAGCAAGTCCCAGTACTCCAAGAAAAAACTGGGAGTCAATTCATCCTCACCTGGACAGCTACCCCGGGGGAGTGCACTAAGAGCCGTGTGCAGCTCCTCAAGATGAAGTGGCAGCTCAGTTCTCTGACGCATCTCCTCAGTCACAAGGCAAGGCATATGTGCTCACACCTGCTCCCTGCATGCATCTTGACGCTCTGACTAAGGCTTTGCAGACAGTAACTCACGGTAAGAGTCAGTAGAAACTGCACGCATGTCCTTTGGCTCAGAAGCAATTGACTTGTCGGGCCTCCTCAATTGACTGACCTTGGCATGCGAATGTCGAGGTCCCACTATCTCGAAGAAAGCACCAATCACTCTATTGCCCAACTGTGTCCACTGAGATTCCTGTCGATGGAAAGCAAACTCATGGTGCCGCTCCTGTGTGCTAACAAGCTCCTGGCGAGCCTGCTGTAGCTCCTCCTCCAACCAAGGACTTTCTAGATGCTGCTCTTGCATCCTCTGCAATGAAGCATTGCCCCGTCCGAGATGCTGCTCCTCCTCTCTCGCTGCAGCCAGGCGAGCCAAAGACTCCTGGAGAAAGAAACGACTAGTCTGAGCAAGTCCTGAGGCCACTGTGTCAGTAGGAGAATCGTGCATGTCCAAGCTCTTTGTCCAGAGAGCCTCAACTCTCTCTTTGAGTGCAGAGTCCAGCAAAACCCTCTCTGGGATGCGAAGCATCATGCTCCCCCTCCTCTGCCTGTCTTCCATTGTGAGGATCACTGGTGCATGGTCCGAGAAGGACGTCCCTGCTAGAATGCTAACTGTCCCACCCAAGTCACTGAAGTGGTCACTAGTGTATAAGCGATCTATCCGTGATAGATTCACTCCTCCCACTCTGCAGTCCGAATGAGACAAGGCTAGGCTATCTGGGGGCCTCACAAAACTAGAGTGCTGCCACACCTCTGATACCCTCAGAGTCATACAAAACCTCTCCCAAGCTACCAACTCAACTCCATGCATAGTAGCATGGCTACCACCAATCCTGTCAGAAGGGTCCTCCAATATGTTGAAGTCCCCCCCTATGCACCAGTGTTCTGCTTGCGACAGAGACTCAACTATCTGTGACCAAACCTCTGCTCGTGCACTTGCCACATTGGGTGCATAGATGTTCAGGAAGCCCACAAGGCAACCCTGAACCTGCATAGTGATCCCTTGAGCCCTGCGTGGCACTATAATCCCTCTGCCCACGATGGCCTGCTACAAAGAATCCACAATAGTCATACATACCACACCCTGGATGCCTCCAGGTCCAAAAGTAGCTGACCAAAAAGTATCATATCGTTTACGCAAGATCCGATCACAACATCTAATGTGGATCTCACATAGATGGTGTTCCTGTAGCATACGGATATCAATCTCTCTTCCCACAAGGCAGCGTTGAAGCTCCTGACGCAGTCGGCCCCGCTGACGCTGAAACTGGGGCCCACCATGTCCTTGCATGTTCCATGAGATGATCCTCATGGGGAGCGAGAGAGAACAGATGCTGCCGCAACAGCTAAAAGTGCTATCTTTGAGTCTCGCTTAGATGGGGAGTAATCCGCATCCGAGCGTCCTCTAGATAGGCAGGACTGCAACGAGTGCCTGGCCCAAGCCCAAGTAGAGCGAGCCGTATGTAAAGCAACCTCCTCTCTCTAGGAGCCCTCATGAATGTGTACATAGCATGGCAAGCACTGTGTATCGGCAAAGAAGTAAACAACAATGTGTCTACATCCTGCTGTATCTGGAGGGGTCACCGCAAACTTGGCCAATGGCTGCAAAGTCTGAAGCATGTCTGTAACTCCTAGTTCTCGCATGTGGTGAGAGAACTCTAGGACCTTTGTGTGCAACCACCCCAACATTGAGTGAAGAGTCCACTCAGTCTGGTCCCTGCCACAAAGGGGAAAAGAGAAGCCAACCACTGAGTCCACGGCCTCTGTCCCCCTAGTTGCAAGGAACATAACATGGACCTTGAAGCAGACTGCCTCATGGTTTGCTGAGGGGTTGTTGAGAAAACGAGTAAAGGAGTAGTCAAAGAAGTCCCATCGGCGTCGGATGTCGATGCTCGTCAGACCACGAGGGATAGCTGCAAAGGGAGGACGTCTGTACCTGTAGAGGGGGTTTCAAGAAAGGTTGTCCCTCTCTCGCCAAGTGACTCGTGGCAAAGGTGCTATCAAGAGATCTCCTAGCCACCAGAGATGGCCCTGCTCCCTGGGACGATGTGGAACCGAAGCGGGAAGGGGGGAGGGGGGGGGGGTAGGAGCAGGGGGAAGAGGTGGAGAAGAGGGGAGGGGGGAAGAGGCAGAGGTAGAGGGGCGGGGGGAAGAGGTGGCAAGAGCAAGGGGCAGGGGGGGAGGATGATGAGGAGGGGGGGAACTCTGGGGGGGGGGGAGGGGCTGTTGAGGGTGAAGCTGAGGTGGGGGCTGGAGCAGGGACCTCATCCTGCTCAAGAGGACTGAAATGGTTCCCCTTGGGAACCCATTGCTGTTGGGCAGGTGCCTGAGGACCACTCTGAGTATCAGGTTGTTGCTATGGCCCCTGTTGTCGTCGACCACGGACTTGCTGCCATCCCTCCTCTGCTAGAGCCCCAAGCTCAGAGAGTGGCTTTGCATGTGTGCGCTGTGTCTCTCTCTGTGGCTATTGGACAGCCCTTGCAGGTTGGGGCTGAGTCTGTGGTGTAGGTCGAGGCCTCCTCCGGGGACAGGCCTTTGCGAGATGGCCCATCTGTTGACAAATGAAGCACTGGTTCGGGAGGCCCGCATACTCCACGCTGTGTCTAAACCAACCCCCACTCACCCGAGGCAAAATAATGACCTTCAAGAGCATGTGAGTGTCCCTAACCAGAACGTGAACTAAGGGAATGCTAGCCACCTTGGCAGCTACTGAGGCTGCTGTGCGAGGTGTCTCCAGGACAGTCCCAATCGCTGAGCCTATCCTGGACAAAAGTGGTAAGTACTCCCTCCGCAAACCAGGAAAGCATATGGAGATGGGGATGTCTGCCTCCTCTACCAAAACATCCAAAGCAGGGTCAAAACCATGTCTCCATTGTCGAAAGTGGGCTCGAGCTGCTCGGATAGTCAATGGACTCATGGTGATGACCTTGGACGCCATGTCGGAGGTGTCAAACTCGATCTGATAGTAGCCTCGTCTAAGTATCTGCACGTCCAAGATCTTGCCCACCTCTACGAGAAGGCGAGCCTGGAGAAGGACACGCAGCTCTCCTCTGCTGGGTCGGGTGCCGAGAATCTTGCAGATGACAAAAGTTGCCTGTAAGCGCTCTACCTCTGCGGCTAGGCTCGCTTGCTTTGTTGGTGAAAGACCAAGTCAAATGGTTGGCTCAGCGGGGTTGGGCGAGGGGGCTTCGAAAGAGTTCCTCTATGGCGGAGTAATTTCGCTGCAACAAACCGTGACGAGCACTGTCCAAAAAACCAGCATTGGCAAAGCCAATTGCAGGAAACCTTCGGGAAAAAGGCAGAGCAAAGAAAGAGGTGGGGGGGGGGGGCAAGGTGGCCTGGCTGGGAAGCGTACAACGAGCGGGGCAGCGAGAGAGGAAGCGGAAGGGGGGGGTGCGGGCTGGGAAGCGAGAGTGGCAACAGGGTGGATTGCGCACGAGGCGGGCAGGGGGCTGGCTGTGCAGGGGGGCATGTAGGGCGGGCTGCGCAAGGGGGCGGGCAGGGAGGGCTGCGCGTGGTGACGCGAGGGTGCTACGTAGGGGCAAGGGGTAGGCAACGATGGCGAAATGGGGGGGGGGGGGGGGGAGGGAGGGTGCGGGCAGCAATAGTGAGTGTCTAAGACCACATTTTTGCCTTTGCTATTGTTAAACTCTAGAATGGGAAATTTTTGCTTATCGAGTCATGCCTTTGGGTTTGACCAGTACACCAACAACATTCCAAAGCCTTAATGAGCCATGCTTTTAAGAAATATATGCGGAATTTCTTGGAAGTATACATGGATAATATTTGTGTGCACCACAAAACGAGAGAGTCACCTCAAACATTTACGATGTGTCTTTGAGATATGTGGTTTGTATAGAATTTTCTTAAACCCTAAAAAATATGTCTCTATGGTTAGACAATGCAGACATATTGTGTCAAAAAATGGTATAGCCACGGACATGAAAAAGGTGGTAGTAATTGCCAAAATGTCTAGGCCAACATCAGTCAAAGAGGTTCAAGCATTTATGGGACATTGTGATTATTATTGTAGATTTATCTACATGTATGCAGTAATCACTAAACCCATTTATATCCTTATCACTCATTCTGAATGGACCAACGAATGTGAGGAACCATTTCAAAAGCTTAAAAGAAATATTTGACTGTTGCGGGAGCAAATCACACCACGCAGCACAACCTAGATCATTATAATGTCAATCGAGGACACAAATGACACTATAGGCACACGGAGAAAATCTCTTTAGCTTGTCAGGCTGAGACCATCCTAACATACAACACTCTGGAAGGCCAACTAACCACAATCTAGAGTCTCACTCCTCTCAAGTACACCACCTACCCACATACACACAAATGGAAGGAAACCCATCAAATCATACCAGAATCGTACGAAACTTAAGGTACACCATACCCTCACTAGGATACACCTGTCCTTAAGCCTCCACACTCAAAATCCTAGTTCTAACCCAATTTGCAAAAAACGCGCATTCCCCATAGCGTATTAGGTGGAGGAGGTGCTACTGGAATAGGTTGTACTTACCTTGCCCTAGCATATTCCATGCCATAGGAACACTCTTCTCTCATATGGTTTGTCCATTTTCTCTCAGTTTTGCACCATAGATGTTCTTGGAGGTCAAATTTGACTACAAGAGCTAGTCTTTGAGCTAATCCTTCTATAAGCTTCATTTGCTCACTAGATACCTCTGGATTTAATGTGGGTTGAGTTCTTGGTGAATCACTCCTTTGAGAAGATGTGTCACTCTCAGTATCATATCTTCTCAAGGTTTCGCTTAGTTTTGGATAGGAGTAAGTTATAGGGGGTGGTGATGGTACATATGGCCCTGTTGTGGCCTTAATTCCACCTTTATAAAAGTCATGTTCTATGATTGCATGTGGGTATGACCATTGTCCATTAGGCAGATTCCCTTGAGGAGGCATGTCTACCATCTCTGTGATAATTTCATCTCTTGTTATCTCTCTAGAAGGGAATCCAGGTGGCTCCCTCTTTGAAATTCTCATAGGAATTCTCATGTTTGGTGGAGGTATGTGTGGTCCTTCATTGACCAAATATCCACCTCTTTCTAGTGCATGGGTTTGTGTTAAAATGTGGATAGATTGGCATTTTAGCACTTCTAGCTTGGCTTGCCATACCTCTGGTCATATCTACAAAAGGATTGGTAGATTGGCTTTCCATCCTGATGATCTTAGCTTTCTTAATGTCATGCCCACTCAATACTCTCAAGATAGTCCTTAATAAGCACTTTTGGCTTAGTGGAACTTATCCCTTTTTGCCCTTGATCAGGTTTCTTAGAAGTCAAGAATTTGTGACTCTTTTGGTCTCTGGATACTGGTTTTTGGTTTGTATTTAGAAAACTTGGGAAAATTTAGCTCTAAAACCATGGAATACTGGTTCTGGGTACCATAAAAGTTTGTATCTAGGAAACTTGGTAAACTTGGGTCTAGGTGTGTCCTATTGCCTGCAAGATTTTCTCCTGGCTATACCTGACTCAATTTGGAGTTGTCTATCAAAAGTTAGAGCAGTTTTGGTGAACTGCACTTGAAACAACACTCAAAACAGTTTCACGATCAAGGATTTTTGCTTGTATCTTGACCAAATGTGACCCAAATTTGTTGAAACTTGGTCACTAGGCTTATTTTATGCTGGCAAACATTTCTGTGAGCTCATATGTAACTTTTGACCTCTACTTTGACACTTGAGATGTTATACGCATATAATGTCTATGTGCTCAAAATTTGACAAAATTTTGTATATGAGCTCTCCTTGATGTCCTCTACCCATTGCAAGTTTCGGTTTGTGAATTCGACCTTATTTTGACACTTGAGACATTATACGCGTATAATGTCTTTTGTGGCAGAATGAGTACTTTTGTTTCACTGATTCCTTATCACTCAAGAAACTCTCAATAAGTTTCAGAATTCAATTTCGACATTTTTTGAGCAAGTTACGACCAATACATGTAGTTTTTTGTCTTTTGCTCTTTGCAATCCCAAATGAGCTCCAAATTCTAGGAAATTTTGGCTAGGGACTTCTTTTATGCTCTAGGACGTTGAGGTATACTCAAATGTCTGATTTGACCTAGATCTGGCCACTAAGACATTATACGCATATAAAGTCTTTGGCTCTAAATGACATAAAATTTTGCAAACAGGCTTAAAACATCATTTCCCAACCCTTTGTGTGGTCAAAAGTGAAATTTGACTTTCAAATCTTAAATCTGGCCTATATGCTTCCTAAATGCTGTAGATCACAAGGGTGCATTGAGATATAACTTTTGACCCCAGATCTAGCCTCTAAGACATTATACACGTATAATGTCTTTTGATCAGATTTTAGTTATGTTTCTACTAGAGGTGCCCCTTAGTGTGTAGATCAAGAATATGTGCTCACAACAAATTTTGGATGTCAAAAATGCAGAAAATCATCACTTTTGATAAGGAAATCCTCTGAAAGAGTAAAATCCCCTTAATTCTCAATCTATATGCTCAAATGATTTGAAATTTGGTGTACATGCTAAACACAACAGGTAGAGATGCGTATAATGTCAAAAGTCCAGAACTGCTGCCAGAATCACCCTTTAGACATCATACGCGTATGATGTGTGATGATGAAAATTTTGGACAGAATTCATTCACAAGCATCCCCAAGCCTCTAGCACTGGTTTTCAAGCAGTCTTGCTAATTTTCATGAAAATATATGCTTAGAATCTCAAGTTTCTCTATTTACCGTTTCAGACACTCCGTCTTTTGTCTTTTGGGTGTCCAGAGTTGGTCAAAACTCTAGTTTCAATGTATACTCAGGGTAAAAACCCCCTTCTAAACACACTGGTGCAGTCAAAATTTTCAAATTTGGTCTCCAGATGCCCCTTGAGACATTATACGCGCATAATGTCCGAGTTTACATAATTACAATTTTTCTTCGTAGAACCCTTGCACATGCCCTCTTATATGCTCAACATCAATCAGTCATGAGAAACTATCCACATAAAGTTTTTTTTTTCATTTTTACTCTCAAAAGAAAACTTTTCAGTGATTTTAAATGCAAACAAGTGACGGGAGCAAAGCGAACCCCGAACCCCGACGGCCTCTAAAACACCGGGGACCGAATGGCGCGCCTCGAGCCTGTCATGGTAAAGCAAACAGGGGCACCACCTAGCTTCAACGGCTAGGACGCAAACAACACACCACGATAACAAAGTTTTCATCCAAGAGAGATGGATGCTTGGGAGTAATGATGAAGAGGAAGGGGAATAAGATCGAGAGAGAGAGAGAGAGAGAGAGAGAGAGAGAGAGAGAGAGAGAGAGAGAGAGAGAGAGAGAGAGAGAGCGAGGGAGGGGGTATAGCGGCTTAGTACTTAGGCACCACAAAAGGATGGCGAATCCGCACACCCTTTACACATACACAAGCTCACTCCAAACACAAGACTAGGTGGCGATTCTGCACACCTCACATGGGCAAAACATTGCAAGAAAACATACTCACAAAACCTCAAGCTTTATTTAGAGAATAAGGCGATGAAATGGGGAGCATAGGGTAGGGGAATGAGAAGGGAGAGAGTGGTAGAGCACATGGAGGATAGGTGGGAGTTGATGGAGAAGACTCGCACGAGGGTTATGGCCATCATCCTTCATTTAGTTGCCCTTCATCTTCCATAGCCAAGGGTGTAGAGGTCATGCTCAAGACAAGCATGGTGATTGCGGTGATGGTGATGGTGATGGTGTGGGTGTGTGTGTGTGCACTAGGCACACACAATGCATATTGTGTTCTTTGGTGATGTTGTATGTGTATTTAGTGTGATGGTGACCCCTGTTTATATAGGGGAAGAGGGGGGAGAAATTCTAGAATTTAGAAATGAAGAAATCATTATCTACATAGGCCATGTGACTGTGGGCCCCACTTGTCTGGCTGTGTGTATATGTGCCTGAACAGCAGTCTCATGAGAGAGAGACTAAGAGAGAGAGATGGGTTGATGAAAAAAAGTGAGAGGTGACATGGAGAATAAAGTAATGACAAGAGGGGAGAGAGGGGAGTGTGTTCAGAGGTGAATCTGTGTGCAGATGTGTGTGAACACAAGAAAAATCAGGTAACCACTGGGTGGGGATGGGTCTGTGGGCACCTTTTTCAGCAAAACTGAGTGTGTGTGAGTGTGGGAAAGGTTATTTATCTACAAGACAAGAGATATGGCGCCCTTGAGAGAGAGAGGGGGGTATTTGGGTCATGGGATATGATAGGAGAGAGAAAGAGGGGGTGGGGTATACTATTTTGGAAGATAGGGTAAGTTGCATGTGAGTTAGGGTGCATTATTGGTGAGTTATAATACATTATTGGTGAGAGGTGGGGTAGCTTGAGGGGAGAGAGAAAGGAGAAAGGACAAGGGGAAGAGAGAGGGGGTTGACCTTTTGAGTGGAGGAGAGGAAAAGGGACACACGACGGGGCAACAATGAAGAAAAAAGGAGGCAAGGTGGGGATGGGCTACCCCGCAGGCATGAGGTGGCCTTTCTTATATATTTACATAATCATACTTTATTTTTTCTTACTTTTTCCAATGCCTTTTATCACTCCCTCCCTAAGAGGGGGTTTTCATGGGGTGGGGACGAGAGAAGAGGGGTATGGGAGCTTGGCTTGTGAAAAGCCCCCATCATTAGCCCTCCCCTTTTGGCTAGAGGCATTCATGTCTCTAGCTCATTTGTTTGATCATTATCATCGGAGGTGGCGGCTGATGGTGTGTCCTCATCTGGAATGTCAATTGGCGGAGCCTGGTCAAATCGAAGAAAATAAGGTTTAAGTCGCATACCATTTACCCTGGTTTTATGAAGTTTTCCATCAGCCTCCATAAGCTGGTAGCTTCCATTGGCATACTTTTTCCTGATGATAAAAGGGCCTTCCCATCGGAGCAAGAGTTTCTTATTCTTGCGCGTGTCGAAGCGATTGTCGTAGCGGAGCACCAACATTCCTTTCTTCAATTCTTTTTTTCGGAGATGCTCGTTAAAGCTAAGCCGTCTATGCTCTGCTTGTGCTGCATAATAATTTATTGCTTCTTCTCTGTCCAGTTGTAGTCTTTCCAAGTTGATGATGTGATCTCTCAAATGCATGTTGGGCTGTTGAAGCTGGCTTGCCATTACTCTGAGACTTTGTAGTTGCACTTCAATGGGCAAGACTGCTTTCTTACCAAATACTAGATGATATGGTGTGAATCCCAAGGATGTACGAAATGAAGTTCTGTAGGCCCATAAAGCTGGTAGTAGATACTTATCCCAGTCTCCAGGATGATTGTTTACCTGCTTGGTAATAATTTTAGAAACCATTCCATTTACTTTTTCAACTAGGCCATTACATTGAGGGTAATATGGTGAAGAGTGCCTCCTTGTAATGCCCAGTTTCTGCATTAATTCTCCTACCAAGTCTTCTCTGAAACCTGGCCCTCTATCAGAGATGATCTCTAAAGGTGTGCCGAACCTACAGCATATGTGCTCGTAGATAAATTTAGCTACCTCTACCACTGTGATTCTAGTGGTGGCTGTAGCCTCTGCCCGTCTAGTCATGTAGTCGACCCCCATGATAATGTAGAATTTTCCTGAGTTGGCCGTAGGTAATGGCCCAATGGCGTCGATACCCCATTTTTCAAATGGGCCATATGAGAGAATAGGTGTCTGTGGTTCAGGCATAAGTGATCTAGTGCCGGCCTTTTGACACAACTTACATGTTTTGCACCAGTGGTGTACATCACGGTTGAGGCTAGGCCATATGAAGCCTGCTTGCAAGATTTTCCTACTTGTTATGTCTAGGGCAAAGTGACCACCACAAACCCCGTCGTGACAGCTAGCAATTACTCCCGTGATTTCTTGAGAGAGAGGGACCTTCCTGAGTATTTGGTCCTTACCCTTACAATACAAACCGTCATTGATGAGTCGATACCTTGTGGCCTTCCGCGTCAGCCATTGCTTCTGTCCCTTTGTTAAATGCATTCCCCTGTTTCCAAAAAATGCATGATGTCAGGCAAGGCATCACTTCCTTGAAATAGAGGGAGCTTTAGTTTTATTTCTCCAACCACCACTTCTTGTAGTCTTTCACTTGCTAGGGCATCTGCTTCTTGGTTTTGAGCCCTTGGGATATGGTGTATTTGAACTTCTTCAAACTTACCCATCAAGGTTTTTACACCACTTAAGTGAGTCCTTAAACTAGGATTCTTGCATGTCCATGCTCCATTTACTTGCCTTACCAGAAGTAGAGCATCCCCAAATACATTAAGGCGTTGTACACCTTGCGAGACACACCATTGTAGACCCTTGGTTAGTGCTGCATACTTAGCTTCATTGTTAGAATGTGAATCTAACAATTGGCCCAACAAAAATACCTTTGTCCCTTTGTCATCAAAGACCACTATGCCTGCAGCTGCTTTGTCGGACGCTCGCTTGTAGGCTCCATCAAAGTAGAGAGAGTATGCTCCTTCTACCATCGGTGGTACTGGAGGTAATAGGACTTCTCCTTCCTTAGATTGCTTCTCCTCCCTTTCAAAGACTTGGTAGGTCATGAGTCCCCCCAAACTTGCCCTTGTCGTGCTTTCTACCTGTACCGTGTAGTCAAACTCTTGCAGACGAACTAGCCATTTAGTAATCCTAGCAGACACATCCATGTGTTGTACAACATAGGGAAATATTTCATCCGTGGTTAGAATCACAAATTGCTTAGGCAGCAAATATGACCTAAACTTTGTAGTTGCAAATCTAAGAGCTAGGACTAAGTGTTCCACATGGGTGAAACCTTTCTCTCCTGCTGTCATCATTCGACTAGAGAAGTAGATTGGCCTCATGAAAGATGTCGTCATATCCTTTTGGAGTAGCACAGCCCCCAATGAGTCATCACCAACACTTGGGGTGACATAGAATTTTTCATCCCACTTAGGTGGTGAGATAGTTGGTAGAGTGGCTAAGACCTCCTTTACCTTGTTGTAGTGATGTTCGCTTTCCTCGTCCCAAGTGAAAGTTGATCTTTGAATGAGTTGTTGTAGTGGTAGAACAAGTTGTGATAGTAGATGTATGAATCTACTTAAGTACCTCACCTTCTATAGAAAAGAGACCAGTTGACGTGCGGTCGTTGGTGAAGGTAGGGCTATGAGTGCGGACACCTTACTTGGGTCGGCGGTTATACCTCTTGCTGAAATTTCATGGCCTAGTAGAATGACTTTACTCTCCCCAATGTGACATTTATCCACATTTATATGGCCCACCTAGGCTCTGCAACCTATCCAAACCTTCAATTACCTTTTCTAAATGTGAAATACGGGAGCTATATATACAAAAATCATCAATGAACACTCTTATGGATGTTCCAAAGAACGGTTGAAAAACATATGTGACATATCTTTGGAATGTGGCAGGTGCATTTGTGAGACCAAATGGCATAACCCTGTATGCAAAACAACCCCATGGCGTGATAAAAGTGGTTTTTAGCTGATCTTCCAAGGCTATGCGTATTTGAAAGTATCCTGAATAACCATCACAGACGGTATAGCATTCAAAACCCTTCATTTAGAATTTCATCCAAGAAAGGGAGAGGAAAGTGGTCTCTCTTTGTAGATGCATTTAGTGGTTTGTAGTCAACATTGACCCTCCACTTACCATTCTTTTTAGGCGTCACCACTACGGGTGACACCCATTCTGAGTTTTCTACAGGATAGATGAATCCCGCCTCCAGAAGTTTCCTTACCTTGGCCAAGAGTGCCTTTTCTTGTATGACCCCCAGTCGTCGTAGCTTTTGCACAACTGGTTTTACCCCTTCCTTCAGCTTAATATGATGTTCCACCACTGTAATGCCTGTGATTCTTTCATAGTTGTCAATGAACAGGTTAGGAAATCTCATCAACATTTGCAAAAAACTATCTTTCTCCTCAAGTGTTAATTCCGTAGACAACATACCCTTCAACCTACTTCCTCCTAGGCCAGGTGATTTGCTCTCCTCTTCATTAGGTTGCCCTTTTGGTGTTGGATCACCAGTTGTGCTTACCCTTTGTGGATCCTTCATAATGATACCCATCACATTAATGGAACTGTCACTTTCGTCGGTGGATGTGGTCTCCTCCTTAGAACTGTAAGATTCGCTAGTGGTTTCATCTGCCGATGTTTCCAGATTCATTTGCTTCTGCTTGCCAATCCTCATGTCGTAGTACATTGTCTCCCCTTTCTTACCGGTCATGCGTAGAAGGCCAGTACCCCAATCCTGTTTTGCCTTCATGGCCATCAACCATGGCCTTCCAAAAATTAGTGGATAGCCCTCCCCCTTAGTAGGCATTACAAAAACATCTACCTCTACCTCAGTGTTGAAAGCTTTTATTTTCATGGCACTTACCACACCCATACACTTTACTTTTGCGTTGTTTGCCATCTTTGCTTTGCATGGAGAAGGCCTGTCAACCTCGAGCCCTAATCGAAGCATCATAGCTTCGCTCATTACACAGATTCGTGCACCTCCATCAATGTAGGTGTTTCCAACCCTCTTTCCTTTTATTTTTACGTCGACAATTGGAAGGATGTCATCCATGTTGCATCCCGAAATTGCTCCGGCTACCTTTGTTTTGGAGCGTCTTGTACTTACCATTTTAGACCATTGTCGCCTTACTTTAGGTACAAGATGTAGCAATTGTGGCCATGTAATCTTCGGTCCTTGCTCTGCCACATCCAATGTTAGATCATAGGGCTTAGAACTTTCCCCTAGCTGGAAGTCGGTGATGCCCAATTTCCGTCGTGGCCTGGATGGCCTCTTGCTAGTTTTTCCTCTCATGCTTCTCTCATCATCTGATTGTGTAGATTTCTCCCTCCTAGATCTTTTCACAGTCATGGCTTTAAGTGGTTCTAAAAAGGTTACCTTCTCCTTACCCTTGTCCCTCTCCTTTGCTCTGGGTGGATCCACTACTATGGCTTTTCCTTTCTCTTCTAGCCTTATGATGTTTACAGGGCGATCAGGTGGTGGGGTTGGTGGAAGAGGTGGAATGGATGCTTGTAGTGGTGTCTGGGGTGGACGTAGAATTTGTGTTGGTGGGGGTGGTGCTCGGTGTGGGGGTGTTCTTTCTCTAGGGGGTGACAATTGGTTCCTCCTACCTCCTCTATTATAGTTTTGTCGTGGTTTGGGACAGTAGTACATACCGTGACCGTCTTCTCCGCAGTTGTAGCAATGATACTCCCTGTTTTGACGTCGTGCTCTTCCAGGGTCTTGATCTCTTTCTTGACTCCTCCCTTGTTGTATTAAGTGGGCAGAAAAATTCTGCAGTTGGTCAGTAATATGGGCCAACATATCTTGTTGGTCATCTCTTACCCCAAGAGCCGGTGGTGGTGGTATGGTGGTTGTTGTAGTTGCTGGTCGACGCGATGTTCCTGCTTCTATTGACTCGATTTCTTTGGCTTTCATTCGCAGCTTCTTGTCCTTAAGGCGAGCAATCTCAACGGCTAACTCGTACGTAGCCGGGAATCTACCTTTCACCTTCTCCTTGAGAAGTAGCCATAAGCCATGCGTGAACCGATCTTTTTTTAGGAAATCGGGTGCGGCTTCCCCCCTTGCCAGTGACTCAACCCACCGTTCCCACAAATCCACAAATTTGGACTCATAGGTGGCATATTCTAAAAGACCCTCCTGCTTCAAGTCTCTCAACTTGTCCCACAACTTTTCTGAAGTGGTACCTCCCCCAAAGCGCCTCTTAAAAGCGGTTTTTAAGGGTTCCCAGTCATCCTTGGTTGCTTGTGGAAGTGCATTGTACCATGATCTAGCTTCTAGATTCATGAGATGCTTAAAGATTCTAACCCGGGATTCATCCGTATCTTTGTTGCTCACTACACATGCTACTTCAAAGTCATCTAGGAAGTTTGTTACCAAATCCTCCCCCTTCTTTCCTTTAAATGTTGGAAATGCTACACTTGCCATGATTACTGAGAGAGAGCTAGAAAGACACACTGCTTAACTTGCAAAAGTTTTTTCTTCTTTACAAGGAGGCGTGTATACCCTCTTATACTAGGACATAGATTAAAACTTCAAACGGTACATTGCCTTGTACCAAAGGTAAGACAAATGGTTGATATGATGCCAGAACCTCAAAAAATCGCTCCCCACCCAGCATGGTGTCAATGGCGTGCTGGTAGTGAGCCTTCAAGTCCAGTATTACCTTGATTGAGCATACACGTGTTGGTATGTGTGATCTGTCTTGAGGTAGGTTGTACTGATTCATGTGAAGCTTAGAGGTGCTTAGTCACTGTCCAAGCTTGTGGGAGAGGGTGGTGTTCTTTCCTGAAACAAACTCAGTAGATCCCTAGTTTCTCTAGTGAGAGTGTGAGCCAATGCTTCTCTTATCTGTGCTGCAGCATCAGGTGCGACTTGAAAACTAACTGTAATAATTACCTCGGTGACTTGAGTTACCCGATTCTCAAAGTAGAATAGTGTTGATTCTCTATTGTGTAGAGCTCCTTCCATTTTGTTGTTGTGGGTTGGTTGTAGGTTGCGGACATGGTTTTGACCTTCTCCTTCTTCTTCTTGGCACTTGGCCTATGTATATCCACTGGGTTTGGCGTGTTGGTTGACTCTCCCACTGCAAATCGATTACCGTTACGCCTGGCACTCGAGCTTCGATGGAGATGTGGAGTTCGTCTAGTTGTGCTTGGAGCTCTTCTTCTTCTGTCGTCCAATTAGCAAATCCTTCTAGCCATTCATCCATTCACAATAGTTTAGGGGTTTCAGTCTTGTAAACTGAAGGGTTTCATGAAAAGATCCTCAGTGGGGGCACCAAATGACGGGATCAAAGCGAACCCCGAACCCCAACGGCCTCTAAAACACCGAGGACCGAATGGTGCGCCTCGAGCCTGTCATGGTAAAGCAAACAGGGGCACCACCTAGCTTCAGCGGCTAGGACGCAAACAACACACCACCATAACAAATTTTTCATCCAAGAGAGATGGATGCTTGGGAGTAATGATGAAGAGGAAAGGGAATGAGATCAAGTGAGAGAGAAAGAGAGAGCGAGAGAGCGAGAGAGAGAGAGTGAGAGGCTTAGTACTTAGGCACCACAAAAGGATGGCGAATCCGCACACCCTTCACACATACACAAGCTCACTCCAAACACAAGACTAGGTGGCAATTCCGCACACCTCACATAGGCAAAACATTGCAAGAAAATATACTCACAAAACCTCAAGCTTTATTTAGAGAATAAGGTGATGAAATGGGGAGCTTAGGGTAGGGGAATGAGAAGGGAGAGAGTGGTAGAGCACATGGCGGATAGGTGGGAGTTGATGGCGAAGACTCGCACGAGGGTTATGGCCATGGTTTGGTAAATCATGGGAGAATGGTGATGTCGCCAATGCTAAGTGCCCAAAGCTTGCAATCAAACATGTTGCCATTAGCTCTCAAGCATGGGTGCACTACGTGCTTAGCGGTGCTTACAATGTAGAGTGCATGGAGCTAGTATGCCCCTCCTTCCTTGAGTGTTCTCTCTTGGCTGTCTCCTCTCCCTTGTGTGCTGTGTGTCCTTTGTGCTAAGTGGAGGCCTCTTTATATAGGCTTGAGAGGTGGTCCTTACCCACTGGTCATTGAAAATATCCTTTGGTTCCTATAGAAGGCCTAGATGCCTCTCTAGTAAGAGAAATAGAGAGAGAGAAGGTAGAGATAGAGAGAGAAAGAGTGGGGTTGGGGAAGAGTTTACAATCCACTAGCCATGGCTAGGTTATTAGGGAAGAGTGGCGGTTTTAAGGTATTTACATGGATTTTGTCAATGGTTTGTGTGGTCGGTGTGAGATTTTAGTGTTGTTGGAGTCGATTTTTGTCGTGAGAAGCCGAGATGTTTAATTTATCCCCTTTCGGTGCTGGTCGGGGCATGCCTTGGGCACCTTTGCTCGTTTTGGTGTCGGTGACGCGTGCTTTGGCCGCCTTCTTTCTTTGTCGATGTTGATGTCGTTCGAGTCTTTTCTTTTTTATGTTGTTCTTGTGTTGTGTGTGTATACGCGTGCATGTGTATGTATGTATGAGTGTGTGAGTATGTATATGTGTAGGTATATATAAGTGTGTGTGTGTGTGTGTGTGTGTGTGTGTGTATATGTGTATGTGTGTGCACGAGTGGTGGCGTGGGAACAGGGGGTGTAAATATATGTAAATATTTATATTTTTTTTGTTGTTTCTCGGACCTGCTGTGACGCAGAGGCGGAGGGGGGGGAGAAAAGATGGAGTGAGAGAGTGTTGGTGCACAAGCGTGTGTGTGTGTGAGGAAAGTGTGTGGGTGTGTATTGGGTGTGAGCGTGTGTGTGGATGCGGCGCTGCACGGGCTAAGGAGAGAGAGAGAGAGCGAGCGTCGGGATGGCGGTTGCCTACATGTGGCCTTCTGTGCGCACGAGCGCGAGGGCAAGAGGGTGTGGAGAGGGGGTGTGAGAGGATAAGGGGAGGGGTGAGATTGTGTGGTGTGGTGTACGTTCACCGCACCCACAAGGGTAGGGAGAGACGTGGGCGACTGGAGCGGGGCCGCCTGCGGCCGAAAATCGAGGGGGGGGTATTAGTCAATGGGAAAGTATGAGAGAGAGAGAGTTTTTTAGGTCTAGAGGTGGTTCCCGCTATGGGACAAGAGAGTGTGAGGAGAGATGTGAGGTGGTGAGAGGGGGGGGGGTGAGAGGATAGGGATGGGAGAGAGAAAATATATATATATATATAGAGAGAGATAGAGAGGGTGGATAGAGAGAGAGAGAGGGAATCCTCTAAGGCCAGTAGGACCGCTTCTGAGAGAGAGAGAGAGAGAGAGAGAGAGAGAGAGAGAGAGAGAGAGAGAGAGAGAGAGAGAGAGAGAGAGAGAGAGAGAGAGAGAGAGAGAGAGGAGAGAGAGAGAGAGAGAGAGAGAGAGAGAGAGAGAGTTTAGTGATGATAGGGGAGAGTGGTTGTTAGGCCATTGGTCCGCCAGGAAGAAAACAGAGGGGGGGGGGGGGGGGGGGGGGGGGGGGTATAAGGCCGAAGGGAATGTGGACGAGAGAGGGAGAGGAATATATTAGGGCGGCCCGTCGGGGTTAGGGTGTGGACGATCAAAGGGAGAGAGGGAGAATATCTGAGAGAGAGAGAGAGAGAGAGAGAGAGAGAGAGAGAGAGAGAGAGAGAGAGAGAGAGAGAGAGAGAGAGAGAGAGAGAGAGAGAGAGAGAGAGAGAGAGAGTAATGGAAGAGAGAGAAAGGGGATATTACAAAACTGGCGGCCCGCTAGGGGTGTAAAACAAGAGGGAGAGAGAGGGTGGGGTGAGGTGAAACCGAGAGTATGGACGCGCTAGGGCTGTGAGGTGGACCCGGGCATTGCCGAGTCTTCCTACAATGTTTTTCAAAGCTCTGGCAGAGGAAAAATAATTCTTTTTTTTTTTCTTGTTTTCTGAAAATCGGCTATCATTAGCCCTCCCCTTTTTGCTAGAGGCATTCATGTCTCTAGCTCATCTGCTTGATCATTGTCGTTGGAGGTGGCGGCTGATGGTGTATCCTCATCTGGAATGTCGATAGGTGGATCTTGGTCAAATCAAAGAAAATAAGATTTGAGCAGCCAACCATTTACCGTGGTTTTATGAAGTTTTCCATCAGCTTCCATAAGCTGGTAGCTTCCATTGGCATACTTTTTCTTGATGATGAAAGGGCCTTCCCATCGAAGTAGGAGTTTCTTATCCTTGCGCGTGTCGAAGCGATTGTCATAGCGGAGCACCAACATTCCTTCCTTCAATTCTTTTTGCCGAAGATGTTGGTTAAAGCTAAGCCGTTTGTGCTCTGCTTGTGCCGCATAATAATTTATTTCTTCTTCTCTGTCCAGTTGTAGTCTCTCCAAGTCGATGATGTGATCTCTCAAATGCATGTTGGGCCATTGCAGTTGGCTTGTCATTATTCTGAGACTTTGTAGTTTCACTTCAATGGGCAAGATTGCTTCCTTACCAAATACCAGATGATACGGTGTGAATCCCAAGGATGTACGGAATGAGGTTATGTAGGCCCACAAAGCTGGTAGTAGGTACTTATCCCAATCTCCAGGATGATTGTTTACATGCTTGGTAATAATTTTAGAAACCATTCCATTCACCTTTTCAACTAGGCCATTACATTGAGGGTAATATGGTGAAGAGTGCCTCCTTGTAATGCCAAGTTTTTGCATTAATTCTCCTACCAAGTCTGCTCTAAAACCTGACCCTCTATTAGAGATGATCTCTAATGGTGTGCCAAACCTATAGCATATGTGCTCGTAGATAAACATAGCTACCTCTACCGCTGTGATTCTAGTAGTGGGTCTAGCTCCTGCCCATCTAGTCATGTAGTCGATCCCCATGATGATGTAGAAAATTTTTGAGTTGGCCCTAGTTAATGGTCCTATGGCATCGATACCGCACTTTTCAAATGGTCCATATGAAAGAATAGGTGTCTATGGTTCACGCATAAGTGACCTAGTGCCGGCCTTTTGACATAACTTACATGTTTTGCACCAGTGGTGTACATCACGGTTGAGGCTAGGCCAGATGAAGCCAGCCTGCAAGATTTTCCTACTTGTTATTTCTAGGGCAAAGTGACCATCACAAACCCCATCGTGACAGCTAGCAATTACTCCCGTGATTTCATGAGAGAGAGGGACCTTCCTGAGTATTTGGTCCTTACCCTTATAGTACAAACCGTCATTGATGAGCCAATACCTTGTGGCCATCCGCATCAGCCATTGCTTCTGTCCCTTTTTTAAATCTGATGGGCATTCCCCTGTTTCCAAAAAATGCATGATGTCACGTAAGGCATCACTACCTTGAAATAGAGGGAGCTTCAGCTTGATAGCCCCAACCAACACTTCCTGCAGTCTTTCACTTGCTAGGGCATCTGCTTCATGATTTTGAGTCCTTGGGATATGGTGTATTTGAACTTCTTCAAACTTACCCAACAAGGTTTTTACACCGCTTAAGTGAGTCCTCAATCTAAGATTCTTGCATGTCCATACTCCATTTACTTGACTTACCAGAAGTAGAGCATCCCCAAATATATTAAGGTGTTGTACACCTTGCAAGACGCACCATTCTAGACCCTTGGTTATTGCTACATACTCAACTTCATTGTTAGAATGTGAATCTAACAATTGGTCCAGTGAAAATACCTTTGTCCCTTTGTCATCAAAGACCACTATGCCTGCAGAGCTGCTTTGTCAGAGGCTCGCTTGTAAGCTCCATCAAAGTAGAGGGAGTGTGCTCCTTCTACCATCGGTGGTAGTGGAGGTAATCGGACTTCTTCCCATTTAGATTGCTTCTCCTTCCTTTCAAAGACTTGGTAGGTCATGAGAATGTTGATGGATGGGTCAACAACACGCCATAACTCAACAAAGCCTTATTCTCTGAGATTTATCAGAAGTCTAGTAGCAAAATTCTAGTAGGTAGTCTAGTAGCAAAAGTCGGGGTGCAATGGCACTTCTAGATTGTAAATACACTCTATTTTTGGTTAGCCTAAGGTATCCTTAATATATAAGATACCTAGGTCATTTTGTAAAGGAAACTTTAATCATATTCATAAGTTTGAAGCTGTCATCAACTCTGTGTGAGAGAGGAAGAGAGAGAGTGTGAGCTTCATCTTGGCACTACTCCCCGCTCGCTCATCACATTGGAGATCCAACTGCACCAACACGCTAGCCTCGGTAAGAGCTACGCAACAACGCCAAGCATTCCTCGCAGACCAGAGTATATGCGCTCGTGCGTCTACAAGCTACTCATAGTCGTAAGTATATCAAATGATGTCTATTTTCTGCCTGTAAGTAGTCATTAGAATCATATCAACATAAGCTATGGATAGATACTCAAAGATTTTAGTTTCGGGCATTTCAAAATTTTGCTCTGTCTTTATACGCGTTTTCCGCAGATGGGTTTAGAGCTAGGATTTTGAGTGTGGAGGCCTAGGGACAGTGTATCCTAGTAATGGGATTAAGTTTCGTACAATTCTGGTATGATTTGATGGGTTTCCTTCCGTTTGTGTGTATGTGGGTAGGTGGTGTAGTTGAGAGCAGTGAGACTCTAGATTGTGGTTTAGTTGGCCTTCCAGAGTGTTGTATGTGTAGGATGGTCTCAGCCTAACAAGATAAAGAGATTTTGTCCATGTGCCTATCGTGTCATCTGTGTCCTTGATTGACATTATGTTGATCAAGGTTGTGTTGCATGCACTTTATGGGTGGTGTGATTCGCTCCCGCAACATTGGAGCCGTTGTCGGGGATAGAAGGACTTAGGTAGGTATTCCTACTAACACTCGTGTGATAGTTGCTTGCTTTAGTTTTCGCTAAAAAAAGCATTTTTCTTAAGTGGATCCGAAAGAGGTTATTCCGAGATTAAGTGGATAGCCAAGAAGCGCGTGTCTTGCCGAGGGTCTGCGACTAAGTAGATTTAGTTAGGGTTTGTAGATTAGAGTAGTTGTTGGTGGTCGAGTGTTTCGTGAGTTGATAAAAGCGTTTGCTATTCCGTGTATGGCATTGAAGCATTTTTCTACTCATAGATGAAAAAACCCATACGATGTATAAGAGTAGCTTTAGGTAAGTCATCTGATGTTGATCTAGAGTTATTCATCACTGAATTATTAGCTAAAGTGCTTGTGATGGGGGCTTTTCACAAGCCAAGCTCCCATACCCCTCTTCTCTCGTCCCCACCCCATGAAAACCCCCTCTTAGGGAGGGAGTGATAAAAGGCATTGGAAAAATTAAGAAAAAAATAAAGTATGATTATGTAAATATATAAGAAAGGCCACCTCATGCCTGCGGGGTAGCCCATCCCCACCTTGCCTCCTTTTTTCTTCACTGTTGCCCCGCCGTGTGTCCCTTTTCCTCTCCTCCACTCAAAAGGTCAACCCCCTCTCTCTTCCCCTTGTCCTTTCTCCTTTCTCTCTCCCCTCAAGCTACCCCACCTCTCACCAATAATGTATTATAACTCACCAATAATGCACCCTAACTCACATGCAACTTACCCTATCTTCCAAAATAGTATACCCCACCCCCTCTTTCTCTCTCCTATCATATCCAATGACCCAAATACCCCCCTCTCTCTCTGAAGGGCACCATATCTCTTGTCTTGTAGCTAAATAACCTTTCCCACACTCACACACACTCAGTTTTGCTGTAAAAGGTGCCCACAGACCCATCCCCACCCAGTGGTTACCTGATTTTTCTTGTGTTCACACACATCTGCACACAGATTCACCTCTGAACACACTCCCCTCTCTCCCCTCTTGTCATTACTTTATTCTCCATGTCACCTCTCACTTTTTTTCATCAACCCATCTCTCTCTCTTAGTCTCTCTCTCATGAGACTGCTGTTCTGGCACATATACACACAGCCAGACAAGTGGGGCCCACAGTCACATGGCCTATGTAGATAATGATTTCTTCATTTCTAAATTCTAGAATTCCTCCCCCCTCCTCCCCTATATAAAGAGGGGTGGGTCACCATCACACTAAATACACACACAACATCACCAAAGAACACAATATGCACTGTGTGTGCCTAGTGCACACACACACCCACACCATCACCATCACCGCAATCACCATGCTTGTCTTGAGCATGACCTCTACACCCTTGGCTATGGAAGATGAAGGGCAACTACTGATCAAATCCAAAAAGACTTAAGGAATAGCATTATCATACCTTGTGTGATCAGCTCACAAAGTGTTAGTCCAAAATCTTGCCAAACATGGATCGCGATCCATGTACCTTTTTGGAAGTTTGAGCTGATAAAAGACAAGCAGGGAAGTGAAAACAATTGGAGCACTTTATCCTAAAGGACCCTTATGAAAAAAATTCAAAAAGAGGGCAAAAGGTGGCAAAAATTAGATCAAGGGGGAAACCACTGAAATAATCCCTAAAGATGACTTTTTCTGTCCAAAAAATCTTTAAGGCATTCAAAAACCATATAGTCAACATCACTAGGCCAAGGACTAGCCGTGGGATAAAATTCAGTGTATTTTGACACAAAGGAACATGGATCGCTCCCTTGACACAAATTGATACCAAACTAGTACCATAGCTAGAGAGCATCACAGAGGGTCTAGTGGTCCTTCCAGAGTTGAAATTGGATGCAAGAAACCATTCCAATAGCTCAGAATTGACAGAAGATTAGGCAAAGTGAAAAACTCAACTTAGCCTCCAATCCAGAGATTCATTTCAAAAAAATTTTGGTTTTGGAAGATCTCTTAATCATGTTAAAGCTGATGATAGCAAAAAAATTTCAATTGGCTTCTCAACATGGATCCCGATCCATGTACCTCTGAGTCAGAACAGAGACAGAAACTTACCATACAAGGAGCTAGTCCATAGCAACTTGGTGCTTCTTTCAAAATTGAAATTGGATCAAAATTGTTGAGGTTGTGTAGGGAATTGTGTGCTAAGTTTTGTCAAATAAAAGCAAGAACTAACAAGAATAGCTGTAAGCTTATAGCTATCAAGCAATTCCTTGACAGGTTGCAAGTACTAGAAGATACTACCCAGCAAGCAAGATCAAACGGGAGATTCAAACTATTTAATTAGGTAACTCGGTTTGGATATTTTGTTACCAATTCTTCATGAATCTGTCATCAGGAAGATTGTACCAGAATAGGAACCACAACATCTTTGATCAAGGGAGTAATCACTCAACTATAGAAAGTGTGAATCAGAGACCACTGCCACCTTTGGAACGCATTTCAGAGGAGAGTTTCTCTGACACTTCATCTAAGAGATCATACAGCCTCATGACTGAAGATTCTAACAAGTCAAACCCTAAGGGAACAACTTCGATGGGTGCAGGTCCTTCTCAGCCTACATCTAATGTGAAATTGTTGTATTTGAAGTTTCAATTTAAAAATGTGCTCAAAGCCAAAATCTATAAGGATGGAATGGACCGCTACTGTGTTAAGTTGGAAAATAAGCCGAGCGAGTTCAAAGACCTTGTAGATGTTGATTATGACGGGGATAGATATTTTGACTGAGAGGGAATGATGTACCTAGTGGTTCATAACCCTTTTATTGTGGATAAATGGGGAATGACCGGCACCAAGGACAAAGTAGATAATGAGCTGGCCAATGCACCACCCAAAATGGAGAAACAAAATGCGATAGTCAGACGCACCAATGAGACAACGCGCCTTAACACAGACAACACATATATGGGGCTTTATAAGTTCAATAATGGAGAACAAACACTCTATTACAGATGTGACGAGCCCCGCATCAAAGAATTAACAGATCGAAAAAACTTGTATGTTTACACGTACACGGAGGGCAGAAGTATTCAGCTGGTCATAATGGACAAGTATGGCTGAAAGTATTCTCCAATGGATCGGAAGGAGTTAGAGAGATATACATATTTTGGAGGACCACTCCACCAATACTATGTAAATCCGAAAGAGGTAAAAACCACGACTACTCACATCAGACTTGAGTCTGTACTTGAGAGCCCCTTGAGAACCAGAGTGAAGGATTCTTACGGACATGAATGAGATCCAAAAAGAGAACCATTAGGATCAACGACGACTAGGGCTTCCATGAACTAGGGGCAGTACTTTTCCTGAATTCACTTACACCACTAGAATCCCTCCGACTATTACACGAGATCGACTTGATGAACGTATAGCGGATAGGATACCACTGTTAGTACCAAGAGGAGATTATGAACCAAGAGAAGCCACCCAAGGGGGACTAGGAGTTGTTAGAATGGTTGCAGAGGCCAGGCGTATGCGACCATCTCAGGTGGCAAAATGCTTATCCAAAAAGTATAATGGATCTGGAGATCCGTATGCCCATGTTTAAATCTTCAAACAAGTATTGAGAGCGAAATAGGTAACTGATTTCCACACTCAATATGAAAGATTTGGGTTGACATTGGAAGGTACTTCCCTGACTTGGTTCCAACCATTAAACAACTTGGAATTCCCAAGTATTGAGCAACTTCTCCGAGAATTCGCTGAGGAATTCTCAAAAAGAGGGATCAAGCATAACAATGTCTCCCATATCTATGCATTTAGGCAAAAGGAAAAAGAGGAAGTGAAGGAAGCATCGCTTCGTTTCAAGCAGTACATAGAAAGATGCCCTGCTTGAGAACTACCTTAGGATGAAAGACTATCAGTACTCTTCATAGAGGGATTTCAAAATGACATGCTCAAAAAGGACTTGCACCTGAAAGCATGTGTAACCTTTCAGCAAGTCATGAAAGAGGCCTTGTATCTTGTAGATAACTGCAAAGCATATGGGGAGGTGACTGAAGACACAGATTAGGGTACTAGTAGCACCTCTTCAACCACGAGTGAGTCCATGACAAAATTGGGAGGGAGAAACCCAACTGTGTCGGACGTTGATCGAATGATCGAGAAAGTGATCAGGAGGATAAACCAAGGAAACAGGACGAACCCAAACACACAACAACCGCCCATCCAAAAATGAGATACTTGTGGAGGTGACCATCCAACCCAGTGGTGCAACCTCCAACAAAGGCCAGGAGTGAACGCACAACGAATATTGAAATGGTGTGCTATAGAACAAAAATGGACAAACCACAAAACTCACGAATGTTTCTATAATCGGAACTATGTTAGAGAGAGACAATACGGACCACATGGGGGACAACAACTTTCGCCCCCTCCAAGGTACCAAGTGGGGCAAAATAACGCAATCTTGAGTCAGGAAAAAGCTCAACCTGTGTTGGGACATCAAACTCCTTTACCCCAGGAAAATAGGGCTATGGTAAGGAGCTCTTAACCCATAGAACCACCTTCTGATTAGAGTATGATCCAGGTAGTCTCATAACGAGAAGATTCAGACAATACTTATGCAAGGGAAATTAATAGAAATGCATATGCTCCCAAGGAACATAATCCATGGATAATTACGAAAGAAATGCCCGAGCCCTCATACATAGCAGAACCAACCAAAAATCATTACTTGGTCGATGAGAATATTCTCATGATCATGGAAAATCAGGGCTACAAACCTAGAGGCTACCCTCCTAGAACAGGACAACCGATGGGAGCTCCACAAGCTTCTCCACCACCTGTAGGACCATGCTATGAATGTGGCAGTGATCACTGGGTTAGAGTTTGTCCAAACAAAGGAGAGAGGGTGAATTTTTTTGGATTCTGTGAAGGATGCACGATCGACCATCTTATTCCACACTGCCCAAAAAACCCCGAAAACAAAGGAAAAGCAACCATGAACAAAATAGGGATTGTGCCAAGCTCAAGTGGATCAGAAACAGAACCGAATATTTCGATAAACGTGGTCACTAAAGCTCAAGCACATGAGGTAGCAAGGAATGTTCCAGCCAGCCCAACAGAGATAGACAACTTGTCTGTCCGAACCCTTAGAAAATCCTGGAAGCCGAAATGAAACAAGATAAAAGCCAAAAGAGAAAAGAAAAAAATGGCATTGGAAACCAAATTGTGGAAAACAGAGGAACAACTTCAAAGGGAAAGAGACCTTAAGGACAACCACGAGATAAAGGAACCGTCGGAACTGCCATCAGGAGGGTCAATCTTATTAGACAAGGTGTTCGAACCATTGGATGCAATTATGAAAGCTTACGAGGCAAGGCTAAAGCCTAACCAAACCCAAGAGGAGAGGTGGTTAACGTGCCCTCATCCAGGCTATGAGAAAGAGAGGCTAAAGATGTGTAAAGAGCTCATTCAAGCCGCTCAAGCGCTTATGGAACCATCAGTTCCTACAACTCCAAAAACCGAGGTACTCATATGAGAAAAGATTCAGGAGTTAGAGGGGAGGGTATTTGAATAGAATAACCTACCCAATCTTGTAGACGAAACACCATTGGATACGAGGGTGGTAGCCAATACAACAGATGGAACGCATTCTCCAGTACCACTGCCAATTTCGTAGGTAGAAGAACAATGGCCTCAAGAGCTATGGGAACATATTAGGAATAGAAGAGATGGAAGAGCCACACTTGTGTCAACTCCTATCCCAGAAATTCACCTGGAGAATGAGCTCTACCCAAATGAAATCCTATCATTGTATGGCGATGCAGGAACATCGATATCGGAAGACAGTAAACCATAGTCGTTGACGAATTTACATTCATTTATTGGTAACCCTGAAACTCGATCTGAGGTAAGGAAAGTTCCATCACAATGGAAAGCCAATCCTAACATGATGGATACTAAAACTCTTCACGAGCTAATGTCATCCCCTATCCGTTATACACTGACTCTGTCAGAGTTACTTAATATTAGACCGCATCTTTGGGATGAGGTGGCAAAAAATTTGAAAAAAATAGGGCTGGTAATTCCTTCACCCGAGGCTTCTCAAAACACGCTAAAGACACAACCCTCAAAGCAAACTAAACATGAGCTAGTGCCAGTAGAAAAGGTAGAGGACTATTGTGAAGGTGAAGAAGAAAATACTACCCTACCAGTAGAGTATAAGGACGTAAAATCGGTAGAGGTATTGGATAGTGGAGCCAGAATTGCCATAGCCACCAAGGCAATGTGGAAAAAATGGGGAAAATCTGCTCTAAGGAAAACTAGAATGAAACTTCAACTAGCGGATGGGTACCTGGAGAGACCTATTGGCATCTTGGAGCAGATTGTAGTAACCTCTTGTGGAATTGCATATGAACACACCTTCACTATTATGAATTTCGATGAGAGCAGCAATTTCGACATCATACTCAGCAGACCATTCATGTGTCAGCTCAAAATGGTGCAAGATTGGGGCTACGACTATATCTATCTCAAGAACAAGGATGTCACTACGAAAATTAGTGTCACAGATCATAGCTATAGAGACATAGAAAGAGCCCTAGGAGAAGACTTGCATTCCACAACTGACCAGGAAGGAGGAATACCGTCTTGGCTCCAGAACAAAGCTCACCCATGGACAGGAGAAGCTTTGGATTGTGGAAGTCCAAAAAAGGAAGACTGCATTCTTGATAGGACTGCACAAGACGAAGCATACATACCAGAGCCTTTTCCAGAAGAGATGTTCAAATCGTTTGGATGGAAACAAATACTAGCTACTCTTGATGTTTGTGTAAACGAGGTGACCCTCACCAAATTTTGTGATGAGGAAGGGTATGATATCATTCCATTCCAGATGATGAATGTCCGCCTAACTCCAAAGACAGAGGAAGACGCACCTGACAAGGAAGGGGTGGCCGAGTGTCGACGCATAGTGGACGAAATCTCTGTAAGAGACCTTGTCCAAATGAGTGAAGAAGAAGACTTTCAAGACTCGACTAATAAGACGCTAGAGGATAATGTGGACAATGAGCTGTCTAGTAGATCGAGTCAGAGCATCAAACGAAAGGATCGACGAGTGATCTACTATGGTTTCCCAAACCAAAACCCTCGAAGACAACGCAGGTATCGAGATAAACATAGAAACAACCACAACAAGCACAACGAGGACTCAGTACCTCTATTAACTAACAAAACATAGTACTTGCGATTAGTCAAAGCGACTGACTACCTCAAGGACAGGATATCAAAGCGATATATGAAACCCGACTCAACCAAAACATCATCAAAACAAAAACCAAAAAAAGAGAAAAATCATTTAAGTTGTCCAAGATGGAGCGCAAAGTCAAATACAATGATTTGAAACGAGCTTTTTAAGGAAGTTTGGACAACAAAAATGGAAATTGATGAGGAACCAAATGATGATAAATTCGATGCACCTTCCCACTATAAGAAGTATACCATTCAGGATAGGAAGATAGTGGTGCAAAAACCCAAACGAGATCCCAAAGAACCAAGAATTTCATATGATGGGCCTGAAAACACGAAAAGCATCAACTTAGCAGAACCAGGTGAGGAGCCTAAACCGGCATATATTGCCACGGACCTTACTGAAGAGGAAGAGCAACTTCTAGTCGATAAAGATGTCTTTGAATGGTCATACAAAGATCTAAAGGATTTAGATCCTTAGATATGTCAGCACACGATTCCCCTTAAGAGTGATTCCAGCCCAGGTAGACAATGTCCTTACACGTACAATGAAACTTTTGCAAAGAAAATCAAGGAGGAAATAGACAAACTGAAGGACTCTGAGTTTATCTACGAGATTGAGCACACCGAGTGGGTGTTCTTGATTGTGGTGGTACCCGAGAAGAATGAAAAACTGTGTATCTGTGTAAACCTCAAACAAGTAAATGCAGCCACTATCAGGGATAACTACCCACTGCCAATAACCGATCATGTTATTAAGAGGGTAGCTGGGAAAGTGGCATATAGTTTCTTGGATGGGTTCTCAGGCTACAACCAGTTTTGACGATTCAAGCGGAAGATTAGCATAAGACAGCTTTTGCGACAGAGTGGGGTATATTTGCATACAGGGTAATTCCTTTCGGCTTGACCAATGCTCCGGCCACATTTCAAAGACTAATAACCCACACATTCAAAGAATATCTCAGACAATTTCTGGAGATCTACATGGATGATCTTTGTGTTTATTCCCATCGACGAAGCGACCACATCACTCATCTGAGAAAAGTCTTTGAACAATGTAGAACGTATTGTATTTTCTTAAACCCGGAAAAATGCGTCTTCATGGTAAGACAGGGTAGAACTTTGGGCCACATCATGTCCAAAAATGGCATTTCAACTGATCAAGAAAAGGTGCGGACAATTGTTGCACTACCAAGACCAACGAAGATAAAAGAAGTACAAGCATTTATGGGGCATTGCGGATACTATTGGCATGTTGTAATATAAGCCATTGTATGCCCTCATAACTAAGTTCGAATGGATGGAGGAATGTGAGTAGGCTTTCCAAAAATTGAAGCAACATTTATTTTGCAAGCCCGTGACTGGAGCAAAATCTTTCATGTCAATGTGGATGCATCAGCCTATGCAATCACGTGCATATTAGCCCAGCCAGGAGAGAAGAAAATGGATTTCCCCATTTGCTACTCTAGTCGGCAACTAAATAACGCAGAGAGAAACTATACCATGACGGAAAGAGAAGGTCTGGGAATGATCTATGCTATCAAGAAATTTAGACACTACCTTCTAGCAAACAAGTTTGTCTTCTTCGTGGATCATCAAGCACTACTGTATCTAGTAAACAAACCTTGCAACACTGGAAGAATTGTTCGCTGGTTTATACTGCTACTTGAGTTTGACTTCACGGTGGTCGTAAAAAAGGGGACCACACACCAAAGAGCAGATCATCTTTCATGACTATTTCATGGGGAAGCACCTCAGGGTGTTGATGATGACCTTCCTGATTCATATCTGTTTAACATAGAAATGGTGCCGAAATGGAGCGAAGAGGTCATTCCTCTACTCACAATCGGCTCATTGTAGATAGAAAGACAACCATCAATTATCCATCAGACATGAAATCTCCAACTTTTAGCAGAACGGCTCTACAAACACGGTAAGAATGGGATACTGAGACTATGTGTACAGCCTGAAGATACCACGTACTACCTCAAACAAGCTCATATACAAAATACAGGATTTCATACTAGTGAAACATAGACAGGCCAACGGTTACAAAAGACTAGGTGTCTACTGGCCAAACATGGAATACAATGTCCATAAATATGTAAAATCCTATGACAGTTGTATAATACAGCCCCCAGTGGAACATGCCACCATGTTTCATGTAGTACAAGCACCTAAATGGAGTGCTCACATAGTTGAGTACTTAAAAAACAAAACCTTTCCAACGGAATGGGGCAAAGAAAGAATGAAAACTGTCGAAGAAGAGGCCAAACACTATCTGCTCATTGCCAACCAACTTTATAGGCGGGGAAAGGACAAACATTACGGCTGTGTGCTACAGAAAGTGAATATTACGTCATCCTAGATCAAGCACACTCAGGACAACCCGGGGGACACTTCTCTACTAATAAAACGGAAAAGCTTGTGCTATACTCAGGCATATGGTGGTCAACCCTGTTCATGGATGTAGCAACATATGTCAAATGAGCTGATGAATGTCAACGCACAAACCACCCCAAAAGAGAGATGAAATGCCATTGAGGCCAATAATGGGTGTATGTGCTTTTGCCAAATGGGGCATTTACTTCATTGGTCCCATCATACCTCCAGGATACAGGACTCATGCACAATACATCATTGTAGAAATAGACTACATGACGAAATGGGTGGAAGCAAAAGCAATCCAAAAAATGATGCAAGGACTATAGCTCAGTTCTTTTTTGAAAACGTCTTTATGCGGTATGGACTACCAATCAAAATAGTGAGTGATAGAGGAACACACTTTGTGAACGACGTCATTGAGAGCCTCCTTGACGAATTCATGGTGGTCCATCACAAGTCAACACCCTATCATCCACAAGCCAACGGACAGGTAGAAAGTACTAACAAAATCCTATGCACAGTGCTCACCAAGATAGTCAGTGACTCAAGAAATGATTGGGATCAAAAGCTACACACCGCCTTATGGGCTTACCACGTAGCTTTTAAAACTTCCATTGGAACGACTCCCTTTAACCTGGTATCGGGATTAATGTGATACTACCATTGGAATTTATAATCAAATCCCTCAGAGTGGCAACACAATTAGGATGGATGGGCCATGAGCTATCGGAGAGACTAGACACCCTAGAACAATTAGATGAAACTATACTTAAAGCGATAGCTGGGATATATGCTCAAAAAAAGCAAATGAAAGCTTTCCATGATCAACACGTGATTGGTAAGGAGTTCCAAAAAGGGGATTACGTTCTCTTGTATACCCTAAAACAACACTCTAAAAAACTCAAAAAGCGAGGAATGGGGCCTTTTGTGATCCATGATATATCGCAAAGTGGCACCATCAAACTTGCAACATTCGCAGGAGAGGAGATGCCTAATTGGACGAGTGGTTGCAGGTTAAAGAAATATCTTCTTCTACTGACACCAGAAGAACTCGCAACACTCCATGCAACAGCTCAGCGCAGACGTCAAGCACATGACATTGGGAACAAGCACAACAGGAAGCCAAACTCAGAATATTAAAACGCAGGGAACAAGCAAACTTCCAGAGGAAAGAACAATAGGACGTGGCTATTCAGAATGCTCCGATAGCATCCATACAAACGGCGGCTATGTTGATAGGAGGAATGGATCTACGCATTCAGTTACAACTTGCCGATGGCACCACCGAAAGAGCGTTAGTGGACACAGGGGCCAAAGCTAATATGGTTAACTACTCCACTTTCAAAAAAATCACACAGGAACCTCTAATGCCCAACACTATGGGGTTCAAGGTCGCAAACAAAGGAACTATGGACAGTCTAGGCCACATAAATTTGCCAATCACCATTGATGGTACAGTTTATCCACATCAATTTTATGTGATCGAAGATCAACATCTTAACGAAGCAGTTATTATGGGAGTGCCGTGGATGCGCACTTATCAAGCCACACTAAATTGGTAGGACAACACTTTACTCATTGAAAACGAGGGCCAATCTTTAGCCACGCCATTCATGCAAACGAACCATGAATCGGAACCTCTACCATCGCCACACGCAGCAGCTCAGCAATCATCCTCTACCATGGTCACGAAAATATGGGTTATGAAATCAATCATGGAAACCAAGCCTAGGCAATTGTGGATACCTAAACGACAAACCAATACACGTACACCTACATTGCCTACACAGAATTCAACCACCATAAATTGCCCACCGCAATTGTCAAACGGCCTAACTTAATGGACCACTATCTTCGACAACCAAACACACTCAAATGGGTATGGCAACCAAAAAAACCTCGCCTTCACGATGCCTCTTCTAGCGGATCCATACCTAAGAAATTTTGATGGCAACCCAAAAAATTCCAAAAAGCAACCCCATCGGTAGCATCAAAACTTTTGCAAGTCACAGTCAAACACAGAGCGCCTCTTCTACAATTACTATTGTTCGGACCACGCAGCTTTCAAGGAACCTCGCCACCAATAGCCATTGAACATATTGTTTAGCACCTATCTCTTGCACAGCATTTTGTTTTCCCATTCATATCCTCCATCAACATCACAGAGCCACACTAGATGGCTATGCATAGACACGTGCTTTATTCCCACGCACTCTGAGACATGTTCGTCGCAGATGACTCACTCTAGGAAGGGGGAAAATGCGGCTGGATTATCATTTGTATATACCATTATTATCATCTTACTTCTTTTCTTTTCTTTTCTTTTCGTTTCCTTTCCTTTCCTTTTCTTTAAGAAACACAAGTTTTTCAGAGCCTGACAGACTCTTAGTTGGCATAATCATGAGCCATATCATCACCATCTAATACCAGAATAAGAGTATGTATATAAGAGAGGTGACACTGAGTTTGGCTAATTTTTGGTCGACTAATGATCATTATAAAAAGTTTTCTTTTACAAAAAAAGCAAAAAATGACAGGTAATCAACAAAAAATTGATAAGTTGAGCCAGGAAAGTCAGAATCGACTTTTGAAAGCAAACACCAAAACTTCAAGCGAGGACTTCAAACATGGAAAATATGGAGAAATTCAACACAAGATGAATTTTGAGCCAACTTCTGAAGGATCAAAACTACAGATCGAACGCCATTTGTAAACCGAGTATCAGAATGATGAATGGTTCGAACCACAGGTGATACGAAAAACAAGATATGAGCAATGAAGGTAAGTATAAATGGGGCATTCCGGGTAGACTGGGATCATATAGTCAAAAGGGGCAACAGAAGCTCATTTGCATTCAGAGAGAGAGAGAGAGAGACATCCACATGAGCATAGAGTTTTCGGAGTTGCTTCTGCCCATTGCGACCACCTCGGTGGTCTCACTACACTAGATTTGACAGGTATGATCATTAACCTTGCAAGAGCATGTGTGTGTGACCTATACTGCATCGACAGTACCAAAACAACCAATCGAAACAGTACAAGGTCACAAAATTGGCAAACTAATAGAGCCAATGAGGAAGTCCAAAACCCATCAAAAACAAGAAAAAGTTCATCAGTGGACCCCAACTAACTGACAAAATCAGCCAAGCTAAAAACAACAGAAAGAGGTGTTGGAACATGGATCGCGATCCATGTTCTCAAAACCCTAAAATCATGGAAACTTCAACAAGAGCAACAATAGAGGGTCAGGAACAAACCCCTATGACTCATTTTTCAAAAAGCATCCCAACATGGATCACGATCCATGTTCCTTTTTGCCAAAATCAGGATAAAAGTGGCTCACTAGCTGGACAATGTACAAATAGTATTGGTGTTGAAAAATGATCACAAAAAGTTCTCTAAAGATCATCAAACCCACCTGGATTTTTAATTTTAGTTTGTAAATGGCCTTTTGGTCAAATTACTGCTAAAGTAATTTGGGAAACTTCACACTCTCCTCAAAGCCTATCAACAAGCAAATGTAACCTAAGGATGGTGATGGGATCAAAACTAAGCAAACGTTTACTTGCAAAATGGTGAAACTTGCAGGATTGAGTTTGCCTTCTCAAAAGAATTCAATGTCTGGGGGAAATTGCCAAGGAACCAAGCAAAGCTATGAACTACAAACCCAAATCATCACAAATCAAAGCAAGGAGAGATCTCAGGCAAAACATGACTTCAAAAGTGATTGCCAGAAACAGATTTGGTCAAAACGGAAAAATATGGCCATAAACTAAAAAATGGGGCAAACTATGGAAACACATGTCCAAAGTTGAAAAAATTTCACCAGTGTACTAGGAAAACCTATAGGAACCAATGTGCACAAGAACTGTATCAAAATTCTTCCCAACATGGATCGCGATCCATGTACTTTTTTGGCCAATATAAGTAAAACCCATGCCATCTGATTCAGTATGATGTGGAAAGCCAAGACATGGAGTTTCAAGCCATTTGAATCCCAAAATCCACTTCAAAAAGCCAAAATCTCTAAATCTGTACATGATTTCCAAAATTCAGCCCAAGTGTCAAACCATTGATCCAAATCCCAAAATTTTGGACCAAATCATAATCAAGATGAACCCTACCAGATGGTATCATCAGATTTCCAAAATATTGTCCAATATGGATCGCGATCCATGTACCATCAGTCCTAAATCCAGAGAAAATTGCTCAGTAGCATCCCCTTATGCTTAGGAGCAACTTCCCAAAGTTAGAATTTTCAAATGCTTCCCAACATGGATCACGATCCATGTTTCTTTTTGCCAAAAGCCATCTATTACATTACATTCTTGTGCCTATAGTAATCCTAGGTGCACTGGTGAAATTTGGTCAAATTTGGAGTAGTTTTGACAAAGTTAAGCTCACTTTTTCATTTTATGGTCAAGTTTACACTTTCCGACAATTTTGATCAATGGCTAAAACCTGATTTCACTTGTAAAAATTGGCAACATGATGCCTCAAAGGAAAGCACAAAGGGAGTGGAATGTGGCACCCTATGAGATAACCGATATCTCATCAAATGAGAAAGCTCACCTTAATGAACAAGTACTTGAAGCAATTCCGACAAACATCTTCATCGGAAGGTTTCAAGTAGCAGACAGAGAATTGTAAAGACCACCATCTTTCCACAAGAAATGTGGACTTTGCACCAGAAACCAGAAGTGCAAGCAGGGGTCAGGTGACTACAGCTTGACAAATTCTTACGACTGCCTCCTTAGGGAACATACTTCAAACGAGCTCATGAGCTCATAAGTTCAATTCAATACAATGGGGAAGCAACTCTGACAGACAAGGATGGGGCAGTCGTTAAGGTAAAAATTACAGCAAAAATTATCAATGAAGCCCTCCACCCGCAGGGGACGCACAATCTATTGCAGAAAACGAAGGCAATAGACAATGATAAAGCCTTTTTGAAGCAATGAGGCCACAAACTGACATATCAAGAGCTGATCTACTCAGAAATGGAACTGCCATTGCGTCTTATATCACAACATTTCAAGGTGTAGAAGCTGCCTAGATATACGGAACCTTTGTTGCATATGGCAATGGTAATGGCGATGGGCTTGGCTGAAGGTAGGGTGGTCAGTTGTTGCGACTTTGGAAACTATCTTCTTGACACGATTGTGGAAGCAAACCTGAAGGGCAATCAAAGAAGTAAAGATTACATGAACGGGGGACCAATGCTCACACGGATAGCCTATCAAGCACTGGGAATGATCGACGATCTACCACCTATCGAAGCGTAGATAGATCTAATCCACAGATCCAAAAGAGCTGTAAGACCAGTGGCAAGACCTTCTACAAGTCCGAACCCACGAGTCAAAAAAACAAGGCAAAGTGCACCTCTAAGGGATTCTGACAATGAGAAAACCGAGTCAGATACTCGGAGTAGCCAGGAAGAGGGGTCCCACCCAAGAGATAATCCTTCTAAGTACCAATCTTCGGAGGAGGAGCAGGATAGCCCATACACCCTAGGATATACCCAGTTGAAGAAAAAGGTTGCACATTTGGCAGAAGATATCCCCATTACTCATGCCATGAGGACCATGGAAGAGGCTCAGGCATTGAGGGAAAAGCTCTGCCAACAAAAGAAAGATCAACATCAAACCCAAGAAACAGAAGCGGATGATGAGAAAGAAGACGGCGAAGTCGAGAATGCTCCACTGATATGCAGGCAAATATAGGGTTTGGAAAGGATCAAGCAACAAAAGAGGAAGGAAGCTGAAGAAAAAAGGGAAATTGCCAGCACCATGCGGCAACGCATTCACAATGAGCTCAAGCAAAAGATGGAGCAGAGGCAGCAAGAAGAATCAAAGAAGCCACGTGTCGCTCATCTAGAATCATCTGACGAATCTGGTAAGAGTAAAAAAGAGGAAAGTCACTCGCAAGGAGAGGAACAACATGAGACACAGGTCCAACAAGGTCAAGACCTTGGTTCTCCCAAGGATGCTGAGACACTTTCAGAGACGTCAAAAAAAAAGAAAGGAGAAAGTGTAGGATGATCAGAGCAAGGGGTGGAAGGAAAGCAGACATAATAGCAAATGGAGCAAAAAATAGAGTCACAAACAAAGCCTACCACAACCTCTAATGCCTTAAAATATTTGAAACAAAAGGAAAAGAAAGCTGAGGTGGTTGAGCAATCGGATCAGAGCCGAAAGGACCAGCATGGGCCAAGATCGCCACGCACACAAGGGGCCATGAAAGAAGGAGCGGAGATAGTTAAGTCATTTGACATTGATGATCACTTAGAGCAGATCAAACTGCAGTTCCAATGTCAAAGAGCTCTTTACAACCTAAAGGAGCTGGAGTTAGAAGACAACAAAAAAGAAGCATCTAGAGCAGCAACAGAATCCTTGCAGTTAAAGCAACAAATTGAAGCACTACAGAACGCACAAGTCCAGGCACAATCGGAGTTGCAGAGACAATGAGAGAATGCAACATACTATTACAAGGAAGTGCAACAATTCAACAAGGCAAACTCCGCATTGCAGATCGAACAGCAACGCCTCAAGGAGGAGCTAGCCAGAGAAAAGGAACAAAATGAGAAGCTACAAGGCTCGTATGTAGTGGTTAGCAGGTCTCTAACTCAGCTCCTAGCCATACAGAAGACACCCTCCTCTTCAACAATGAATGCAAGATCTACTTCCTTGAGCCAAGAAATCAAAGAGTTGAAAGAGGCCCTAAAATAAGAGAACTATGAGAGACAGATCATGACGGCAACTGGCATAGGGCCCTACAACAGACCAAGGGTGAGGCAAGAGGGGAAGTAGCAGCTCTGAAAGCCAATCAAAGAAAGTATCAGCAGGACCCAGGGGAATTTGAGCAGGGAGAAGGATTCAAACAATCAACATTTGAAACTCATCAAACATAGATACCCACTACGAGCATTGAAAAAGGCACGCAGGAATCTGCAGATCCAGCCACGACATCCACCTCGGAGTCGAAAAAGGATGAAATTCAGCACTGGATCTCAGAAGTAAAGGACCCTTCACACAAGGCATAAATGCAATATGAACTAAAAGTGATGGAATCGGCTGCCCTCCTCATGATCACTCCAGATGAGGTAGCAAACAATCATGGGCATGAGATGATCGCACTACCATTGATGCGGCAAGAAGTTCGATTATGGCAGCAAAAGATGCTCCCCACACTTGAACCAAATAGCAGAGTGGCCATCCTCCACAATCAACCACTCTGGCGGAAAAAATGGTTCGATCAGTGACCAACTGATGAAACATATTACAGGAACTCTCCCCAGCATTTCAAGTATGACCCCACTTACTGTCCCATCAACATACGTCAATCCTGGGATAGTTTTTATAGTTGGCAAAGCAAAAGACCGACAGTGCTGAACTACCCGGTAATCAGAAAACCACTTAATAACAACCCCCCATCCAAGCATTACATGGTGCAAACCCTAAAAGGAGTAATCAATATGATGAAAGAGATCCTAGATCTCGCTTGTCAGATGCTTGTAGAGATTGCCAAAATGCTCATCACGTGCATTACAGCTTTCAGAGACATTGAAGCAGTAGAGCATTCATGGCAAGTTTTTGTCGAGGGTACGCGGGGTATTTGCTGGAATATGGAGACAAAAATACCCAGTAGAAATGTTATCATGGGATTATATGCAAGAGTCATGTTTCTGCCCTCTCATTACATGCAAACCTTTGAGGAAGCTTTCATGACATGTTTCTTCGAAGTGGACTCTTCCATATTCAATCCAATGACGAAAGATCTGCCAGCCCGCCACATCGCCTACCAAAGTACCATCAGCAATAATCCCTTCAAAGAGCTGGCAATCAAAGTAGAGATTGGAGCAAGAGCTCAGAAATTCAAAAATCTCACGGCAACGCTCGAAAAAAGACAGTAAAGTAAATGCACTCAGAGACAGCTTGCACGAGGACGTGCAATGAATAGGAAGGGGGGAAGGTTTGTTGGATACAGGCGCATACAGGCGTATGCACACTAAACCCTGTGGACACTCTATTTTGTCAAAAAAACCATGTAATTTAACCTAAGAAGTTTTAATCATGATGAGATTAGACCATACCCTTTTTATTTCTCTGAGTCCACACCCTTGTAAGAGGCTGGATGGCCATGGGAAAGCCCCCTAATGTTTAAATTCAAAACCCTTAGTTTTGGAAAAACAAGCATCATTAGCTGAAGAAAGTAAGAAACATGCACTGTGGAGGCTTCTTGTGACTACAACTTGTAATCTTCTTTTCTCCTGACCTGGTAATCAGAATTCTATTCCAATTTTGCTGTGGTTCGCAGCGTATTGTTTGTGAGTTAAATGCATTATTTTGGGGGTTAAAATGGTTTTTTTTTAATGTTTTGACCATGGATAAGTGTTTCTATGCTTAAGGAAGATCTTTCCAAGTACTTCTGTTTCAGTTTTTTGCACATTTTTTGTGATGGATCGTGATTTATGTATGTTGGAATTAGGGTTGCAGAGAAACACACACAGCTTGGAGAAGACGAAGGAAGCTCAAGGTACACAATAGAGAGTGTATTCCTTAGTGTGCAATGGAAAGATAGATAGCCCTAGAGTGATGGGCGTATATACAATGCACGGGGGAAAAAACCTCCTAAAGAGGGAAAAAATGCCCCGGCGGTCCTAGTGTGTTCACACACATCACTACCACATGTATATGGTAACAAATCCCCCCTGGAGTGATGCGGTGAACGAGAGCTGGCACATGAGTAAAGGGAAGTGCCATGCCCTGAGGACAGGATCAGTCCACAAAGGGGAGTAAGCCCAAAGCTTTGCGGAAAGCTTCAAGCTTCTCACGAGACAATGCCTTTGTGAAAAGATCTGCAAGGTTGTCCTGTGTTGGCACATAAGCCAAGCTGATCTCTCCTGCTGAGAGCCTCTCCCTGACATAGTGGTAATGCACCTCAATGTGCTTTGTGCGAGCATGAAAAACTGGGTTCCTCGCAACTGCCAATGCGCTCTGACTGTCAGTGTAGATAGTGTTGGCAGTGTCCTGTCCAACACCCAAGTCAGCCATAAGGCGTCTGAGCCATACACACTCAACCGTAGCTGTGAAGACTGCCCTGTACTCAGCCTCACAACTCGAAGTGGCCACAGTAGGTTGCTTCTTACTCAACCATGATATACATGAACTGCCAAGCATGAAGCAAAAACCACTTGTGGACACTCGCGTGTCAAAACAACCAGCCCAATCTGAGTCCGAAAAAGCATGTAAGTCTGGCGGCAATGATCCCCCCTTGGGATAAAACAAGCCAAGATGTAAAGTGCCACTAAGGTAGCGGAAAATCCTCTTGACAGCCTGCCAATGCTTAGACCCTGGGCTATGCATAAATCTGCTGACCTGCGAGACTGCAAACTGAATATCTGGCCTCGTGTTGCATACATAAATGAGGCAGCCAATAGCAGTTTGGTAAAGAGTGACATCAGCAGGATCGCCAGCATCATGTAGACTCAACTTCAAACCTGTTTCCATGGGAGTGGCAATGGGTTTGCAATCCTCAAGTCCAAACTTACATAGCAATGTCTCTATGTAACTTTTCTGACACAAGGCAATACCACCATCACACTGCTTAAACTGTATACCCAAGTAATGATGCAACAGCCCCAAATCTTTCATCTTGAAAGTAGCATTCAAATCAGCCTTAAATTCAGCAATATGTCTCTCATTTGGTCCAGTGATCAGCAAATCATCAACATAAAGAACCACAATGAGAAATACATCATCCTCACGCTTTACATACAATGTGCTTTCTGTTGGACTGTTACGAAAGCCTCGTTTAACCAAATGAGTGTCAGCTTTCTCATACCAAGCACGAGGAGATTGCTTCAACCCATACAAAGCCTTCTTACATTTGCACACTTTGTCCTCTTGTCCTTTTATGACAAAACCGCGAGGCTGCGTTACATAAACTTCCTCAAATATGTCACCATTCAAGAAAGCAGTAACAATGTCTGATTGATGTACATCCCAACCAAAATGAGCTGCCAATGCACATAGAAAACGCACAGTAGTCATACGACAAGTGGGAGCAAAAGTCTCTTCATAATCTATGCCTTTTTGTTGTGCATAACCCTTTGCAACAAGTCGAGCCTTATGGCGATCGATCTCACCATCCGGCTTGCGTTTCAACTTGTAAACCCACTTGGTACCAATGGCCTTTTTGCCAGGAGGCAAATCACATAAAGTCCATGTGTCATTCTCTATAAGTGCATCATATTCTGATTTCATGGCAGCAATCCAATTTTCTGAATTCTGTGCTTCATCAAAAGACAGAGGCTCCTCAACATCATGTAAACTAGACACAGCCAAAGCATAACAATCTGATGAATAAGATGCATGGCGAGAGCCTGAACGAGTACGACTAGATAAAGGTGCATCCAATTTACTGTCACGCAAAGTGTGCACCAGCCATTTTGGCATACCTCTAGCCTGCTCATTTTCAGCCCTTTCCTCATCAAGTACATCATGTACATCTGCATCAGTAATAGGCTGTTCTAAAACATTTTCAGAAACCCCCATAGGCTGTACATTTGCCTCATTGGAACTTACATTCGTATTTCCACCACTGAAAAGAGGCAACAAAGTGTCATAAATGTCCTGTGAGCTTACATTACTGTCTCTAGTACATGACAGCAAGGGTTGAACAGAATCTTCCACAAACACTACATCCCGTGAAACCAAAATACGTTTTGTTTGCGGATGATACAACCTGTAACCTTTGCTTTCAGCACTATAACCAACAAAAATACATTTGACAGCCTTATCATCCAATTTTCTGCGCTGCACTTGTGGCACCAAAGCATATGCCAAACAGCCAAAAACACGCATGTGCTCAATAGAAGGTTTTCTATCATGCCATGCTTCATATGGAGTAATAGACTGCAAAGCTTTCGTAGGACACCTGTTAAGTACATAAGTGGCACACATGATGGCCTCAAGCCAAAAAGAATGCGGCAAAGCTTGACTTTTGACCATACATCGTGCCATTTCCGTTAGTGACCTGTTTTTCCTCTCAGCGACACCATTTTGCTGAGGTGTATAAGGCACTGTACATTGGTGTTTTATCCCACGACTAGCCAGAAATGCATTAAATTCATGAGACATATACTCCCCCCCTCGATCGGAACGGAGGGTGCCCATAGTACATTTTGAGACATTTTCAGCCATAGCCAAAAATTGTTTGAAGCACATAAAAACTTCGGACTTCGCTTTAAGCGGAAATACCCACGCATGCCTGGAGTAATCATCAATGAAAGTCACGAAGTACAGGTAATTGCCCAAGGACGGAGTTTGCATGGGCCCACAAACGTCACTATGCACAAGCTGCAACCTGCATGTGGCCCTAACTGAACCATCCTTTGGAAACTTAGAACGCTGCATTTTACCCAGAATACAGCCTTCACAAACATGTTTGATAGGTGCTTCAAGAGACGGCAAAGAAGCAACCATATCAGATTTCTGCAAACGCAGCAAACTGGCAAAATTCAGATGACCAAAACGTGCATGCCAAAGTTTTGCATCTGAAATAGCCCTTGAATCTGCAACAGCATTTGCAAAATTTTGTCCACACTTGTCATACAAAGTGAGCTTATACAGCCCACGGCACAAAAGCCCAGATGCAACAATTTCATCACCAAAACTGAGATCATGAACTGTACATCTGTCATCCACAAATTTGACTACAAGTCCAAGTCTAGCAAGTGCGGATACAGACAAGAGATTCTTCTTGATCCCAGGTACATAAAGTGCATCAACAAGTGTGAAGGAACTGCCATTAGCAGCAGTGAGCACAATCTTTCCAACTCCCTGAACTGGATAAGAGGCGTTGTTGGCACAAGTGACTGAATTCCCATGAGGGACAGACTCGAGAGAGGTAAACAATTCACGATGTGAGGTAATGTGCTTTGTAGCACCACTGTCGAAATACCACACATGTGAATCTGCAGCAACTGACAAGCATGCATCATGGACAGCAGGATTGTAAGTGCACTCTGCGCTAAAAGCCCATTCTGCATCAACATCAGCATCACAATCTCCTTTCACAGAAGACTCAACAATGGCTGCATTTGTAGTGGAACCAGCATTTGCAGTGGAACCACCCTCTTTCTTCTTAGCCTCTTTGGCCTTCAACTTAGGACACGACTTGATCAAGTGATCATTGGCTTTACAATAATGGCAACGCATCTTCTTTTTGCCCTTATCACCAGAATTGCCAGACGAAGTGCTGCCAACAGAAGCATTAGGAACAGAATTTTTGCCACTCGCAGCAGAACCATAAGAAGTGGCTGCATTACTGTTACCACCCTTTCTTTGAGAGGCAATAAAAGCCTGTTCAACTGCACGCTGCCTAGTCCTGTTTTTTCTAGAAAGTGACTCTTGCAACAGCAATGTGCATAATGCATCAAACTTGACAACTTCAGGATTTCCTTGGGTCATCAGTCTCCAAGTACTAGCAAAAGTCTGGTAGGAATCTGGTAAGGCATCAAGAACAGTCTGCACAAGGGAACTGTCAGAAATGACTTCACCTGCAGAAATGAGTTGCTCATTGATATCCTTGACACTAGCAAGGAAAGTGTCCATATCATCTTCCTCATGCATAATCTTCGACTCTAGCTCTTTACGCAGCAAAGCAATTTTAGCCTCATTGCGGCTTGCATAAAGACCTGCTAGAATATCCCAAGCCTGTTTTGCAGATTTTGCTGAACGGATGTGAGGAATAATGGTGCGCTTCACAGACAACGCAATCAATGCATGAGCCTGCGCATCCTTAACATCCCAACGAGCTTGTTCTGCTGTAGGCAAAACAACTCTAACAGCTGCAATCCTTGTAGCAAGACCTGCAACATCCTCAATATCTCCTACATCTTCAGAACCAGGACGTACATCAATGCCCTGCACAATGTTCCAGACACCTTTTGACACAAGAACGTGTTGCATCATATAAGCCCACATAGGGTAGTTGTCCCCATCCAACCTGTCCTCAGCAGCAAACATCTTGAACACATCTGTGTTGTTGTTGTCAGCCATGGTAAATGCTGCACCTGATGTGAAAACTGCCCGAAAATAGGAGAAATGGAGCGGGAACAACTTGTGCTATATAGCACAAACCGTAGAAGACTATAAGGCACCTGTTATGCAGAAAACGGCACTGACAGAAAATCTGCACAAAATGACGAAATAACCTGTGCAGTACTGCCCGTAGTGGAAACGGAGGCCGAAATGATCCCAAATCAAAATTCTGAGCAGACCGAGCCCTTCGAGCTCTCCCAAAATATTTGTCGACCTGCGAACGCTTGCCAAAGCTCACTGAAATCGGAGAAAGTGAGCAGGCGTGTGCTGGAGCAGCTGGCGACTAAGCCCGGGAGGACGTGACCTGCTCGGATACCAATTGTTGGAATTAGGGTTGCAGAGAAACACACACAGCTTGGAGAAGACGAAGGAAGCTCAAGGTACACAATAGAGAGTGTATTCCTTAGTGTGCAATGGAAAGATAGATAGCCCTAGAGTGATGGGCGTATATACAATGCACGGGGGAAAAAACCTCCTAAAGAGGGAAAAAATGCCCCGGCGGTCCTAGTGTGTTCACACACATCACTACCACATGTATATGGTAACAATGTACCTTCCTAGATGGTGACAAAACTTGGTAGGATTGAGCCCATAAGTGTTGTGATACCTCTCCTTAAGTTTTGTGGCATTTCGGATTCATTTGGATACCAATAAGGCGTGATGATGTTAAGTGGTGAGATTGGACGCATACTGATTGTCTGACTAGTAAGTAGTTGATTTTCTTTTGTCATAGAACGAGTAGCCCTTGATTTCACTTTGATGAGATTGACACTCTCATTAAGTCTCTGTGCCCCATCCCCAGTCGCTTCCTTGCATATTGACATTATGTTAGTACAAAAGAGCTATGTTGCAGACATCCGTTGCGGCAACCCGCTAACACAGTGCCAGTGGCCTTGCCCATAGGACCCATGTCCTTACATCTCCCCACAGTTTAGCTTCAGTGGTGGGGAGCCCATAACTTATACAAATCATCTTCAAATTTGTCAAAGTTTGGGGATTTGGAGCCTACTTTCTAAGATCTTTCCAATGATATGCTGGTTGATAGGGTTTTACAAAGCATTTATGTACTTCACTAGGTTGCCCACTTTGGACAAGAGCGACAAAGTCAAACCTCCTTATAGTGCCCCTTTGAGAGTCCAAATTTTCTCTAATGAAAGAAAGAATGAAGGGAAACAATTTTAGGTTTGAATGACTCCCCAATAGAAGTAAGCATCACAGAGGATCAAGTTGCAAATGCCTTGAGGCTGCAAAAAGGAGGAAAGATAATGAGAGACCGCCAGCTACCCACAAATGGCATTTTCACCAATAGATAGAGTAGGAACTTTGACTCTAACACCAGCATTTTCATTTTACTGCAAAGCAACCTCCTAGATACACGGTTCCAAATCATGTCGTTGCTTCCACATTCACTCAGGCAACAAAGAAAGAGAGAGCCATTGAAGTGAACCATGCTTAGTATGTTTAAACAACCCTAACCCATGTAAAAAATCCAAAGAATGTAATCTTTTTGGGAGCTCCAAAAGCATTAACTGGATAGCCTATCATGCTCTTGGCCAAGGAGAACATCTACCACCTACCTCGGAGCAAAATTTATGGCTAATATGCAAGAAAGATGATGAAGAAGAGGTACATACCAGAGCTCCACCAGTGTCCACAAGACTAAGGACAATATTAGTCATTGTCTTAAGCCAAGAAAGATCTTTCAAAGCAAAGTCCTCTAAAAGAGACAAAGAGGTAGAGGACACTCCTCTCAAAAGGAAGAAAAAAGGAAAAGAAAAAGCTAAGGTAGATGATGAAGAAACCAAGAAGAGACCAAGACCTGCAACACCAATAGAAAAACAAGCCATCAAGGCAACAAAGGTTGAGAGGGAAGCTGCCTCTTTTGAGCGTGAAAGAGGGCTCAAAGGAGTCTTTGAAGAGAAGTGGAAACCCTCACCCAAAACATTCAAAGTTCAATCCAAGAACCAATGTATAGTATACATGATAATATTATGGCGGGTTTAGAACATCTATATTGACAAGAAGAATGCCAAAGAGAGCAGGAAAAAGCACAAGACAAAGAGCAAACACCACCTAGAGATGAATCGCCTCCACTGGAACAAGTAAACATAGAAGAAGCTCCACATTTTTCCCCTCCAAGAGAGCAACACCACCAGAGGAAAGTGCTCCAAATGCTAATAATATCGAAGCACGTACAAATCCAACTAAGGAGCCTGAAAGAGAACAAGATGATAAGCATGATGAAGCCCTCCCCATCAAGGCTCTGGAAACACAAACAAATCAACCAGAAGCTAGCCCCTCTAGAAACTTGGAAAGTCTAGATGACATTGACAAGTATATACAATTTTCACATGGTGTGGTGGATAAATTGAAAGACAAGATCTATGCTTGCCACAAAAAACTCCACAATAATCTGTATTAGACTACAGTACCCTAATGATAGACTTCGTGGCCAACACTTGCAATGAATCATACATAGAATCCATGGAAATCAAAGAGAAGGAACTGGCCAAACTAACCGCAAAGTCCACAACAAACTTGGTAAATCTCCAAACAAAGAACAAATAGCAAGAGCAAGAAGTTAAAGAGGTCACCACCGCTTTACAAGAATCAACTTCCATAGTCCAAAGGTTGCAGATCCAGGTAAATATTACCAATACTCAGCTGGCACAGTCGGCAGCTCATTTGCCAAGAGCAGAAAACCTTGCTAAATTAGCTTAAGGACAACCCAACAATGGCCACACTACAGGGAGCACATGATGCCTATAAAGTTGTGAAAAAGAAGCTTCCAAACTTAGAAATGAAGCTAAAGTTAGAGCAAATGCAAAGAAGGGAGCTCTCCACTGATTTTATGCAACGGGAGAAAAGGTACCAAAAAGAGATTGGACAACTCAAAGATGAGCTGAAAAGAGCACATATATCCATGTCAGCAGAAGAACAAGTTGACTCGACAATGGGGGATAAAGATACCCTATAGTTCATGAAGCAGACACCACTCAAGAGGGCAATCTCCTAGAGCTAGAGATTCCTCATGAAGAAGCTGGACCATTAGATCAATCAAAAAGCCTAACAACTAAGGAGGAAGAGGCATTAAAGAAGCAAGTGGAAGAGGAGACAAAGATCATCTAGAAAGAAGAAATGTAGTGGGAAGATAAAATCCTTCACTTAATCAATGTCAACCTTCCAAACATCAGCCACTATTAATGAGGCATGGCATCAACAAGTTCTTCCCTTCTCACTCATCAGGTTTGAAGTACTACAGATCAAGGAAAGACTACCCAAGGACTTCCTTGGGCACTCTTGGTTGGGTTGGGTTCGACATCCAAGCCAACCCAACCATGTGTTAGGTAAAGGCGGTGTGCCTCACCAAGCTTTGCCCATGTCCATCGATCATTGTCCGGCCGCCCACATTTATCTCCTTATTCTTTATACATACAAAGAATATAAGGAGCTCTCACTCATTATCCCAAATTTTATAAGTGAGATTTGGGAGCTCCACCCCACATCCTTGTGTCTTGCTCTCTCTCTCTCTCTCTCTCCTTATCACTCTCCGCACATGTACCACATTTGTGCACTCACAAATGGTATCAAAGCTTTGGCGACGTGCGTGCAACGTGTTCCCGACAAGACGGAAGCGACAGAGCTTGGCTATGGCAGCTTGAGCTCTCGATGGAGGTGGATACGGCTCGATGGTGTGAGATCTCAACTTAGGCATGTATATTCAGCTTGTGTAGAGCTTGTGTAGCAAGACATTACTGAATTTTGTAGAAAAAGAGTAGGAACAAGAAGTGTTGCAGCTTGTTTTTGTTGTTTGGCTCCCGAAACAGTGTTTTTTGCATATCTTCGTCACACAGAGTTGGATGGTTATGATCCAGGAGTTTAGATTGGGGTATTGGAAAATTCTGGATGTGATGGTGGTGTCCATTTTCTGAAATTCTACTCTGAATTACAACAGGTGCAGCAACAACAAGTTTATGCTGCGTTTTTGGACCAGAATGGAGCTTTTTGGAATATCTCTCACACCCGAACTCGGATACATGTGATCTAGGAGTCTACCCAAGGTTTTGGCATGTTTCTGATGTGCTAGTAATATCAGACTTTTGAAATTTTGAATGCTGAATTTTTTGCAGCAGCCTGTCATCAATCTCGACATATCAAAGTTTTGCAGTTTGATTCCTACAATGTAGAGAGTGATGTCGTTTGCATCTTTGGCTATGTATGGCACACTGTGGTGCTATTTAAGAGAGAATACACCTTGTTTTGGCGTATGCAAGTGATACTTTGGGATGTGAATTTTGGATTGTTACAGATCCGAATGCGGTTTTATGCGCATTGTTTGACTGTGAGGGGCATTTCAGAGAGCTTTTTTAGCACGATTTTGTGCAGTTTCATGCTATGCATGCATTATGCGGATAGAGTTTGAGTTAGCAATAGGTCATAGGTAGCACATTTATAGGTTTGCAGTGTTTTTGGACAGGTATAAGTCCATAGAGCTACTTGATCAGGAGTGAGCTAGTTTGCCAGGCTTTTGGCATTGCATGTAGAATATTTATGGACTTTTCTACTGAGACAGTGTCTATTGTCATGCGTATTTGGTGAGATTTTTTGAGTTTTTGCTTAGTTTCCAGGGGAAACTCTGCCGGATTTTTCCCAAGATTTCTCGCCATGGTTTATGCGTATTCGTAGTTTGCTCTCTATGGTCGAGTTGATTCCCACTCTGGCAGTTATCTGCAGTTTTTTGGCTTGTAGTTTTCGTTGAGTTTTGACTCATTTTGCAAAGTAAATTTTGTTCATTTTCCCCATCTTCTAGCCATAAAAGTGTGCAGTGTTATGCCATCTTGTACAGTGGTCGATATATTCCCACTTTGATAGTGATCAAGTGTTTACTTTCACTTTTGACAGACTTTGTCAATTTAAACAGGGTTTGGTGTTCTTGTATCCACTCTCGTAGAAGTGAGGATTTGAGTATGCTTGTGTGGCTACAATACAGGCTAGTCACAGGTTTCATAGGTTTTTGCAGATTTTTGCAGGCAGCTTCTTTTGTGGGACCGTGTTTTGAGCTAGTTTGCTCTCTACTTGCGTATCTGGTTATGTCCTTTACGCCCGGTTGAGCAATTTGTCCCAGTTTATGCTTGTAGAGTTTGCAGATTATGGAGTTGTTTTATGCGTATGTGTGCATCACTTTTGATGCGATTGATCATGCTTTTGAGCATTGTGTAGTGGTCAAAAGACGGGGTTAGTTTGGCATGGTTTATGATTGAGATTGTACTTGAGGATTTTCTCAATTTACAGGGAGGTTCTGCCAGATTTTTCCCAGAGTTCTCGCCATACTTTAGTTCGTAGCCATTCACCTATGGTTGCAGATATGTGTGACAATGAGAGACGGCGGTCTCGTTCTTGCCGATACTTGCGTTGTTGGCGTTATGGTCACACAGGGCACATTAGGCACCGTTGTTTCAGACGTATGAGACAACATCAGAGATGTATGCGTGATGCAGATACAGCTTTGACACAGCTTACAGAGGTAGTTCCAGTGGTAGTGTATGCCAGTGACGGTGATGTCATGCTTGACTCGAGTGTAACTCTTGTAGATTTGTCTATGGGTAGCACAGTTTTTCCACAATGGTTACTAGATAGTGATGCTGCTTTGCATGTCACACCATGTCGTGAGTGGTTAAGCACTTTTTCTAGTGGGAGACTTGGTTGTGCGACTTACTGATGGTTAGACATTTTACATAGAGGGTACATGAGATGTTTCTTTGTCTTTGCCCAGTGATTCATAGGGGATCAGTGGTGATAGCCGGAGGTGCTAGGAGTGGTTTGGTATAACCTTTGCATATTTTTGACACACAAGATGGTATAGTCTCTATGTATTTGCAGCCATGTTTGGAGCAAGAGACGAGGCATGTCTCTTTTGCAAATATACTGCATGAAGAGCAGTTTGTGCCTTTGTCTTGTGGGGTGACGTTCACACAGATAGTGGTATCTCTGGGGATGCACAACTTTTTCAGTCATCAGCTGAGGTGACATCATCCAGAGACCAATGCATTGTTCTATGATGCATCTGATATGTTTGAGAGTGACAATGTCCTTCAGACAGCTGTGTGTGATTGCAGTGGTACTTATTTTTTTGGTTTTGTAGTCATTCTCAGCAGATATGCCTTTGGTAGACGATGCTGACATGGTGATGCATAGTCAGGTGGTTCCTGATGAAGATGCATATGGCACTGAGGTTGCTGACAGCAATAGATTGGCACACATAGTGCATGTTTCATTGGTTTTTGGGTCTCTCGCGACTGACCTTTTGGTCTCGAGACCTGATCTTATTTATGTGGTTGGTGCATTTGCAGTGGGAGTTGTCAGTTTTACAATGACTGACATTGGCATTGTGCATTGTGGAGCCACACAGGTCGTCACTCGATACCTGCATTAGGAGTGTCATCATAGCTCTAGCCCTAGTGGTATGCATGTTACATCTACACTAGAGCGGTTACAGAGTGAGCCGGTGGGCATAGGTTGAGAGCCTTTTTCTCTCACCTCTCGTATATACTAGTTGTAGGCTAGTCTTCTCGCCACTTATTGGCACACAACCTTTAGCGGGAGAATGTTAGGTAAAGGCGGTGTGCCTCACCCTGCTTTGCCCATGTCAGCTGGTCAATGTCAAGCCACCCACATCTATCTCCTTATTTTTTTTAATAGATACAAAGAATAAGGAGCTCTCACTCATTCTCACATTTTTCTCATACAATGAGATTTGGGAGCTCCACCCGACATACATGTGTTGTTCTCTCTCTCTTTCTCATACATTGAGATTTGGGAGATCCACATACATGTGTCGTTCTCTCTCTCTGTCTCTCTCTCTCTCTCTCTCTCTCTCTCTCTCTCTCTCTCTCCACATGCATCGCATTCGCGCACTCACACCATGACACATCCAAAATGGCGGCAGATCTAGCTAAATCGGCACCCTAGGTATCTTATCTTGTATACAAATGGGCCATCAAATATCAAGAAAGATCATGTGCAGTGCCCAATACCAAAAGTCAGAAGCTGGGAGCAACATTCAATCATCCAGCACAAATGAGGCCCACTTGGCTCAATTACCCAAGGATCCCACCACCATAGAATGGCGCACCCACAAAGACTTATATGGTGGACACACTATCTTCTACCATTTAACTGTTTAGAGGGATACCTAGTTTGGCATGCATCACGTAGTGAAGACTTTCCACCGCGCGAAACAAACATATGCACCATGGATGTCATTCCTCAAACGTAAAAAGGTATTGTGATACAATCTATCAAGCCAACTTGTGGACGAAGTGCTACATGGGTTTTATGCTCTAGTGATGTTCTTGCCGTCATATTACATGAAGAACTTCAAAGAGGCATTCTATACGGACTTCTTCAGAGATCCCAAATCTTTGGCCTTGTCATCACCAATTTGAGATCCTATTTTTTAGTTACTCAGTAGTTGAGCAGAGGAGCAAGATAACCATGCGGTTCATGTCAACAGGGGACAAAGAACTTTGCTTCAAGTATCAACAAAGTCTTGACATTATGCCATGAAGCGTGAAAGTATGACCACTACTTAGCACATTAAGTAGATGTGTCAAAGACGACATAGACAAGGAGGGGGGGGGGGAAAGTTTACTGCTCAGCTAACAAATCCAAAAAAAGAGCATCAAAGGGTTACCACTTTCATTTTTATCCCAAGTGATTGTATTAAACCCCTTTGTATTAATGAGAAATCCCATAGTCCAAAGATGTTGTAATATTATTGATTGCCAATGAGTGTAAAGGGGACAAGAGCTTCCAAATTTGTACTTTATGAGGTTCTTAAGCCTTGTTATTGAGCCCAATTAGCTAGGAATCCATTTTTAAAACCTTGGCTAAGGTATAAAAGCCAATTTTTGTAATTATTGGCCTAAGTTTTTGCATAATGAAAGTGAACGTATGTTTAGAAGCTCACTGTGAGTCTACTATTTCTTCAACTCTTTGTGTCTCTGTAATGGAATTTGCCTATTCAATTTGAGAATAGCGGAATTTAATGAGAGTACTTTCAAGAAATGATTTTGTGAGCATAGCGGGTAGACATAATTGAAGATAGCAACATAATCATAGCAATTAGTTAACTTGGCATAGACAATACTTTTGCAAGAGAGAGAGTTTAGAGAACATGACAACAATTGAGGACCGGATTTATGTGGAGCCGGTCCCCCCTCCAATAGGCATTTGTATTATGATTTCTCCCATAAAGAGAGACTTGTTACAATACAGTCTTTGTGTTCCTTGTGACCTAGGTGATGCCATGAAGATGGAAGGCTTCATGCACCACAAACATAACATAAACTTGAAGAAAGCTTTAACTATCCCAAGCCTCAGTCCCAAGACCTCAAACACCTTCGAAGGTGGAGAGAGCTAGCAGGGAATGAGGGTAGGGAAGAGGAAGAAGAAACATTTCGTAGGAGAAAGAATTAGTTCCTCACTTATCATACTCTTGTTGCTAGCATACATAATAGCATAGTAATGAAGAAGAAGGAGATGGCAAGCTTAAGCATTGAAGCATGGCTCTTGGTTGGATTTGCACTCCATAGCCAAGAGTGTTGGTGTAGGCTCTCAACCTCTACTTGCTTGGAGAGGGAGCTCTTGCACTTTGCATAGCACACAATGAGAGTGATTGTGAGTGTGTGTGGGTGAGTATACCCCCTAGGCACCCCCCTAGCTTGCTTGGGTCGACCCCCCCTTGTAGCTCATGCCTGAAGCTCATTGGACCCCTCCAGGCCTAGCCAATCACAAGCAGGAGCCATTACAAGCAACATGGGTAGCCTTGGGACAAGTGTCCCCCTTTCCCCTTTGAGAGAGAGGACTTGATAAATGCTAAAACAATTAGATAATTCATGTAATTTATCATTGGACCCCTTTGAAGCTTAGCCAATAGGCTTCAAGCAACACATGAAGGTAACATGGGTAGGGGCCTGACATGTGTCCTTGCTGCCTCTTCAAGTTGGGGCTTCCCTTGTGTGTGTGAGTGGGTGTTCTCTCTCTAGCTCCTAGGAAAAGGGCTCGCCCCCCCTCTTGTAGGAATGATTTTGACTTTAGGTGATCAAGCACCTTACTCATCAAGCATGACAAAGCACTTGAACTAGGGGGTGTTCCCACAAGCATCTCAGGCAAGCTTCTCAAGGCACCTCAAGTACCTTAATCATGCAGCAAGTCAAGCACCTCAAGCATGGAGCCAGTCAAGCACCTCAAGCATCTTAATCAAGCACCTCAAGCATGAAAAACACCTCAAGCATGACAAGCACCTCAAGCAGGACAAGCACCTCGATCTTGGGCCGGGTTCCCACCTCAAGCTCAGCCCTAGCTTGCTTAAGGTCAAAAGGACTTTTACACACATTTATTGGAGGTCTTCAATGAAGCTAACCCTAAGGTCTTATGCTCCATTGGTTAGCCTTGCTCTTTGATAGACCATCTCCCTTTTGGGCCCCTTTACATTGGCCCCGTGTTGAGATAGATCTAAAAGCACATACCTATATCTTAACACTTGTTCCCGTTTATTCTCCCACATTAAGTGATCAATTTAATATGAGAAAATCATTTGGGTTAGTTAGATATTAGATTTTATGACAGTCTCTCTCGTACAGTTTTGCATTGCTATTTCAATCATACCAATGCATTCGTAGGTAAAAGCTCTTTTGTTTAACATAAATTTCTTGTGATGAAAGTGTGTTTTTAGTCGTGTCCATCTACGAGCTCGTTTTGATCCCTATGCACACTACACACACCAAAATTGGTTTTTGACATTAGGAATAGATAGAGCACGTCTAGAGGAATCTATAGAGTGCTTCGGAGGCCAAAATAAACTGATCTAATATAAGTTGTTTATCTTATGTGCAATTTTGTCCAAGTGTCAAAAATGAAATTTGAACACATGAGAGTGTTGAGGATACTCTACTCATGCTAGGCATTAAGTTTTGTTGCATTCAGAGTCTCGTACCTAGACAAATTTGTATGGATAAGGTTGTCGTAAGGTATTAGAGATATTTTGGACTCTCTAATGGGCCCTATAAGAACTTTGAATTTCTCCCTCTTGTCCAAAATGGGCGCATGGTAAAGGTTTTACAAATGAAATCAAAAGTTGTCAGACCTTTGGATTTAGAATGTATTCATCGATATCTATCCATTGTTATATAGTGTGCTATCAAATTCCTTATATTCTAGAAGATTCCATTTTTTGATGTGACAACTCCGTTTTATAAATGGACTCTCTTCCCACAATTCAGCTTTAGTGGGGAGGCCATAACCTCACAAATCAACTCCAAATTTTTGGAGTTTGGGGATTTAGGACCTACTTTCTAAGATCTTTCAATGATATGTTAGTTGATAGGGGTTCAACGAAGAATTTATGTACTTCACTAGGTTGCCCACTTTGAACAAGAGAGGCAAAGTCAAACCTCTTTATAGGGCCCCTTTTAGAGTCAAAATTTTCCCTCATGAAAGTATCTTTTGATGTCTGTGACACGCATTTGAGACTGAGCTAGATAGGAAACCACTTAAACTTGGGTTTTTAGAGAGATTAGCTATCTCTTGTAGCCTCCATGCATTAGTTGACTCAACTACATCCCATGGATTGACATTTTATGTCTGTGGTTCTCGCTTTGCTAGCATTGATATGATGAGTCTTGACAGTCAATCGATATCATGAATAGAGATCTTCATACCATCGGGGAGGGGGGCGGGGGGGGGAACCTAAAAATTTCAGTGTGCAGTTAGAGAAAAACATATGGTGGTTGGGTGCTTTTGAGGTTGATAGTGAAGATTTTGCAATGTGCTGAATTGAGTATTCCACCATACTAGTATCCCTACAATAATCAAAGCTCAACAGGCTAGGGAGGAGCTAGATGTTGAGGGCTTTGGTAGGTACAAGGTGGAATGGCACATAGGGGAGACCTAAAGACACTAAAGTGTATGTACAATGTGTCAAAGGGTGCCAATGCCAAAATCCCTTATATCTATTGCATGGGTGTAGAGAAGGAGCTAAATCTTGCTAACTGGAACAAAGCCCCAGATAGACACCCTAAAGATCCAAATTTTCAAGCTATTTTAGATATTCCCCTTTTAAACATCCAACTTTGCACATTGCATGCACTTTTCTTACTGTGATAAAAGTCATTAGGGAAAGAATGATATCTCCAGCTTTAAGAAAGAGTTGAACAGACTCAAGAAAGCTATGCCAAGTGCTTGGAGCTCAGAGCACTTCACACACTACATGGGAATACTTATGGATTTTGATTCTACTAATTTTCTTCAATACTTGCATAAGTTTCTCAAAAAGTTGTCTTTTTTTTGTGAAGCACATTATTTACAATCACACTCCTTTAAAGAAACATGGAACCTTGTCAATCTGGTCTACTAGAGGTATGGAGAAGTCCCACTATCAGGTAAGAACCAAGTTTTTAAAACACAGTAGACATGGAGGAGGAGCTCAAAAAGCTAATAGATTTCTTAAGTATTCCAGTGGTTTTAGAGACAAGTGTGGCATAGAACAAGATCACAAGAGACTAAAAAATTATTAGACAATTTTGATATTGCTACAACTATACAGAGGAGTATACAAAAAAGGAAATATTCTTACAATAGGCCATCTACAAGTGAAAGATTTTTACAATGGCCTTCCACTAGAAAAAGGCAAGGAGGCAAGTGGGGGAATAATACAAGGATCAATTCTAGCTGCTTGATCAGGCTTTACATTTCTCCCCCTCCAAGTAATCCTGCTTCTTGTAACCCTGCAATTGCTTGCCTATGTCACCAGAAGAGGCAATGACATAACTTACCATAGTGCCAAAGTGTTCACTTCTTGAGCCCATAAGTCTTGAAACACTCCAATGGATTCTTGCTTCTCAAGAAGTATAGTTTTCTCCACTCCAAGTATTATTGGATGTGAAGCTACCACCCTTGACAGAGCACAACAAGGTTTTTGTGCACAGTAAGGGATCAAGCTCTCCCTCTAGAATATGGATGGGATCCTTCACCTTGGTGATGGTCCTTGCCTTGAACTATGCAACATCCAAAATCTTGCTTTGAAGTCTCTCCATTTTCTCTCTTAAATCTTCAGGTATTTCCTCACATCTTGAACATTCATAGCTGTTGTGATTTACAGCGGTTTGCACTCTCCTTTCTTTACTGCAATAAGAGTCAAAAAGAGAAAAATGGTAATGTCTTCAATCATAAGCTTAGAGCCATGCTTTCCATGCCACTCGTAAGGGTTATGGACCTTCTTCCAGTAATATTGGAGTAATGAAAACTTCTTGAAGCCACTGCATGGTGTTAAATTTACTGCCTTAAAAATATCATTAAACTGTACAAAGTTGTCAACATTGTGTTCCCTAGTAAGGTCAACAAAAACTATTTGATAGTCAATAATTGCGTTGCTAAAGTCTTCCAAAAGACTCTCTATATCAAAGGAAACATTAAAAATTTCTTTCGCACAGGAAAACTTAGACATTGGTGTAGTAGGTACATCAATGCTATGTGAAAATAGAGCATGTGGATGAACATTCGGATGCTCTATTTTTGCATAGAGATGACATTAAAAAACAAAATATGTCTACTTGATTGTGTCATTGCTATGAAAAAATAGAGCACTCGGAGGCATGTCCAAGTGTTCTATTTTTGCATAGCAATGAGACATTTAAAAAAAACACTTTTAATGACAAGGATGTGTCATTGCTATGTAATTTATGTGTATTTGACAAGGTATCCGTGTACATTATGCTTGCATAGGGACAACACACTTTAGATTTGCATTGAAAAAAATGTTATACAACAAAATCCAATGAAAATATGTACCTTTGTGCTTTCTCAACAACATTTTGAGCTTTCTTCAGATTTTTGTTCTATACAACAATCTTTTCTTTTTTTTTGCAAAACTCACAATCGTGAGTGGATAGTATTAAGAACATAAAAAATATACACCAATCCTCAAGCTCAAACCGAGCCTTGAGGGTCAAAGGATTACAAGAAGGAGGAAAAAAAAATGACATGCATAAGAGTTTTGAGAGCTATAACTAGTATTTCAATCATGCACCTTAAAACACGTGCACAATAGTCACATTCATGCACAGTGCTCAAATCCATGCATGGTAAATTGTATCAATTCAAGTTTTACCTTGGTAATTGTGCACTAATCTTACTATATATGAAGCAGCCTAAATTTTTCAATGAAGGAGAGACCCTCCATGTTTCACTCTGTGCTTCACTTAAGAGAAAACTTTGCAAAACAAAAGTGAAGGGTTAGATTTGAAATGCAAAAGTAAAGAGTAACATTGTAAGAAGTGATAGGCTTTTCAAAATGTAAAGTTAATAGACTTTCTACTTTCTACTTTGCATAGAATAAATGCTTCAATTTAAATGCACTAAACAAAAAAGGGATAATTTTAGTGAAGATTTTATTATTTAATAAGAATTATATATATATATATATATATATATATATATATATATATATATATATATATATATATATATATATATATATATATATATATATATGGCTTTATCTTTTCAAGGGGCTTTTTTCAAGACCAATATTGATATTATTTAGAGACTTTTAAAAGTTTGTCTTTTCTGAAGAGATGAAAGGAAAAAAAAAGCTCGCCTCATGTCGACTTGGTGATGTCTTGCTTTGGCATGCAAATAAACAGGTCGATCCACGTTATTGGTTGTGAGAGAGAGAGAGAGAGAGAGAGAGAGAGAAAATATTTTATCGTTAAGCTCATATGCACTATATCTCACCAAGGGTATCCTTCAAGACCTTCCAATTTTCAAGATATTATGGTGTTCTTTGCTTTATAGTGTAATTTTAAAAGGATAGCTAGCAATTTTCATCTGTAGAAAATGGATGAAATGCCTAATATAAACCAACCCTCACATTGGCACCCCAAATGAGGACAGAGATTGCCCAATTGACGAACCTTTTACCAATCCTCGGATATTTTTTCCTTTTTATTTTTAAGAGTTGAAATGTGGTCCATGCTTAAAACCCTATAAATTCTATAAATTTTGACATGCAAGGGTTCCTACTAAAAATCAACCCGAGAGATAGATAGATAGATAGTTCTATTCTCGTCCTTGGAGGTCAAACATGACCTATGGGACCAAATGAACATGTCACATGGTGTGAGTGGAGGTCATAAGTAACTCTGGATGCTCAAAAATGGCTGAAATGAGCGTCGCAATAGAGAGTCCACATCGTGGTTGGGAGAGGAAGGTATGCAGGGAGAGCTCATGATTGAATATATGGGGAAAAGAGGACCTAATGTGGTCAAAAGCTGAGCACTCAAGTAGTGTGTGGTACTCACTCTCTCGCACTTGACGAGGGCATAAGGTGCAAAGTCGATGAGACTCCTTGCCAGTGACCCAACGTCCTCTGTTGCAGCATACAGAATGGGAGCTAAGACGAATGGAGGCAATGGTGCGGATCGCACTCAACGGGATGGGCTCAAGGATGTAGGGATGGGTTTGGTTACCTCGTTCAGAGAAGAAGAGAGATTTGTAGTTTGGGACAACGTGTGTGGTGTAATGGCTAAAGCGAGAACCTCCAAATTTCTCCCAAGCCATGATACATTGGCGTTGTGAAAAGGCCTCATTAATTGGGGAGTTGATCGACGCATCCTTGACCAAGTGACATGCGTCCCATCTTCCAAACCATTTCTTGATATCAAGCATCCACCTTAAACTTAGTATTTTGCTCTTGCATGTCTTTTGGACCTTTTGACTTGCTTCATATGCGATTCTAGGAAGTCGATGCAAAGGGCTACGCTGTGTCTTAAGCATGTACTCCACAACCCTTTGCCTGCCCAAGACCTCAATGGGCAGCGATCCGGACTCAAGAAGTAAGAGCATGTAGGGTGTTTGTGTCTTGAATTGGAGAAAGTTGGTGAGAAAACGCTTTTGAACATTCTCAAACTCTTTCCATGTAGACTTCCCGATGCTTCCACCCCACACCTCCACTCCATAAAGAAGCACCAGTGTCACCAATGTGTCAAAGAGGTACTTTTTGAGAGCCCAACACTTGATCTCTCCAGCATTGCACATGTTCTCAAATGCATAATAAGCCCTGTTTCCGGCTTCCAAGCGACGCATTGCACAATCCTTCCATTTATGATTGGATGGAACCTCAAGGCCAAGGTACTTGAAGTGATCTACCATTTCAAGTTGCTCATTATTGTATACAATGCATGTATTTTCTTCATTGAGGGTCTTTACAAGCATAACCATGGTTTTGGATCCATTCACGATCAGCTCGCTATGTAAGCAAAAGCGTTCCAAGACACTCATAAGCTTTGGTGCATCTTCTAAGGTATGTGCTAAGAGCACTACATCATCGGCATAAAGAAAAAGCATTATCACCGCATTTCCGATCTTAACCTCTTCTATGCCTTGCTGCATAAAATCAAGAGCCACGCATTCCAATTCATCAATGAGTAGTGCAAAGAGGTTTGGGGAAAGTGGGCATCCTTGTTTGACACAAATGGTGCTTGCAAAAAAATTTGAAATTCCATCTCCCATACGTAATCGACATGTCACTTTTTGGTAGATGCGAAAGACTGCATGCATAAAATCTCTCGACACTTGAAGGCTTTGCAAACATCTCCAAAAATTTCGTCACGGTACCATGTCAAAAGCTTTTTTGAAATCCACAAAGCAACAATACAACTTTTTTCCTTTCAATCGAGACGCTTCCATAAGAACTCGAAGAGTGACAAGGTGATCAATAGTGCTATGATGCTGTCAAAAACCTGCTTGGCCAAGTGCACGTTTGCCATTCTTTTGAACCCATTCACTTATCTTCATCTCCATGATACATCCAAATAACTTTGCCATCAAGGAACCAACCATTATAGTGCGATAGTTGTTCACATTGTTTACATCTCCTCCTTTGTGCAAAGGTTTGATCCAATTTACACTCCAATTATGAGGCATGCCATGCTGAAGTGCAAGGTTAAACATACCGCATATCCAATATCGTGTTTTCTTACTTGTCCATTTAATCATTTCAGCCTTGACACCTTGAAGATCCCCTGCCTTGCGAGTAGCAAGTTTCTCAAGCGCATGGCATGCATCTTCAATGGTAAAGAAGAGAGACCTAAACAAAAGGGAGCTACAACACTCCATCTTATCAACATTGGGTTGCTCATAGAGGTTCTTGCAATGCATATACATATCCTCAAGAGCCAATTCACCAAAGCTCTCAACACGCTTGCCTTTTAGATTTTGCCAAAACTTGCCACATGCATGTGCTTTCTCTTGTGCTAAAAGAAGTTGTTTTTTGACTTCCCACCTTCTCCTCTTCTTTTGAACAAGTGCTTTGTATGTGTGTGAACATTCCAAGTAATTTTTCTTGTCTTTTCTTGCATCCAATCTTAGCAAGTGTTTTTGGGCTTGACTGCATTCCATGTCAAACCATTTCTTCATGGTGCTACCCTTCTTAGACCTTTTGCAAGACATGTGTTCACTGAAAAGCATTCCTTCGCACAAGAGAAAATTACGTATTTGAAAACTTTCCACTTGCATTCTACTTTTGGGATCTCTTGATGGTCTATCATGCTTAGCATTTGATCCACCATATCCGCATATTTAAATGCTTGTTTGAAGTCTAGACGTAAGTAGAAATAATTCACATCATGATTGGAGGCTACATGCTCGCTCCGTTTACCACACTTGAGGCCAATACATAACATCCTATGATCGATTCCGGATTCCATTCACCAAGTGTAAAGCTTTGTATGCATTCTAGAGTGGCTTCCGAGAACAACATATAGTCAATCACGCTATCACCGTTGTGCTTTCTACATGTAAAGTCATTGGTGCATTGCCATAGAGATACACCATTTGCAATGAGAATTCCGGTACTATTGCACATATGTAGAAGTGACTTTCCATAGTGATCCAGTTCTTTTGCATCATTAGAACTTCCATTATACGTGTATGAGTCATCCATTCTTCTTGAGACATACGGCATGTCAACTTGTTGTGTGTCATGTTGTAACAACATATTTGTGCCAGCATTCATGTCTCCAAAAACAATGAGTTCACCTTGATCCTTGTAATGAGCAATGTCTTCCTCTAGGACAACAAAGGGCTGATCTCTATCCATATCCAAGCGAGCATAAAAGTTGGAGTCATAGTGAGAAATGTAGCAACCAGCCACAAACATGACTTGACCATTTGGTGGGCTGTTTTTCAACCATAAGTAGCATTTATACTTATCTTCTTTGACAATGGAAACATCTTTCAAACCCTTTTTGGTCATACATGTTACGCCTCCTTGGCCTCTTCGTTGCTTTGCATTTTTGGCCCACATCAAAGAATGCACATCGTATTAGTCAAAGCCAAGAATTCGTTGTGCATCATGCTCCCATGTTTTGGCAAGAAATATCACATCGGATTCATTGGTAAGCTCATCAATGCCAATTCCCGCATTCCATGGATACCCGTTACAATTCCAAAAGCTTATTTGCAAGCGTGAGTTGGTCGCATAGATCATGTGTCCCTATTTGTTGGGTGGACTTGCATCCTCCCCGGGTGGCTTTTCTTCTTGATATAACACCTTAACCTTCTTGCTTCTTCCTCATATGCTCTACGACGTACGTTTTGTTGCATAAGAGTGCGATCTTCATATACATTAAAACCCGTTCCTTTGAGGTAGATCCAACTATTGTCAAGGATGATCTTTCTCTTTACCTCATTAGCCATGGTACATACAATAGATCTTTCTCCCAAGTGAGGGACTCCTTGTTTTCCAACTCGATGTGCACCATAAGCCATGATTCTTGACATGCCAAAGTGTGTAGCAAAAAACTCTTCAATAGCAACCACAAGAGATTGGGGTGTTTCCATGCTTTCCTCCTTAATTTCACGAATGACAATGTTCTTTGAGAATTTTTGTCGTTCTTCCAATTCTTGAGTGTCCACATTCTCTACATTCTTTGCTGGGACAACGGCTTGCTGATAGGAGATGTAGAAAATACATTATCCTTACATATATCAACCTATGATTTGGATCCATTTCTCATCTCACATACATCATGTCGTATTGTATCTATCGTTTCCTGTTTCAATACTTGATCACTCTCAACTTTGCTCAAGCACTCTTTCAATACATTCATGTCAACAAGAGAGCGTTTACATTCTTGAATTTCATTCTCAAGATGTATCAAGTGTGTTGTTTGCATTTCAAGAACCTTCTTGAAGTGCTCATTCTCCACAACGAGAACTCTTAAAGTGCCATTCTCCATTGCAAGTGCATGCAACTCTTCACCTTGCTTGTTGACGGTTTCTTGTAATGAGATGAAGTGTAAGGTTTCTAGTTTCTGAAACCTTAAAGATTGTATAAAGCTTAATCAAAGTGATATGATTATTGAAAAAGCAATTTAAACTGCCCGACCATGGCAAATATGGGTATTTTTTGAATCATAAGCACAGCAAACCCCGGGCTAGAAATTTTCAGATTTAAATTCGGACAAAAAACTGACCCCGCTAGTCCTTCCGGAAGATTCAATGTAAATTAAATTATTAAGAAAAATTGAAGGGTTGCAGTAATCATCAAAGCATAGACTTTATTTAAGGCCTCCTAGATATTTACCAATTAAGTAAAAATAGGTCAAAATATAGCAGAATGGATATCTTAAAAGCTCGCAGGTAATGGGAGGGTCATCACTGACCTGCTAGGGACTCATTTAGCAGGAAGGGGCACCATTTGGAGTTGTAGGGATGCTTGAGCTGCAAGCAACTGCTATTTCCAGGCTGTGAAAGCTTATGAGTGCCAAAAAACTATAAATAGGACCCCTTGCTTCACAATTTGATAGACTCGGAGCCTTGACACTCTTTCTCTCTCATCTAGAGAAAACGCTACGTAAAAATCACTAGAGATTAAGCTCTAGTCTATTAACCTAAATGGCTACCGACATGGCTCCAAAGAGAACCAGGGGAAATCCTCTTACCAAGGAAGAGGATGTTAGCAACAAAAGAAATAAAGTCACTAATGACCATGCGAAAAAGCGTGATGAAATGGCTGATGATAGATTTTCTCCTTCCACTTGGAGAATCAAGTGGTCAAGATCTGGTGGAATTTTCTTCATTGATGCGGGAGAATTAGATGGTTTAGAACTAAATATGAAGAAACTAAAATGGGCCGAATATCTTTAAGTGATTGAAGTATACTTTTTTGCTGGGACGGAGAATTCAAAAGAAACCCTTGTAATAAATGATGTCCAAGTATCACAAAATTAGTGGGTGTTTGATCAGGTGTCTAAAGTAATCTACCCAGGTAGAATTAGGCCCATAGGTGTAGGCCCTAGTTTTAATGGACCAAAAGATGTTGTATATTTTGATCCTATATCTGATCCACCCAAAGTCCACAAGATTCTAGTATAGGGGTGTCGTCACCCTTGTACATAGTAGGACCTTCATGGATTGTATTAACTCTTGTACATACTATGGTTCTCATGAGTATGCTATAAGCAGTTTTGTTTATGGTTTGGTAATTGTCTTCATCCTTTGTGCAAAAGTTGAGTATGAGATAAGTTAAAAGCATAAGTAAGAGAGATTTCATCTGGTACTAAATTCCACTAATTCAATTTCAGGAAAATACTCGCGTAAATAGCCTTTACACTGTTAGTCAAGAGAAAAAATTACTACTAAAGCAAGTTCAACTCCCTACTTTCAAGGGAGAGGGACCCAATAGAGCGAGATGCCGAAGCGTGGTTAGATGCTATGGATGACTATTTCAAAGCTGCAGGAACTGCTCTAGAAAACCAAACAATGTTGGGTATGTTCCGTCTTAGCGGAGATGCCAAACTTTGGTGGAAGTAACACTGCAAAGATAATCCCACGAGTAGTCCATCTTGGGAGAAAATGAAGCAGGCAATCAAAGAACGTTATCTCCCTCCTGCACATTAGGCTATCAAAATGAACGAGTTCTTTGGTCTATGCCAACTAGGACTTTCATTAGAGGAGTACTACACCAAGTTCGTGTCTTTACGATGCTATGCTCCCAAGATGACCATGGAGAAACAAATTGCCCGTTTCTGTCAAGGACTCAACAAACCCCTGAGTACACGTCTTGAAGCCATGAGGCCTACATCAATACAGGATGCCCTTCTCAGGGCTAAGCCTCTTGCAGCCGAAGGAACCAACTCTATAAGGAACTATAATGGATTTAATAACTTTAGGGGACGAGCCAGGGGAACTTTCAACCAAGGATACCAACAACGTGGACTAGCTGCAGTAGTAAACCTGGAGCAGACATTCCCAAACGTTAGGTGCTATGGATGCAATCAAATGGGGCACTATAGAAATAACTGTCCTGAAGAGAAAAACCCTCGAACTACTGCTCGAGCCATTCCTCAAAATCATGGAGATAATGTAAGAGGAAGTAGAAATGGAGGACGAGGCAGAGAAAGAGCAAGAGGAGCCAGATCTTATGAAATCATAGGGGAACCAACTTTATGAATAAGAAAGATAAAAGAGCCACTCGCTTGGCCATAGTTAGCAATCTTAGAGCTTCGTAAAGCACTATAAATCAATAATGTAAAAACTTGAGTTACTTATATATTGTAATGGTATACATGATTTTCTTCTCCAAAAGTACTTAATAAAACTAAAGTTAAGTTAGTATTCAATCAAGAAATTAAGGGTAGATCTAGCAAATGATAAAGAGATTCTCGTTAGGAAGGAAAAATTCAAATCTTAGAAATGAGGTAGTTATCAAGAAACCAACTCCCATTTTTGTGCACACGATAACCTCCCTGGGAAAATGACCTAGATATGAAAGTATTAAGGTACGAGACTAATAGGAAGCCGAAAAGAACTCTTGGTATGATACTTCTTAAAACCCTTTTACATATTGTTGGTCAACCAGGTTAGAGCACAGAGGGGGTACCTCTGGTGCAATGGTGGGAGCTTGTGCCGAACAGATTGCTCAGAATGGCAAGAACACGCCGAGCGCGTTCAGATTGGCAAAGATTAAATACATGATATTTGTTGGACGCTGATTGCTTTGAATGGTCAGTTAGGCCGAGCGCGTTCATGTTGACAAAATGGATATATGGATCTTTTTATGGAATTGATTTAACCTGGTTTTTGAGATTTGTAAAGGATTTTAAGATGGCCTCAATACTAAGATTTTCTTGAGGAAAAATTGACTAGCAAGCAACTCTAACCAGAAACTAGAAAGAACTCTTAGAGTAATCAGTAACATTTGGTAAAGTGGAAAGGTTATCCTTCGAAGATTCCACTTGGGAAGATGAATTTCTCTTCTCAAAGATTTTCCCAATTTCGGTTGAGATGAGGACATCTCAAATTCTTAAGTTGGGGTGATTGTAAGGTTTCTAGTTTCTGAAACCTTAAAGATTGTATAAAGCTTAATCAAAGTGATATGATTATTGAAAAAGCAATGTAAACTGTCTGACCATGGAAAATATGGGTATTTTTAGAATCATAAGCACAGCAAACCCCGGGCTATAAATTTTCAGATTTAAATTCGGACAAAAAACTGACCCCGCTAGTCCTTCCGGAATATTCAATGTAAATTAAATTATTAAGAAAAATTGAAGGGTTGCAGTAATCTAAAGCATAGACTTTATTTAAGGCCTCCCAGATATTTACAAGATATTTACCAATTAAGTAAAAATAGGTCAAAATATGAAAGAATGGATATTTTAAAAGCTAGCAGGTAATGGGAGGGTCATCACTGACCTGCGAGGGACTCATTTAGCAGCAAGGGGTGCCATCTAGAGTTGTAGGGCTGCTTGAGCTGCAAGCAATGGCTATTTTCAGTCTGTGAAAGCTTATGAGTGTCAAAAAACTATAAATAGGACCCCTTGCTTCACAATTTGACAGACTCAGAGCCTTGACACTCTTTCTCTCTCATCTAGAGAGACACTCGCAGAAATCACTAGAGATTAAGCTCTAGTCGATTAACCTAAATGGCTACTGACATGGCTCGAAAGAGAACCAGGGAAAATCCTCTTACCGAGGAAGAGGATGTTAGCAACAAAAGAAATAAAGTCACTAATGACCATGAGGCTGGGCCTAGCGGCCGACGGAGGAAAGTCTACGAGCTCCCGCCCAACAGCACATGGACGAGCAGTCCCAGGTGGATTTCTATTTTGTTCACTTAAAATCTTTTAAAGTTCATTTTTTAAGTTAGCATTGCATACGTAAGGTTAGGGAGGATAAAGTGGGTGAAAATGGAAGGTAACTTCCAACATGCATTTGTTTATAATGTAGGAAAGAATTGTTTGGGTTAAAACTAGTTGAAATAGGAAAGATATGATTGATCATCCTTAAGACAGTTTGTCTCAAGACACCTCCGGCTCCTTAGTATAAATTGATGATAATGATTGGTTTTCTAGCCACGGATAAGTCGGTTACCCCCATGAACGATGAGTTTCTACTCTGTGTCATGTCTTAATGTTTGTACATAAGTTAGGATACCATTTTTTATCCTAGGGGAGCCGCCCGGTTGTATGGGCAACTGGTTTGGTGTATGGGCACCTGGAACCTTGGGTGGGGGTTTATCTACTCTGGATTTGAATAAGAAATGGGTGCCGTTTTTCACCCGTAGGTGGTCTTGAGACAAGAAGAGTACTGGTCATGGCTATTATGGATAATGTTTTAATTGACAGTACCCTGTCTTAAGTTTACATTAGGGAAAATTTGGACTCAAAAAGGGGCCTTATAAGGAGTTTGACTTCCTCTCTCATGTCCAAAATAGGCATGGGGTAAATCTTTTACAAATCAACTCTAAACTTGGCAGAGATTTGTCAATTATAATCTACTCTTCAAGCTCTTTCTATTGATATATAGCACGCCACGAGATTCCTCAAATTTCAGAGAGATTTTTTTTTTTAATTTTCTAAATTCTAGATGGAGTAGTCACATCACAAGAGAATCAAAAAAAGAATCTTTCAACATATGAGGAATCTCATGGTGTCCTATATATCAATAGAAAGAGCTTGAAGAGTAGATTCTAACTGTCAAATCTCCGCCAAGTTTAGAGTTGATTTGCAAAAAATTTACCGCACGCCCATTTTGGACATGAGAGAGAAAGGCAAACTCCTTATAAGGCCCCTTTGTGAGTCCAAATTTTCCCTAATGAAGATGTCTGTTTTCTAAAAGAATGCTTTCAATGCTGTCTTCAAGGAATTACTGTGATGGAACGTATAAAGAAATCATTATTTTAAATGTTAAAACAATGTGATAATAAGATAAATGAATCTTGTGTGAGTGCGGGGTGGTAAGTGGGGATCGACTAAGGTTGTCAATCATGGACGGGTGGACTTGATTTGTCAGGTAACTATCCATCCCTGTGCACTAAAACATTTAGAAAACTTCTTCACTTGGAAGAGGAGTCTACCAGCGGGGATGTGCCCTCACATCTGTTAGGGGGAAAAAAGCGTTGGTTGAGGATACCTTAGCCCAATTGTGGCAGTTATAGGGCCGAAATAGTTTTTCAGACTTTTAATAAGTTTTCCCGTTTTCGCTGCTAGACAGGACTAGGTCTGCTGCTAAGGCTATAGATCCAAGCCATTGTTAATGGTAAAGGTCTATTCCTTGGATTTTTCTTGTTTAGAGACTCTGATTTTTATCAGACCTAGAGACCTGTCAAGGATCCCATCCCGATCTTGGTATAGGCGGGTTGGAGACCTTACATCAAGTAAGCCATGATCATTGCTTCTGTTGTTGTAGACAATGTGGTTGGATTAGCATCCAAATTCCTTGGAGATTTTGCATCATTCTCCATGGGAAGTGTGGATTTTCCACCCTTGTGAGTTTTGTCTGACATTGCCTTCAAGTTGGCAACAAAAACAAAAAGTTTTGACAGTTTTTTCAGCTTTAAGATGCAGTTACATCAAAGCCTTCCATTACACACACACACACACACACACACAGAGGATAATTTTTTGAGCACCTAACAAATGATGCATCAAGGAGAAGTAGGGAGAGAGAAAGACATAGCAGAATGTTCAAGGGTGTAGGAACAATTTAAAAAGACACTAAAAGATGCACGAGTCTTCAACAAAAGTGAATATCTATGAGAGAGAGAGAGAGAGGGCGACCAATCATAGTCCATGCAAACTACTATCCACCCAACATGTGTGTGTGTGTGTGTGTGTGTGTGTGTGTGTGTGTGTGTGAGAGAGAGAGAGAGAGAGAGAGAGAGAGAGAGAGGTTTGGCTACGGGGAGGGGGGGCATAGAAATTTTGAATGTCATGATTACTGTACTAGAACAATAGTAGGAGTCCTTAGGACTTATGTGGAAAATATTTGATTCAAGCATATATGTATGTATGTATATATATATATATATATATATGTATATATATATATATATATATATATATATATATATATATATATATATATATATATATATAGATATAGGGAAAACTACCAAAATACCTCTCTAGTTTGTAGAAATTTCAAAAATATCCCTCAATTTTCAAAACGTTCTAATTTATGTGTCATTGCTTGCGTAGGGGGACGACACACTTTAGATTTGCATTGAAAAAAATGTTCTACAACAAAATCCAATGATAATATGTACCTTTGTGCTTTCTCAACAACATTTTGAGCTTTCTTGAGATTTATGTTCTATACAACAATCTTAACAAAATACAAAGGAGGAATAAAAAATGACATATATAAGCGCTTTGAGAGCTATAACTAGTATTTCAATCATGCACCTTAAACCATATGCACAACAGACAAATTCATACACAATGCTCAAATCCATGCATGGTAAATTGTATCAATTCAAGTTTTACCTAGGTAATTGTGCACTAATCTTACTATATATGAAGCAGCCTAAATTTTTCAAGGAAGAAGAGACCCTCCATGTTTCACTCCGTGCTTCACTTAAGAGAAAACTTTGCAAAACAAAAGTGAAGGGTTAGATTTGAAATGCAAAAGTAAAGAGTAACATTGTAAGAACTGATAGGCTTTTCATAGGCTTTTCAAAATGTAAAGTCAATAGACTTTCTAATTTCTACTTTCTACTTTGTATAGAATAAATGCTTCAATTTAAATGCACTAAACAAAAAAGGGATAATTTTAGTGAAGATTTTATTATTTAATAAGAATTTAATTTTTGAATATATATATATATATATATATATATATATATATTTGGCTTTATCTTTTCAAGGGGTTTTTTTCAAGACCAATATTGATATTTTTTAGAGACTTCTAAAAGTTTGTCTTTTCTGAAGAGATCAAAGGGAAAAAAAAGCTCTCCTCATGTCGACTTGGTGATGTCTTGCTTTGGCATGCAAATAAAGAGGTCGATCCACGTAATTGGTTGAGAGAGAGAGAGAGAGAGAGAGAGAGAGAGAGAGAGAGAGAGAAGGTTTTATAGTTAAGCTCATATGTACTATATCTCACCAAGGGTATCCTTCAAGACCTTCCAATTTCAAGATATTATGGTGTTCTTTGCTTTATAGTGTAATTTTAAAAGGATAGCTAGCAATTTTCATCTGTAGAAAATGGATGAAATGCCTAATAAAAACCAACCCTCACATTGGCACTCCAAATGAGGAGAGAGATTGCCCAGTTGACCAACCTTTTACCAGTTCTTGGATATTTTGTCCTTTTAATTTTTAAGAGTTAAAAATGTGGGCCATGCTTAAAAACCTATAAGTTTTGTAAATTTGGCATGCAAGGGTGCCTACTAAAAATCAACCCAAGAGATAGATAGTTCTATTCGTCCTTAGAGGTCAAATATGACCTATGGGACCAAATGAACATGTCACATGGTGTGAGTGGAGGTCATAAGTGACTCTCGATGCTAAAAAATGGCTGAAATGAGCATCGCAATAGAGAGTCCACATCGTGGTTGGGAGAGAACGGTATATAGGGAGAGCTCATGGTTGAATATATGGGGAAAAGAGGACCTAATGTGGTCAAAAGCTGAGCATTCAAGTAGTGTGTGGTACTCACTCTCTTGCACTTGACGAGGGCATAAGGTACAAAGTCGATGAGACTCCTCACCAGTGCCCCAACGTCCTGTCTCGCAGCATAGAGAATGGGAGTTAAAACGAATGGAGGCAATGGTGCCGATCACACTCAACGCGATGGTCTCAAGGATGTAGGGATGGATTTGGTTACCTTGTTCAGAGAAGAAGAGAGATTTGTAGTTTGGGGCAACGTGTGTGGTGTAATGGCGGAAGCGAGAACCTCTGGATTTCTCCCAAGCCGTGATACATTGTGTTGTAAGAAGGTCTGATTAACTTGGGATTCGATCGACGCATCCTTGACCAAGTGACATGCATCCCATTTTGTAAACCATTTCTTGATGTCAAGCATACACCCTGAACTTAGTATTTTGCTCTTGCATGTCTTTTGGACCTTTTGACTTGCTTCATATGCCATTCTAGGAAGTCAATGCAAAGGGCTATGTTGTGTCATAAGCATGTACTCCATAACCCTTTGCATGCCCAAGACCTCAATGGGAAGAGATCCGGACTCAAGAAGTAAGATCATGTAGGAGGTTTGTGTCTTGACTTGGAGAAAGTTGGTGAGAAAATGCTTTTGAACATTCTCAAACTCTTTCCAAGTAGACTTCCCGATGCTTCCACCCCACACCTCCACTCCATAAAGAAGCACCGGTGTCACCAATGTGTCGAAGAGGTACTTTTTGAGATCCCAACACTTGATCTCTCCAGCATTGCACATGTTCTCAAATGCATAATAAGCCCTCTTTCCGGCTTCCAAGCACGCATTACACAATCCTTCCATTTATGATTGGATGGAACCTCAAGGCCAAGATACTTGAAGTGATCTACCACTTCAAGTTGCTCATTATTGTATACAATGCATGGATTTTTGACATTGAGGGTATTTATAAGCATAACCTTGGTTTTGGATCCATTCACGATCAGCCTGCTATGTAGGTAAAAGCGTTTCAAGACACTCATAAGCATTTGTGCATCTTCTAAGGTATGTACCAAGAGCACTACATCATCGGCATAAAGCAAGAGCATGATCACCGCATTTCCAATCTTAACCTCTTCTATGCCTTCTTGCTGTATAAAATCAAGAACCACGCATTCCAATTCATCAATGAGTAGCCCAAAGAGGGTTGGGAAACTGGGCATCCTTGTTTGACACAAATGGTGCATGCAAAAAAAATTGAAATTCCATCTCCCATACGTAATCGACATATCACTTTTTGGTAGATGCGAAAGACTGCATGCATAAATTCTCTCGGTACATGAAGGCTTTGGATACGTCTCCAAAGATTTCGTTGCGGTACCATGTCAAAAGCTTTTTTGAAATCCACAAAGCAACAATACAACCTTTTTCCTTTCAATCGAGACGCTTCCATAAGAACTCCAAGAGTGACAAGGTGATCAATAGTGCTAGGATGCTGTCAAAAACCTGCTTGGCCAAGCGCATGTTTGCCATTCTTTTCAGCCCATTCACTTATCTTCATCTCCATGATACATCCAAATAACTTTTTCATCAAAGGAACCAACCATTATAGTGTGATAGTTGTTCACATTGTTTACATCTCCTCCTTTGTGCAAAGGTTTGATCCAATTTGCACTCCGAACATGAGGCATGCCATGCTGAAGTGCACGGTTAAACATATCGCATATCCAATATCATGTTTTCTTGCTTTTCCATTTAATCATTTCAGCCTTGACACCTTGAAGATCCCCTGCCTTGCAAGTAGCAAGTTTCTCAAGCGCTCGGCATACACCTTCAATGGTAAAGAAGGGAGACATAAACGGAAGGGAGCTACAACACTCCATCTTATCAACATTGGGTTGCTCATAGACGTTCTTGCACTGCATATACATATCCTCAAGAGTCAAGTCACCAAAGCTCTCAACACGCTTGCCTTTTAGATTTTGCCAAAACATGCCACGTGCATGTGCTTTCTCTTCCGTTAAAAGAAGTTGGTTTTTGACTTCCCACCTTCTCCTCTTCTTTTGAACAAGTGCTTTGTATGTGTGTGAACATTCCAGGTAAACTTCGTTGTCTTTGCTTGCATCCAATCTTAGCAAGTGTTTTTGGGCTTCACTACATTCCATATGAAACCATTTCTTCTTGGTGCTACCCTTCTTAGACCTTTTGCAAGACATGTGTTTCACCGAAAAGCATTCCTTCGCATAAGAGTAAAGTACTTCTTTGAAAACTTTCAACTTGCATTCTAATGTTGGGCTCTCTTGATGCTCTATCATGCTTAACATTTGGTCCACCATATTAGCATATATAAGTGCTTGTTTGAAGTCTAGACATAAGTAGAAATGATTCACATCATGATTGGAGGCTACATGCTCGGGCCGTTTGCCACACTTGAGGTCAATACATAACATCCTATGATCCGATTCCGGATTCCATTCACCAAGTGTAAAGCTTTGTATGCATTCTAGAGTGGCTTCCAAGAACAACATATAGTCAATCACGCTATCACCATTGTGCTTTCTACATGTAAAGTCATTGGTTCCTTGCCATAGAGATACACCATTTTCAATGAGAATTCCGGTACTATTGCACATATGTAGAAGTGACTTTCCATAGTGATCCAGTTCTTTTGCATCATTAGAACTTCCATTATACGTGTATGAGTCATCCATTCTTCTTGAGACATGCGGCATGTTGACTTGTTGTGTGTCGTGTTGTAATGTATTTGTGCGAGCACTCATGTCTCCAAAAACAATGAGTTCACCTTGATCCTTGTAATGAGCAATGTCTTCCTCTAGTTCAACAAACGGTTGATCTCTATCCATATGCAAGCGAGCATAAAAGTTGGAGTCATAGTGAGGAATGTAGCAACCAGCCACAAACATGACTTGACCATTTGATGGACTGATTTTCAGCCATAAGTAGCGTTTATACTTATCTTCTTTGACAATGGAAACATCTTTCAAACCCTTTTTGGTCATACATGCTATGCCTCCTTGGCCTCTTCTTTGATTTGCATTTTTGGCCCACGTCAAAGAATGCATCGTATTTATCAAATCCAAGAATTCGTTGGGCATCATGCTCCCATGTTTCAACAACAAGTATCACATCGGATTCATTGTAAGCTCATCAATGACAATTCCCGCATTCCATGGATACCCGTTACAATTCCAAAAGCTTATTCGCAAGCGTGAGTTGGTCTCATAGATCATGTGTCCCTATTAGTTGGGTGGACTTGCATCCTCCTCAAGTGGCTTTTCTTCTTGAGATGACACCTTAACCTTCTTGCTTCTTTCCTAATATGCTTTGAGACGTACATTTTGTTGCTTTAGGGTGTGATCCTCATATACATTACAACTTGTTCCTTTGAGGTAGATCCAACTATTGTCAAGGATGATCTTTCTCTTTACCTCATCAGCGATGGTACATACAATAGGTCTTTCTCCTGAGCAAGGGACTCCTTGTTTTCCACTTGATGTGCACCATAATCCATGATTCCTGACATGCCAAAGTGTGTAGCAAAAAAATCTTGAATAGAAACCGCAAGAGATTGGGGTGTTTCCATGCTTTCCTCCTTGATTCCACGAATGACGATGTTCTTTGAGCATTTTTGTCGTTCTTGCAATTCTTGAGTGTCCACATTCTCTACATTATTTGCTTGGACAATGGCTTGCGTGATAGGAGATGTGGAAACCACATTATCCTTACATATATCAGCCCATGATTTGGATGCATTTCTCATCTCACATACATCATGCCGTATTGTATCTATCGTTTCCTCTTTCAATACATGATCACTCTCAACTTTGCTCAAGCACTCTTTCAATACATTCATGTCAACAAGAGAGTGTTTACATTCTTGAACTTCATTCTCAAGATGTATCAAGCGTGTTGTTTGCATTTCAAGAACCCTCCTAAGGTGCTCATTCTCCACAACGAGAACTCTTAAACTGTCATTCTCCATTGCAAGTGCACACAACTATTCACCTTACTTGTTAACGGTTTCTTGTAATGAGATCAAGTAAGCCATGATCATTGCTTCCGTTGTTGTAGACGATGTGGTTGGATTAGCATCCAAATTCCTTGGAGATTTTGTATCATTCTCCATGGCGAGTGTAGATTTTCCACCCTTGCGAGTTTTGTCTGACATTGCCTTCAAGTCGGCAACAAAAACAGAAAGTTTTGACAGTTTTTTCAGTTCTGAGATGTAGTTACATCAAAGCCTTTCATTACGCGCGCGCACACACACACACACACACATGCACACAAAGGATAATTTTTGAGCGCCCAACAAATGATGCATCAAGGAGACATAGGGAGAGAGAAAGACATAGCAGAATGTTCAAGGGTGTAGGATCAACAAAAGTGAATATCTATGAGAGAGAGAGAGAGAGAGAGAGAGAGAGAGAGAGAGAGAGAGAGAGAGAAAGAGAGCGACCAATCATAGTCTATGCAAACTACTATCCAGCCAACATGTGTGTGTGTGTGTGTGTGTGTGTGTGTGTGTGTGTGTGTGTGTGTGTGTGTGTGAGAGAGAGAGAGAGAGAGAGAGAGAGAGAGAGAGGTTTTGTTGCGGGGGGGGGGGGGGGGGGGGGGGGAGAGGGGGGCATAGAAATTTTGAATGTCATGACTACTGTACTAGAACAATAGTAGGAGGCCTTAGGACCTATGTGGAAAATCTTTGATTCAAGCATAATATATTTACACACATAGATAGATGCATTCATACGTACACACACACACACACACACACACACATATATATATATATACATACACACACACACACACACATGCATATGTATTTATGTATGCGTGTGTGTGTGTGTGTGTGTATGTATATATAGGGAAAACCACCAAAATACCCCTCTAATTTGTGGAAATTTCCAAAATGTCCCTCAACTTTTAAAACACCCAAAATACCCCAAATATTTTGGCATAAATCCCCAAAAATTTCCTTCAAAATTTTCAAAATTCCCAAGATACCCTTGGTTGTGAGATTAAATTTCTCCAATGATAAAAAACTCTGTAGCTTTTCATAAGAAGATTGATTATCTTTGAATACAAGAAGCTAAAACTAGAATCTAAGTTGGTTACGTAAGCTTTGGAGATGAATTGCTTCATTATTTCTAGACATAATATGTCTATGTATACATACGTATGTATGTATGTACACACACATATATTATATATATTTTTATTTATTTATTTATATATATATAGAGCTTTACATCTTAAAAATGACCACAATTTCAATGAAATATCTATTCATAGAGTCTTGAACTCAAGAACACATTGTGTGTGTGTGCATGTGTTCCAATAATAATATAACATATACACCAAAGAATCATTTCAGATTACAAAAGACACTAGAAATTATGTCAATGAAAAGGTGGTATAATTCCCATTCATAGTACAAAACAATCTTTATACACAAGTGCTAAAATCAAGAGCCAGAAGATATAATAGTCTGCCATCTTCAAGCCAAGGATCTTTGAAAACCATAGTTGAGAAGGTAACCCTCACTTGCACCCATGGAAAAAACACAACATTTAGTTAGCATTGGCAATGTATGCAGGTGATGCATGGGTATCCCACATGTTATAGATGTCACCCAACTAGATTGCTTTCAAAGATAAATAATAAGAAAGTTCAAGCTAATCATATATTTAGAGATCAGTCATTTACAAGGGGGGGAAAACATATGAAGCCCCTTATGCTTTACAAGCTCTCATGAGATAAAGTTCAGTAACCATCAAACAAGTCGGACAATAGTTCATTTCAATGCCAAAAGTTACTTGAGATTGAGTTGGAGCAGGCAACTCCATAGTAGCCTACTTATCCTTTCCTTTTGCCATAGATCCGACACTTAACACTACCCATTTGCAGGTAAAATTCTCATAGTCCTAATGTATAGACACTTCTCCCAAATACACACACCATCAATGCTAAGTGAGCATGTAAAGCTCACCTTTTTATAGGGTTTGGAGCAAGTGACCAGCCATATGGCGGGCCCGAATTCAAGAGGGGGATGGTATAGTAGCATCACCATGTACAGGGAGAGAGAGGGGGGGGAGAGAGAGAGAGAGAGAGAGAGAGAGAGAGAGAGAGAGAGAGAGAGAGAGAGAGAGAGAGAGAGAGAGAACTTAAGAGCACAGTATCGCAGACTCGTCAGGAGAGAGCTACCTCGCTATTAAGCAGAAGATGACATCATTTACAGAGTCGGGTAACCTGTTCATACCCCATTTAGTATCTAACAGTTAGGTACCATTAAGGTACTACCTTACAAAAATTACGTAGTGAATTTACGCAAGTTATTCACTAAAGGTACCCAAGGACAATAGTCCCAGCAAAAATATACCAATGAAATAGCAACATCCTATAAACATCCATATATGTGTGTACCAGTACCAGTACCAGTACCAGTATAGTCTGGTAGTACCATTAAGTACCAATTCTAGTACCAGTACAACTCCAGTATTACCAGTACTAGTATAGCAGTATAGCAGTATCAGTACTAATAGTGTATAGTGACAATATCAGTACCAGTATAGTCTAGTAGTACCTATAAGTACCAATACCAGTACCAATATATACATTACCAGTACAACACCAGTACTACCAGTACTAGTATAGCAGTATAACAATATTAGTACCAGTAGTAGTAGTACCATTATTAGTACTACCAGTATCAGTACTAGTTCTATGTGTGTGTGTGTTTGTGTACCTGCCCTATCTCAGGCGCCATACACAATGGGTTGGCAGTAGGCTCATTGTGTATGGGCTTACTACCTTGTGAAGTAGATGAGAGTAACAAAAGCCAAGTATGAGAATTAGGAAAGATATGCCAAGTCAAAGTGTCCTTGAAGAGGGTGAAATCAGTCTTATCAACACATTATCTGATATTGTCTTTAAGGAAGACATTACTCCTGTAGGAATTTTAAGGCTTTGACGGCCAATTTGAAAAAAATTATGGTTGTCATTCATAGTCTATCAATGATATATTTTAAGCTTTTGCTCCTGATCCCAAAGGAATCCTCATATGTGTAGTTTGTTTAAAAGTAACCTCTTCTTGAAATCATTGGAAGAGAACTTGGCTATCTCCCCTTTTTGAGCAAGTGTCAGGGTGGGAATGTTTTCAATGACTTCAGATAACTCTACCACCCCTTCCTTAGAGTTGTTGACAAGTTGGGCAAAAGTATGGACACATTTATCAAACGACATGATTTGAACCAAAGAGCTGGCTAGATCAGCTAATGTCCCTGCTATCAGTTTAGATGCCATAGGGTCATGAATGCATCTAAGTACTTGAAGCGATGCTTTAGAAAGAGGATCCATAGGAAGCTCTATCCCTTGAGATATTGCTAGGATTTGCATAGTCCATAAATTTATCTAGAGAAATATACCACCAAAGGTAAGAACTGGTAGCCTCTTCAGCCTTCAACCGACCAGGCGAACCTATAAGGGACATGTGAAGAAATCCCCATCCCTCGAGGATCAGTCCAAGGTAAAATTATCAGGGACACACAGCAAGGGATTTAGATATAGTAATTAGGTCTTTGAAGAGTATCACTACTATTCTTGGTGTTAGGTTTGTGGGTGTTCCAATAACAATATACAACAAAGAATCCTTTCAAATTACAAAAGACATTAGAAACTATGTCAATGAAAAGGTGGTATAATTCCCATTCATAGTACAGACAGTCTTTATACACAAGTGCCGAAATCAAGAGCCAAAAGATATAATAGTCTACCATCTTCAAGCCAAGGAACTTTGAAGACCATAGTTGAGAAGGTAACCCTCACCTACACCCATGGAAACAACACAAAATTTAGTCACCTACACCCACATGTTATAGATATCACCCAACTAGATTGATTTCAAAGATAAATAATAAGAAAGGTCAAGCTAATCATATATTTAGAGATGAAATTATTTACAAGGGGGAAAAAACATATGAAGCCCCTTGTGCTTTACAAGCTCTCATGAAATAAAGTTCAGCAGAGAAGAAGCTATTCAAGTACCTCTACCGGCATATGCATGAGGAAGACAGCAATCCATTCAATGCCAAAAGTCACCTGAGATTGAGTTGGAGCGGCCAACTTCACAATAGCCTACCTATCCTTCCCCTTTGCCATAGATCCAACACTTAACACTACCCCTTTGCAGGTAAAATTCTCATAGTCCTAATGTATAGACACGTCTCCCAAATAGACACACCATCAATGCTAAGTGAGCAGGTAAAGTTCAGCTTTTTATAGGGTTTGGAGCAAGTGGCCACCTTCCTTCTTAGCCATATGGCGGGCCCAACTTCAAGAGGGGGATGGTGTAGCAGCACCGCCATGTAGAGAGAAAGAGGGGAGAGAGAGAGAGAGAGAGAGAGAGAGAGAGAGAGAGAGAGAGAGAGAGAGAGAGAGAGAGAGAGAGAGCACTTAAGAGTGCAGTATCGTAGACCCGTCAGGAGGGAGCCACCTCGCTATTAAGCAGAAGACGACATCATTTACAAAGCCAAGTAACCCGTCCATAACCCATTTAGTATCTAAGGGTTAGGTACCATTAAGGTACTACCTTACACAAATTACGTAGTGAATTTAGGTGAGTTATTCACTTAAGGTACCCTAGGCCAACAGTCCTAGGAAATTATATACCAAGGAGATAGTAACACCCTATAAACAACCATATGTGTGTGTGTGTGCGCGTACCAGTACTAGTACCAATATAGTCCAGTAGTACCAGTAAGTACCAGTACCAATACCAATACAACTCTAATATTATCAGTACCAATATAGCAATATAGCAGTATCAGTACCAGTAGTGTATAGTGCTAGTATCAGTACCACTATATACAGTACTAGTATAACACCAGTACTACCAGTACTAGTATAGCAATATCAATATCAGTAGTAGTAGTACCAGTACTAGTACTAACAGTACTAGTACTGTGTGGGTGTGTAAGGTCTCTGACCCCGACCAAAAAGAGCACCCTTGTACCATGAAATAAACATAATGGAAAAAGTTACTATTTTTAGCAGTTTTCCAAATTCTGTCAGTGCCATGATGTTTAGAATGCTTTAAAGCTTCGAAATGTGAATTAAAATAATTTTTGTAAAAAAATCCAAAAATAGTAAGTTTTTGGTCACCCGACCCGTCCAGTTTTGACCGTCTCAAAAAACTGCACCCGCACTCCGAATTTCAAAAAATGCATTTTTGGACCCCAAGGGACTGCTAAATATGGCAGGTACTCGGGCCAGTACGCCTTAGTTAGAGCTCGGTATAGCAATTTTCGGCATCAACTTCCGACTCGTATGACCCGTTTTAGCCTAAAACCAAATTTTCCAAAAATTGTGAGAGGCACCGGGGCTCGAGGCTGTGTGGGAACAGGCTCTAGGCCACTCCGGGTCAACTTTAGCAGCTAGGGGGTACCTTTTGTCCTTGTGGGAGTCTTGGGAGAGTTTCCAAGCTTGCAAATAAGTGTGAGAGCCAATTAACCAAGCCAACTGGATACTTGGTGGGTAGGAGACTGGACTTGCCATGCTTAACTGGAGTAGCTCCTAGATGCAAATAGCAAGTAGGGTCGATTTTCAGCTTGAGGAGGTCTATTTAAAGGTGTACTCACACACACACACACACACACACACACACACACATGCTCACACACACACACACACACACAGTTTTGAAGGAGAAGCAAGGAGGGAGGTGCTGTCGAAATTCTCATCTAAAGGATTCATTGGATCAAAAAATCAAGAGGATTCTCAGCCCCTAATCATGGTAATCATGGTTTAATTTCTGCTTTTCTTAATTCTCTTCATTATTCTCCAAATTCCTCGTCTACTATGCTTAATCCTAGCTATAATTCCCAATAGTTGCTCTCTAAATTTACATAGCTATATTCCATTACATAATCATCATCTAATTAGCTAATTTATGTAGCCATTCATCATTCTTAATCAATGATTAATACATGATTAAGAGAGATTTCTCTCTCTAGGCAACATAGTTAATAAATTGTCAACCGCCGGTAATAATGTAGATCTGATGAAATTCACCCTTTTACCACTCAATAGTAATGTAATTAATTAGATTCAAAAACTTCTCTCACATTAAGATGTGATTAAGGCTAAAATTAAACCGTCATTAGGCCAATAAGAAGAGAATTTTCTATCACACATGCCTGCGGTAATTCTGCATCTTCAAATTGCATTAGAAAAGTGATTGAGCTTGCTTACTTCATGTCTCTTGTAAATCAATTAGTAAAATTATGAATTTCTTAACCATTTAAGCCAAGTGATTAACTTTAGAGCCAGTTCCCATGGGGCAAGTAAAGAATTACCCATAAAATTGCTAGGTCTCGAAGGAAAAATCTAATCTCTGGCATAAGGAGGACCCTTCAATGATTCTAATCTTCCATTTGGTTTGTTATGATGTTCTCGAACCTTAGCTCTTTTTCTTCAAGTTTATCATTTAAAGTAGTGACTAAAATGGCCCCAGTTAAGAGAACTCGCTTCGGTGGTGCCCACGACCGCGAGGTGGGAACGAGCAATGTGAATGGAAAGGGAAAAGCTCCCATGGACGAACAAGCACCGGCCATCTCATGGGCCATCGATGAAGAAATGGAGGAGGTAGGTCACAATTTTATTCAGTTGTTTAATTAACATTGCACATGTTTAGCTAGGAAATAACATATCCCCAAACATGTTGGAGAAATCCCACGGAAACCTCGGCATTGAATTCATTTGTATATTAAGTCTAAAATAGGAAAGAAATGATTGATGGATATATTGTTTGCAATAGGAAAGAATGTCTGCTAGGGAAAATTTAGCTCGACATGTTCATTCTATTTCCAATGTTGAATTAGTCATGATCTCCCTACTGATCACAGGGGACAGAGTTCCTGGTTAAGGGCTCTTGAATCCATGACTTGCTTTCTATGCAGTGGATACCCACGACTTGCTTTCTATGTGGTGGGAACCCACGTCTTGCTTTCTATGCGGTGGGAATGTCCATGTCGTGCTTTCTATGCGGTGGACATACCTAGTTGTATGGGCAGCTAGGCGACAACGGGAGGAGTAAACTCTCGCTGGAGGGGGGATGTTGTACCTTCAGAACATTGGAATTTTAATGAATAAGTTTGAGTAGAATTTTTACTAGAACACTATCTTGGTACCGCTTTGCAATACTGATTGAAGAGCTGTCTTAACGAACATTGTGATTCGGAATCTAATCAAGGAATGTTTATGTTGAACAATCATTGTGGTAGTAATTAGGACACACAAGGAAGTGTGAGTGTGGGGGTGGAAAGTGGGGGCTTGGCTCAGGTTGCCAATGCCTATGAGAAGGGTGGTCCCGATTGGTCGGGAACTCTGTGTCCCCATAGTGTTTAAATCGATACTAGTAATACTCATTGCCCCTAGAGCAGCGAAGTCTTAAGTGTACGTGCCTCTGAAACATGGGAAAAAAGGCACTCGAGGTTTCTCTCCTCTTGGAAGGTGGGTCTTAGGATCGCTAGATAGGTTAAGTATGCTTCCCTTGCGAGGTGGAGCTAGATCTCCTTACTAGTAGGTTCGAACTCGACTCACTTTGTGATGAGAGATCGTCCGCTAGCTGAACCCTGAACCACTTTGTTTGCTTCCGCTATAGATCTAGTGGCCACCAGGTTCACCATCAGATCCGCCGTTTGATACGGCGGGGTGGGGACCTCACTGTGTGTGTGTGTGTGTGTGTGTGAAAGAGAGAGAGAGAGAGAGAGGAGAGAGAGATAGAGAGAGACATATGTGTATCATTTCTCTATCATTCCAATTTATTTATTTATTTATATATATAGACACATGCTTATATATATATACACATGCTTATGTATATATGTATGTGTGTGTGCGCTTAAAAACAACCATAATTTCAATGAAATATCTATTCATAGTCTTGAACTCAAGCACACATTGTGTGTGTGTGTGTGTGTGTGTGTGTGTGTGAGAGAGAGAGAGAGACAGAGAGAGACTAATGTGTATCATTTTTGTATCATTCCAATTTTATTAGATGCTTCAAATCTTTGAAATAATTTGACATTTTTTCTACTATGTTAGAATATTCTAAAACTTCTTTATTGATGTCAATGGTGGCATCTTCATTTTTGGGTGCATCTCTAAATTTTCCATAAAGAAGATGCCCCCCTACTATGGATACAATGGTGGAAACTAACAAATTGAGTCCATTAAATTTCTAGGAGAGAAATGAGATGTAGGCCGTGATCCATGCTAAAATGTAAGAAAATAAATTTGATGTGATCAAAAGTTGAACACTAAAGTAGGGTTGGATATTCGTACTCTCAAATTTTCAAAGGATATAATGTGCATGCAAAAAGATGCTCTCCTACATTGCGTCAATGTTCAATCTCACATGTAAGGGAGCAGGAGCTAAGGAGCTAAGCCAAATGGTTGGTATGATATAGATTGCATAAGAGAATAGTTTCAAGCATGTAAATGGTTGAATACAATATGCTCTCACAAAGAGGAACATGATTTTGTAATTCGAGAGAGAGAAAGATCAATGGCATACATGATTTCATGTCATTGGCTTCATTTTGCACCACATCCTTCAGTTTAACATAATGGCCAAAACTCTTACAAAAACTAACAACTAAGCAACCTTATTCTACTTTTAGCTCTATCACATTTAAAGATGCAAATGACGTGAAAGTGTAAATGAACAAACAGTGTGAGCCTTAGTGTATTAAGCTGCTTATGCATTATTGTGATTAGGCAATGATTTAAACCATTACTATGCTTTTGCAGAAAACATAGATAGAGATGCAAGTGAGTCATCTAGAGAGAAACATAGATGGACTTGGGTCAATCACATTCTTAATATTATTAGAAAGCCAAAACATCTCTTTGAAACTTGAAATTTTCTTGATACATTGGAAACTATGAGCCCTAATCTTTTCTTAGACAATGTATTAGTCGTTGGTCCTCATCTTTAACAACTTGCTAGCTTACCGAGTTTGTACTTTTTGACTTGGTAGCACTTTTTTCAACCCTACGTAGACCAAGGAAAAGACATCCTTCTTATTATACAGGATGTTATGATGTGCACTACTACCATGTCTTGCTCATAAGAAATATGCAAGGATAGAAGCAAATAAGAGAGTGGAGAAGCACATTGAATCCAATTGTGTTCCTATCATTGAAAGCTTGGGAGGTGCACTATGTAATCATGTTAATGTATAACGTGAGTTTGAAAGGAGGGGTTTTAAAATGTAAAAATTTTAGACAATTTAACAAATATACATTAAAATAAGGGGTTTTTATATTCAATTTTGAAAAAATTTCCTAAAATAATGAGTCATTTTATTCATTTAGACATGTTAAAAGAGGGGTTTTTTTAATACCCTGTAAATGCATGTTATATAGGGGGTACTAAATAATGAACCCCCCCGAGATTGAAACCAATTCTAGAACCCACTCTGTTTTCAAAAAAAGTTTTATTCACATTGACTTCTCTTAGCATTCATCTCTTCAGACCATGCTAACTTATCTAATCTCTATCATCAAGTTTGGTAGCATTGCTAGATCAAGATAGACCAAAAGGAGGGCTCTCTCTCTCTCTCTCTACCCACCCTAATAGAATGAGAGCACTCCTAAGTTTTTTGAACAAAGGCTAGCACCTCATGAAAGATAATGTTTATGAGAATCTCCCAAGCTTTGTTTTAAAGTATGCTTTGCATCATCTTACATATAGAACAACAGGAGGAATCTCTCTCTCTCTCTCTCACCCCAATAGAAGGAGAGTACTCCTAAGTTTGTTGAACAAATGCTAACACCTCATGAAAGATAATGTTTATGAGAAGCTCCTAAGCTTGGTTTCAAAGAATGCTTTGCACCATCTTACATTTATTCATCTTTGTTAAAATCTATCAAGAGGTTGTGTCATGCATCCTTTTTAGAAATACAATAGACTATACATGTAGAAAGAGAGTATTGATAGTGCTCTAATTGGAACATAAGATAGCCCTATGAGAATACATGCCATGTTTCCTTGACCGCATCAATGCATGGGTCACATACTAGTATATATAGAGGCATTCGCACCTAAACAATGTTTTTCACAATTTTTTCTTGTCAACTCCATTCTTCTATTGCTCCACATTGCTTCACAAAGTCAATTACAACCGTACCTTCTACTCATTTTCTATACTAAAGTCTTTGGATGCTCATTGTAAGGTGAAATTTTGCAACACAAATTTTTCTCAATCTATGTCATTGCTACGCAAAAATAGTATAGTCGAATGCATGTCCGACTACATTGTTTTTGTGTAGGGATGCCACAAAAGGCTTTTGTATAATTTTTTTGGAGGGTGTCCTTATTATGCAAAACTAGTGTAGTTGGATGCTATCCAACTAACTATTTTTTCATAGGGACAACACAAAGGCTTTTGTATTAAAAAAATTTATGCTATCCTTTTTATGCGAAAATAGTGTAGCCAGATGCATGTCCAACTACACTATTTTTGCATAGGGACGACACAAAGGCTTTTGTATTAAAAACAAAATTATGGTGTCCTTCTTAAGTGAAAATGGAGAGAAACCCATATGCATAGGTTTAGTACAAGGAGGACATTATCAAGAAAATTTTGATTTAAAACTCAAAATATGGTGATTTAGACCCCGCCAGTGCGTCCAAAAGGCCCTAAACCCTAGGATCGATTCCAAAAATGTTGTGTCCTCCTCGTAAAAATTTAGTGTATGCAAAATCTACACAGAGAGGACATAACACTTTCAGAGGCTTTTTTTGCCATTTCTCCCTCTCCGGGTGTCCACATGTTATGTCCTCTCTGTGCAAATATTGCATACACTAAATTCGCAGCACAAGGAGGACACAACATTTTTGGAGTCGATCCTAGAGTTTTTGGGACTTCTGAACGCATTGGCGAGGTTAAAATCACTATACATTAGAGTCACATTGTATTAAAAAAAATTGGGACACCCTTAGCTAAAAACAATCTTCACCTTCATAATAAACTTGGATGATATTCACCATCTTCTCTCTTTTGAACACTCGAAGAGAGGAAAACGGTAAAAAAAGCCTCCAAAAATGTTGTGTTCTCTCTGTGTGAATTTAGTGTATGTGGAGGCCCACACTAAATTCGCAGGGAGAGGACACAACATTTTTGGAGGGCTTTTTTGTTATTTTTCCCTCTCCGAGTGTCCAAAAGAGGTGACTTAGAAATCGATCCTATGGTTTTTGGGCCTTCTGGATGCACTAGTGGAGTCAACATCACCATATTTTGAGTCACATTGTTAGTTTTTTGAAATTTTTTGTTAATTTTAGTACCTTATTTAAAGAATTTCAAGGGTACTCTAATTTTGTGCGTAAGGGACACCCTTTGCTAAAAACAATCTTTACCCTGATAATAAATTTGGATGATATTCACCCTCTTCTATATTTGTATATGAAAGATAAGTATTCTTCTAGATTATATTCTTCTTTTTACTTAACTATGGTTGATGAATAGGGAGGGAAAGTCATTAATGGCAAGGACCAAGAAACTACTAGGAAGATTCCTAAAGAGGAGAGGAAGAATGAGGAGCTACATGATGAATCAAAAGCAAACCAAGTAGAGAGCTCAAAGCAAGACAAAAAGCTTGCACCTAAAACCTATATCTTAAGGAAGAACTTATACCAAGATTCCACTTCATTCTCTTTCACAAAGAAAAGATTTTTTCAAATAGTGATATGCTTTAAAGAGATTAGGAGAGCACAAAAGGCACTCATTATGGAAATTCTTAGGCTTCCTTTCTAGAAACTGTGTAGGTATGTTGCACATTTTGTAAAGAGCTCATACCATTTTGTAACGAATTTACAATATCTCTTTGTGAAAATCAACATTTTGTATAGCTATAAACCCTTGTAAAATCAAACATTTTGATTATAAATTAAGTAAATACAAGTAAATTTTACCAAAGGCTTCCATTTTTATAATTTCATTGTCTTCAAGTCAAGTGTGATTTCCAATATAGTCTTTCAATTTTTGTTGTGATTGTGATAGTTCTTGGATATGTCTCTACATGTTTAGTCCCACCTAATTTTGTTGAAATCAACATGTCAAGCCCCAAAGCACGATCCATGTCATCTTCTAGATCTACATCTGGAGGGCCTAAGATTTGAGATGATGAAAATTGGCTCAATGTATGCCTCTACCTTCTCTTCTATTCCTCCTTCTCCTCTACGGTCTTCTACTTATCCTCTTTTCTCTTTTTCTTCTTCTACTTGTTCTTGCTCATAGAAAATGAGAAAGAGGAGCATGTATCCTTACCCATATTCGTATCTATATTGCCCATTGTAAGTGTGTATGGGTGATTTTTGAAAATTGGCTTGAGCTACTTATAGTGTTATAAAGCAAGGGCATGATAAGATTGTGGTATGATTGGGTTGATCAATATAATTCACTCACAATTTTGAGTTTTGCAACAACAAAAAAATATTGTGGTATGATAGCACTTTCCTTTTTAACATACAAAAACCATACAATATTGAGGGTATGACATTGACACAACATTTTCCATCTAACCAATAAAAGCTTTACAAAAAAAACCAAAAAGACAAAACATTTGCATCAAACAAGTAATTGCCAAACTTAATAGTCATTGATATCAAAATATTTGTACAAAATGCCAATTGTTGGGAAAATTTGATACAAACTGCCAATAGTAGTAAAAATAGTGTAGGACTCTAAGTAAGAATCGGTTTAGCTTGGCAGTAGATTCCTTCTGACACTTCTTGGCATAGAAATTTCTTTCAATCCTTATCAAGACCTACATCCCATATTATAAAAAAGGGAAAGTAAGACTATGCCTCATAGAAGCAAAGAATGGTAAAAAGAAAGACATCATTATCTACACACCTTTCCATCTATCTCCAAAGCAAAAGTTGTAGAAAAATATATCCGTGCACTGTGTAGATATTGCCTCATTTAGTGCAATGATGTGCACATGGATCATGTCTTTTCAAGGTGGTCATGTGTTCACTATCCATCTACATATGTCAAAGACACATGAGTTTTCCCTTTGAAAATATCCTCCCCAGTGGAGCCAAGTCTCTCGGGGGGTTCACCATCCAATACCCCCCTATATAATGTGTGTTCGCGGTGTATTAAAAAAACCCCTCTTTTAACAAGTCTAAATCAATAAAATGACGCCTTATTTTAGGAAATTTTTCCAAAATTGAATATAAAAGCCCCGGAGAGAGAGAGAGAGAGAGAGAGAGAGAGAGAGAGAGAGAGGTCTTGATCAAAGAGATATTTTGTTGCTCTGTACTTTGACAGAAAGTAGAGAAAGGAATATAGTTTTATGAGCCTTTGATTTTTTGATCCATCCCACTAAGGGATCTATCCTATGGCCGATTTGGAGAGGGGAAAGAAGAGAACTTTAGTATAGTAGGATCAACCTCAAGAGACCTCAAAGGGTAGAAGCATGAATAGGTGGAATTAATACTTGTTTTTAGGACAATATCCTACTAGGGTTTTGTGGTTAGGTAGTACCATATCATACAAACTCTAATTTTGTTACTTACTAGCTCAAATTGAAGTTTCCCAACCAATGTTTCTACCTTGAAGCTACTACCTATATTATGTATCACTAGATACAAATCTAATAACTAGAATCTGGCTACCATGTGGTAGCTTCCATGTCAAAAAACAGGTTGTTAATGTACCACCTATTCATTCTTTTATCCCAAAAATTATTCTATAAGATCAAAACTTGCTAGGGTCCAAGATACCCTTGATATTCCCTCATTTATGAACTCTTTTATCTTTTTTGGCCTTGCCAGGCTTGGTCTTGATAGGGATATTGCCAAGCCTTGATAGGGATATTGGTGGTCATTGCATGGGATCTCTTATTGTCCTTCTAGACCTCCATGGGGGAGGGCTTGGGGGGAGAGGGGGAGGATGTTCTTCTTATTGGTGGCCTCTAACTAAGGGAAGATCTGATTCAAGTCAAGCATCTGGCTATCATCCATTCTTTTTACTTGGGTCTCCAAATATGATGGAAGTGAATCTTTGTTCTTTGATTCAAAGGCTAGTGATTCTGATACCTCCCTTTCTTCATGGGTGGAAGATAGGTCAAAATAGAAAACCCGCTAGGTTGGCACTTCCTTGGGTGGTTTCTATCTCCCCTCTCATCTATATTGGGGTTGGGATGGGGTCCTGTTACAAGGGAGCTTAGGGGTGGGCTAAGGTTGTGGGGGTGAGGTTGAGGCGTGAATTTTTCAAAGGAAAGTAAGAGCTCACTTTCCTTTGGACATTAAGGAAAGTAGTCTCATACTTACTTTAGTGCAAATGAAAGTGAGCTCTTACTTTTCTTTGAAATCTCTCTCTCTCTCTCTCTCTCTCTCTCTCTCTCTCTCTCTCTCTCTCTCTCTCTCTCCCCCCCCGTGCAATCGTTTTTTGACCTAGTAGAAAATAGTTCACTCTTTTGATCATAACTTCTTCAACCGAACTCCGATTTGAGTGATCTATAACCTCAATCAAAGAGCACAACGCCCTCTATGCATTGATGTAAATACAAAAAAAAATTGAACTTATGGAAGGCATTTATGTACCAGCATTTTTGAAGTGAACAGGTTTAGGAAAGTTGACTCTCATCTCTTATTTTACAGACAATGTCTTCTGACACTCGCAAGGGCTATTCTTCTTCAACAAGGTCCACAGCCATTGTGGAAAATGAACCAAAATCTCCCAAGTGTGGAGATAGCAACACAACCACCCAACCAACGATAGCGAAAACCATGATCATGGCATACTTGGTATTGTTGAGAGACCGTAAACAAACAAGGCAAAGACTTACGGGCACTTGCAATGGAGAATGGCACACTAAGGGTACTTGTGGTTGAGAATGAGAATCTCAAGAGGAAACTTGAGATGCAAACAACACGTTTGATGCAACTTGAAGAGGAATTCAAGGAATGTAAATGCTCTCTTGTAGACTTGAATGCTTTGAAGGAGCGCATGAGCAAAGTAGAGCATGACCATGTATTGAAAGAGGAGAAATTTGACACCATGAGCCGGGATGTATGTGACATGAAAACTGTATGCACAAAGAAGTCTTGGGTTGATGTATGTGGTAACAATGTGATTCCTAATTCCTCATTCATGCAAGCTATGGTTCAAACAAAGAATGTTGAGAATGTGGATGTGGAGGAGTTGAAGGAACGGGAGCGGCGTTCCAAGAACATTGTTATTCATGGAATTTCCAAAGAGAAGTTATAGACACCTCGTTCTCTTGCCATTGTTATTGAATATTTCTTCAAAACCCACTTTGGCATGTCCGGAGTTATGGTCTATGGAGCAGATAGAATGGGTAAGCAAGGAGCTCCTCGCTTGAGAGAATGACCTATTGTATGCACCATGCCGGATGAGACCAAACAAAATATTATCCTTAATAATATTTGGATCTATTTGAGTGGTAGAAAATGTTTTGTATGTGAAGGTCGCACTATTAAGCAACAAAATATGGATCGCAAGGCATATGAGGAAAAGAATAAGAAAAACAAGAAGATCTCCCACGAAAAAAATGTGCCCAAGGAGGAGGCAAGTCCCTCGAGCAAATAGGGATGGTGACCTATGAGACCGAGTTACAATTGAAAATATGCTTTTGGAATTGTAATGGATACCCATGAAATGCGGGGGTTGAGATTGATGAACTAACAACCAAATCCAATGTTGTACTTCTTGTTGAAACTTGGGAGCATGATACACAAAGGATTAACGGCTTGGAGGATTACAATGTACATTCATTGATGTGGTCAAAGAATCTCAAGTAACGAAGACGAAAAGGAGGGGTAGCATGTATGGTTAAGAAAGGATTGGAAGATTTTGTATCAACTGTGAAAGATGACAAGTACAAACGTTATGTATGGCTAAAAATTATGACACCAAAAAGAGCACCCATTTTTGTATCCAATTGCTACATTCCTCATCATGATTCCCCCTTTTATGCTTGCATGGATAGAGATCAGCCATTTTTTGATCTAGAAGAAGACATTTCTTGTTTCAAAGGCGAAGATGATATTATTGTATTTGGGGATATGAATGCTCGCACAAAAACATTGCAACATGATACTCAACAATTTGATATGCCATACATTTCAAGGGAGTTGGAGGAATTTCACTTGTAAGATCGTATTTTAATGGATGAGAAAGAGCCAGATCACTATGGAGAGTTACTTTTACACATGTGTTATAGCATTGCCAATGTTGTATCTTTGTGGAGTTGAACAAATGGATTTACATGTAGGAACCATAATGGGATAGTGTGATTGACTATATGCTACTCTCCAAAACCATCATGTATTGCATAAAGAGTTTTATGTTTGGCCAATGGACCTCGAAATCAGACCATCAGACCTTATCATGTATTTACCTTTCATGTGGAGAAGCCACTAAGCATGATAATCTCAGTCAAAGGGAAGATAAATTATCACTGTGTATGGATTTCAAATGGGCACCAATGTACATAGAAATGGTTGAGCAAAAGGTATGGATGACAAAGCTTCAATATGATGCACCATTGGAAACTAAATGGGAAGCTTTCAAGAAAGTTATTTGTTCTTGTGCCGAAGAATGCTTTGCCATAAAGCATCTCCATGGTATCAACAAAGATAGATCATGCAAAAGGTGTTGAGGCTGCCCAATAGATCCTCACAATTGTCAGAAGATGAGCTTTGCTTTGATTGTGTGTGCCCATTTGGCTACACAGATCCAAGGCTTTGACAATATTTTGAATTGCAACACCCAAAGTTGCCTTTTGAGATGCCCGTCTTCACCGCTTGTAGACCAGCCGCCTAAGAGCTTGACGCTCTGATACCAGTGTTGGGAGCGGAGCTAGGGTGGATGGCATCGGAGAGCCATGCTAAGCTTGGAGACGAGTGCAAGTGAAAAGAACGAGAGAGAGAGAGAGAGAGAGAGAGAGAGAGAGAGAGAGAGAGAGAGAGAGAGAGAGAGAGAGAGAGAGAGAGAGAGAGAGAGAGAGAGAGAGAGAGAGCATCGTGGCAACAACAAAAACTATGCTCTTTTTTATTGATTAAAACCTTTACAATATATAGAATTGTCTCTTTGCCATGCAAACTCCTAAAAATAACTGAAGCTTCATCTGTATGCTCTAAGAGCTAATTCCCACGAGCTTCACACACTGAATCCGGGCTTGAATACCCAACACTTGTTATAGCTCAAATTGCTTTCAATATTTTTTGGGGTCTCATGCTACATATTCTTGAAGAGCTCAAGTCAGATGAACCAGGCTCTTATCTTACCACTTATGCCAATTACAAAGGTTATCTTACCACTTATGCCAATTACAAAGGGGTCAAAATTATCACTGCATTACTCAAGCCATGCATTGAGGATGATGAATCTCCCTCTTTGAAAAGACTAAACTCTGTAAATACCCCAATAAATCTTTTACATCCTTCCTTACACCTAGTTCTTCTTCTAGCTTTAATAGAGGAAAATATCACAACTTTACTAGAGGTAGAGGCAGAGAGACTCCCATCCACCACTTCCTTGACTCGTAACCATCTATACCTTTGTACTTTTTGGCCCTTGAGGAAGGAAGCAGCTCCCGAAAAGGACCTCGGAATCAAAACTTATCTACGTACATTGTCTATTCCAAAATGAACTTCTGGATTGGTTTTCTCCAAAGGCTATATTTTGTGAGTGTTTTGACTTCCTATTTGGTAACCATAAACTACTGGAAAATGTTGTAGTTGGCTGGACATATCAACACCCAATTAAAAGTCTAGTCTACAACAATGATTTTCTTAGACAAAGTAATGTCCTTGATTGTTCCTGTAGTAAAAACAATACTTTTTGTAAAAGGACTTTGTTCATTTAGGAAAACGTGTCTACACACTCTTTAGAGGATGTTGTTGGACGGATACGTCGTGACGGACGTCAGCACAGCGAGAACTCACCTAACAAGATTTGTCAGCTAAGGACGAAGCTCGACTCGGAGGCGCGTGGAAGCAACCATAGGGTGTCAACCTACACTCGACCGACTCCTAACTAAATCCTACAGAGGTCTCTGCCCAATGTCTAAGTCATAGCCTTCAAGAGTGCATAAGAGAAAACTTCCTACAACGCTTTCTAGAGCCGACCACCCATCAAACAATCTCGAAACACCACAGAACTTGAAGGAGACCCTACTAACACCAATAGGTTGGTCTCCCTAAGATCTATGAACCAAAATCCAAACCCAAAACACCCGGTGCAAAATCACGTAGGATGTCTGGCCGAAATTTTCAGGTCTTCGTTTTCAAAATCTAAAGTGCCTAATGTGTAGCTATACTCAATGCGAACGCGTGGATATGCTGCAATGCAAAATCAGATAACGTTGTCAGGAGTTTTTTGGAGCAAGGGATTGCGCATATGTACATACCCATGCATGGTGCATCAAATAAAGTATTGCCCATTTTCCAGAGCCAGGTGGTTACGTGGGGCCCACATGTGTACAGGTAGGACACCATGTACATAGTGCATCGATTTTCATCGTTACTAGTACCATTGTGTTTTTCTACAATAAGGAGGAGTTGGTAGCGCGTAAAACTTCTCGAGGAAGCTATCCGCGGGCCGACGACGTGAGGTCAGCAGGTGCGTCAGATGGCATCTAGAGGCGTCAGGAGGGCGAACGAGGTCAATATTTGCACGCAGATGAGGACGGACACAACGTGGGTGTTTGCTTGTGAGAATTATGCGGAAAGGTCATCATGAGGACCTTTTTTTGGGGCCACTTCACGTGGTTGCGGGATGCATTATTTGAAAGAAATGAGTGCCAGGTGTGCGCATGGATGCAGCAGGGTGACAACTATGCACTGCGAGGTCAGTTTTTGGCCTATTCGGGGTCCGTTTGAGGTCATCTAAAAGGCCAAGGGTGCCCAAGTAATAAAGCTAAGTGTGGGAACTGAAAAAACAGAGAGAAGACCAGAAAAAAACGTGGAGAAGAGAGGAGGAACAGCCGCAGGTGTGTTTTTGCCCATTTTGGAGCCTGTTTTGGCCGTAAACTGCTCATCCGAGGTCGGATTTGAGCACTTTGACATTGTAGACTGGGGTTTTGGGCCGTTCCGGACGCGATGGCGCTGTCCATTTTGCCAAATTCCTCACTCTTTTCCTGCTGTTTTTCTGTGTAATCTTCTCCGGTGAGTGAAGTTTCTGCTCCAGTTTGTGATTGTATCTGGCTTCTTTCACCCATAGTGTGTGAGCTATTTGCCCCATTGGTGTTGGCCCAAGCTCAATTGTATCTAAACATCAGAAATTCTCCTCTTTTGAGCTGAGTTTTTTGGGTGTGTGTGTGTGTGTGTGTGTGTGTGTGTGTGTGGAGTGGGCAAGTGGATAGTCTCTCTCCTCTCACTCCAGAGGTGTGTTCCCTGTCTCGGCCAGGTGTGTTGTCTAAGCCGAGTGGTGCCCCATAGTGTGTGTGTGTATCTTCCCAAGAGTGTGTGACGGGTCGTTATAGAGGCGCTGTGTGTGTTTTCATCCCGCCCACATTCTTTTGGCGCCCCCACGGAGGATCTTCTTCGAGTACCTTCTGCTTCGAGCTTCGGGATTACAGGTTGCAGGTTGCAGATTACAGGTTACGGTTACAGGGACAGGGACAGGTACAGGTGATTCACACAGGTACAGGTAGCTGGAGTACAGTGATGTCACTTGCAGTTGTTGTGGGAATGCATCACTTGGCGCCTATTTGAGCGCATTGTCTGTTGGATTGTACGTTACTTGTGGAAACTGCCATTGTACGCCTTTGTGGAGCCATATATGGTTTTATTTGGCAGTCCCAGCCATTTCTGAGACTTGGTCTGGAAGATAGTCATTTCTGAGACTTGACTATACGCGATTTGCATTAGCTTTCGTGTGAGGGTCGATAGCGTGAGGTTTTTATTGAGCTGGGGGATTCTCAAATGTGGAGATCCTTTCGGTGATACAGGTAGCTGGAGCACCCTTTTCGTGACCTCGCCATAGGCTATGTACTAGTGAGTCCTACTTGATGCTCGGGTTCTATTGTTGACAGTTTATGCGTACATAGACAGTCTATATTTTGGGTTCCTACTGCTCTACTTCTGGGGAAACTCTGTCGAAATTTTCCCAAGTTATGATGGCTGGTTTTTTGGTATTTTGAGCCATTTATGCTGTTATGCTGCTGAAATTTTGGCAAAATCAGAGGTTGAGTCAGGTGTGCCTTCTTGGGAGCTTCATGGTTGGCTTAAATGGATGATCAAAATGGCCCTCAGTTCACTCCTTTTCATTTAACGCAAAGAATTCAGATTAATGTTCATGTGTCCAGGAAGATCTTTTTCCAGCAGCGCATAGTCTTTATGTTTGGGCCAAGAAGATTGAGAGAGATCCTGGAATGTCCTTTGCCTGTTGTCATTCCGATGATCAACTATGAAAACTCATTTGATGTGCATGTGTTTGTTCTCATCTAAAGCTGAGCTCCATTGAAGTTTCTGGGGATTGGGTAGTGAAAAGTTTTGGGTTCTTGCACGTGTGTTTGAAGGGGTTCTCTAGCCATGGCTTTCTCTTATCCCGAGTTTCATGGAAGAAGTGATGAAGATGTGGAAGAATTTTTGGAAAAGATGGAGGTTGCCTGCATTAGCAACCAGATTCATGACCCTACGCAAATGTTACGCCTTCTCCAAATTTGTTTGAAGAGTGATGCACGAGCTTGGTCCAAAGCATTTGAAGAGGAGTTGCGTATGGCTGATCCACCTATAAGATTGAGTTGGGACAATCTAAGGCATGGATTGGAAGTGGAGTTTGTGAAGATAGAAGACCCTGACAAGGTGTGGCAAGAAGTACAGGCTTTGGTGCAAAAGGAAGGTGAGCCAGTAGATGCGTACATACGTAAGTTTTCATTGGCATGGGAGCGAATGTGCAAGGCTTTAGCACCACAGGTACCCCCGCCTGACATGATGAAGAAGGACAGGTTCTTGGCTGGTCTTTGGGAGAATATACGTTGGAGAGTGGAGCTAAAGAAGCCTAGGACATATGAAGATGCACTAGAGGTAGCAAGGAACAAAGAGTGGAAGCTGAGGAAAATGAGCCAGTTAGGGGTGGAGTCTTTGCCAATGAGGTCTGAATTTCAGCCTATAGAGTCTTTACAAGGGCGCATGTCAGGGGTTCATCATGAACCAGTGGTTCCTGTTACTACTCAGGTTATGCCAGCAGTGGTCACTACAGCAGTGCAAGATGATGGCCTAAGGCAAGACATGAGGCAAGTGGTTGATCTGATGAAGAATCTCAGCCTAAACATGCTAGGTCAAGTGGGAAATAATCGAGGTCGAGGGCGGTTTGCAAATCAACCAGGAGGTGAAGAAAGACCTAGGAATGGTGCTGGACAAAGTAATAGTAGGTTTTGGAGGCAGACGCCCACATGTTATAATTGTGGAGAGTTGGGTCACATCAGCCCGCAATGTGATAAGCCACCAAGGATGGGGGGAGACATGTATCCATTGCCAAGACAGGTGCTAACTAGATCAAATGATTATGGCATCGAAATCAAGGGAGACGAAGGAACCAGTGGACTGACCCAGGAGGAAAAGGGAAAGACAAAAGTGCTAAGTGTAGTCACCTTGGAGAAGGCATCAAAGCTAGAGGATACATTAGTGATGCCTATTGGGAAGAGGACCACAGAGGATAAGGAAGGAAGAAGTGCCCCAGGTCCTAGTAAGAAGAAAGGAAAGAGCCATGAAGGTGAGGATGTCAAGGCCAAGAGGAAAAGGAGAGCTCGTCGAAAGTTTCATGTTTCAGACTTTCCACTAGGGGATGGGCAATTAAGCTATGACTTGAAGGAGGATCTGACGAGCAGGAAGGCAGATGTTACTTTTGGGCAGCTCATAGAAATGGTTCCTAAGCTAAAGCGACAGTGGAAGAGGATGGTTAACCCAATGGAGAAAGAGCCAGAGAGAGGTTCAGTGAAGGTGTTGGCAATGGACGAGCTACCAGACATTTGTCCAATAGTAGATGTGTGGCATAAAAGGAAAAATTTGGGACAAGGTTATGTGGATGGCGGAGCCCAAATATGCGTCATAACACACTCATGCGTTGAGAAGATGGGTCTCACGGTGGCTGGGGTGTCAGGTTTTCGGATCAGATTGGCAAACCATCAAAAAGTAAAATGCTTGGGTGTTGTAAAGAGCTTAGAAGTGGAGGCATATGATGCAAAGGCAGTGGTTGATTTTCATGTGATGCCAGCAGGGTTGGGAGCATATCCTATTATACTGGGCAGACCATGGTTACGTGCAGTGGGAGCTGTTCAAGATTGGCGACATGGTACAATTAGCCTCTATGGAAAGACAGGTACCAAGAAGCTTTATAATATGGACACAAGGAAACGATTAGAGGAGCTTTATGAAGATGAGGATGAGTCTAGTGATGAAGACTCTTCCACGGTGACAGATGAGGATAGTGATAGCACTACCAGCAGTGACGAGGATGCTGATGTTGCATTTATTTTGATGGATAAAGAAATCCAGGAGTGTGGTTTAGTCGCATTTGCGAATGAAGTTGAAGATGAAAGTGAAGGGCCTTATGAAGTGATTGAAGGGCTGATGCAAACCAAGGTTGAGTTGTCAAAGAAGCAGGAATTAATGACGCAAATGATTAGTGGAGACCTCTCAGCTATGGAGAAGGATATATTTTTGCATATGCTGGCTAGTTTTCCTGATTTGTTCATTACTTCATATGAAGAGATCAGAGGGTTCAAGGGTGAAGAGATGCATATAGAGCTGAAAGAAGGTGCTAAGCCAGTACGGCAAAGGCTAAGAAGGATGGGTCAAGAGCAAATGGAAGCCTTGCGGGTAGAGGTGGACAAGTTATTGAAGGCAGGGTTCATAGTTCCAGTGGAGACCACAGAATGGGTGAGTCCAGTAGTAGTCAGTCCAAAGAAGGATGGGAAGTGGAGAATTTGTGTAGATTTTAAACCCTTAAACGCAGCCACTAAGAAGAACCCATATCCTCTTCCATTCATCGATCAGATCTTGGATTCAGTGGCAGGTTATGAGAGGTACAGTGTGTGTGATGGTTTTTCAGGCTATTTTCAATTGAAGATTGCTCTTAAAGACCGCACAAAAACAACATTTATTACGCCATGGGGCTGCTATTGCTACACAGTGTTGCCGTTTGGGTTGTCAAATGGACCATCTTTCTATCAAGAAAGAGCAAATTGGGTGCTGGAACCATTCATTGGTAGTTGTGTTAAGGCTTTTATGGATGACTTCTGTGTTTATAGCAGTAGGGCTGAACACCATGAGAAGCTGCAGATGGTATTGGCTCGATATGATGAATGTGGAGGACAACTAAATCCAAAGAAATGTCATCTAGCACAGCCAAGGGTGAAGTTATTGGGACATATGGTGTCAGAAAATGGCATTGAGGCTGATCCAGATAAGGTGAAGTCTATTATTCTTCTTCCATCACCTATGAGTACGAAGCAATTGGCAACCTTTATACACAAAGTGAAGTACATGGCACGGTTTATTCCATTGTCTTCGCAGCTTCTTTATCCATTACAGCAAGTGGCAAAGCATGATCCATTGCAATGGGATGACAAGTGTGAAGAAGTGTTTCAAGAGGTGAAAGAGGTGTTAGGGGGGTTGTCAGCCATGCAGGCTCCTGATTGGGAGAAAGTTTTTTATGTAAATCCATCAGTGGGGGATGATGCCATTGGAGCCATGCTATTGCAAAAGGGGAAGGGCAGCCATTATATGAGGCCAGTGTATTGTGCAAGCCGAGTGAAGTTGGTAGCGGAGAGAAAGTTATCGGAAGTAGAGCTAGTGATGGCTAGTGTAATATTTGCTTGTCGACGATTTCGTCATTACTTGCTACCACGGCCTTTTGTTTTCTTGACGAGTTATGCCTTTTTGCCACAGTTAATTAATGGTATTAACATGTCAAATGTGGTGAAGAAATGGGTAATTGAGCTGCAAGAGTTTGAGTTCTCTTTTCTAGTGGAAGATAGTACAAGGGCTACCCTAGCTGATTTGTTGACCTACAAGGAGAATCCCCTTATTGTTAAGGAAGAGGTGGTGAGAAAGGTAGTTGAAGAAGTGCCACAGATCAGCAATGCACATGTGTTGTTCTTTGATGGTTCATACAGAAAGAGCCATGATGCAGCTTCAGGGGGTATAGCACTTTATGATCCAGAGGGGAAGCTAGTATGCAAGAGAGGGTTCAAATTGGATGCTCATAGTAACAATGAGGCTGAATATGCTACATTGGAAGCCGGATTACACATTTGCTTGAAGCATGGGGTTCGAAGGTTGAGCATAAAAGGTGATGCCTTGTTAGTGGTGAAGCAAGTGTTGGGTGTGTGGAAGAGCAAGAACACCTCATTGAAGGAAATGTGCTTCAGAATTAAAGGCCTGTTAAAAAAATTTGAAGCATGGAGTATCAGACACATTGAACGTGCTCTAAATGGAGAGGCACATGAAGCAGCTCAAGGCATGATTGGGGAGCTATTTGTGTTGAGGACCACTTTACCTCTTTATCATGGCCGGGAAAGTTTGGCTCAAGAAGAGGAGTTTTTGCTAACAGGAATCATTCCAAAGGAGATTCAGAAGTCTAAGAAGTATGGCTTTGTGCGTAGAGCATACAGGTACAAATTGATTGGTGATGTCTTATACATGAAAGGGGCTGATCTCGTGTTGAGACGTGTACCTTGGCGGGAGGAGCTTTACAGAGTGTTGGAAGAGAATCACGAAGGCGCATGTGGTGGCCATTTTGCTCTAAAGATCACCTTGCATAAGATTTTGCAAGAGGGGTATGTATGGCCTAGTTTGCACAAGGATGTTCACCATTGGTGTAGGTCTTGCAATAGGTGTCAAGCATTTGGGAAGAGAGTGTTGAAGCCAGAGCTACGAAAAACCATTATGGCGTTTGATGTGTTTGAAAAGTGGGGGATTGATGCAATAGGCCCGTTACCTATCACAAGCAGGGGCAAAAGCTATATCTTGACGGCAGTGGACTATCTCTCTAGATGGGCAGAGGCTATAGCAGTAAAACAGATCACTGCAAAGGATGTGGCAAAATTTGTGTATGATGAAATATGTTGCAAGTTTGGGGTGCCACTGGAGTTACTTTCAGATAAGGGGCCTGGCTTTAGAGCTAAACTGCTAGATTTTTTATGTGCAAAGATGAAGATTAGGCACCAGCATACCACTCCTTATTACCCGCAGTGTAATGGCTTGAATGAAAGATTCAATGGTGAGTTGGTACAGATTCTTTCGAAAGTGACAGAGCACCAAGGAAAGAATTGGGATTTGGAATTGCCTAGTGCATTATGGGCTTACCGTACTTCGGTGAAGACAGGTACAGGGTTTACTCCATTTCATTTGGTGTATGGAAAGGAAGCACTATTGCCTGTGGAGGTAGAGTTGCCTGCGGTCAAGATGTTAGAGAAGTTGCTTGGGCCGCCTAGTGATGCATTCAAAGAGAGGCTCTTGCAGTTACAAGAGGTCCAGTTGGATAGGATGAGCGCTTTGGAGCATTATGGGCAGAGGCAGGATAAGGCTTTGACAAAGCTAAATGAAAAGGTCAAAAGTAAGGGTATCAAGCAACATGACTTGGTTTTGCGCTACAACAGTAAGCTGGACAACACCTTCCAAAAGAAGTTTCAAATTAAGTGGGAAGGCCCTTTCAAGGTAGTAGAGTGTTTTCCAAATGGCACATATCAGCTGGCTAACCTGGATGGTGTTCTACATAAGTCAAGGGTAAATGGATTGCGTCTTAAATTGTATCATGCTAGATTGATGATGGTGGAACAAGATGAGTTGTCGGTGGAGCAAGAAATGTTGGTAAAGGATGAGGAGACTTGTGATGCGGCGAGTCTCATATCTCTCTTTGCTGCTGCTGATCATGAATGATCTAGCAGGCTAGGGGATGGGCAAATTATGTCAGGAGTTTTTTGGAGCAAGGGATTGCGCATATGTACATACCCATGCATGGTGCATCAAATAAAGTATTGCCCATTTTCCAGAGCCAGGTGGTTACGTGGGGCCCACATGTGTACAGGTAGGACACCATGTACATAGTGCATCGATTTTCATCGTTACTAGTACCATTGTGTTTTTCTACAATAAGGAGGAGTTGGTAGCGCGTAAAACTTCTCGAGGAAGCTATCCGCGGGCCGACGACGTGAGGTTAGCAGGTGCGTCAGATGGCATCTAGAGGCGTCAGGAGGGCGAACGAGGTCAATATTTGCACGCAGATGAGGACGGACACAACGTGGGTGTTTGCTTGTGAGAATTATGCAGAAAGGCCATCATGAGGACCTTTTTTTGGGGCCACTTCACGTGGTTGCGGGATGCATTATTTGAAAGAAATGAGTGCCAGGTGTGCGCATGGATGCAGCAGGGTGACAACTATGCACTGCGAGGTCAGTTTTTGGCCTATTCGGGGTCCGTTTGAGGTCATCTAAAAGGCCAAGGGTGCCCAAGTAATAAAGCTAAGTGTGGGAACTGAAAAAACAGAGAGAAGACCAGAAAAAAACGTGGAGAAGAGAGGAGGAACAGCCGCAGGTGTGTTTTTGCCCATTTTGGAGCCTGTTTTGGCCGTAAACTGCTCATCCGAGGTCGGATTTGAGCACTTTGACATTGTAGACTGGGGTTTTGGGCCGTTCCGGACGCGATGGCGCTGTCCATTTTGCCAAATTCCTCACTCTTTTCCTGCTGTTTTTCTGTGTAATCTTCTCCGGTGAGTGAAGTTTCTGCTCCAGTTTGTGATTGTATCTGGCTTCTTTCACCCATAGTGTGTGAGCTATTTGCCCCATTGGTGTTGGCCCAAGCTCAATTGTATCTAAACATCAGAAATTCTCCTCTTTTGAGCTGAGTTTTTTGGGTGTGTGTGTGTGTGTGTGTGTGTGTGTGTGGAGTGGGCAAGTGGATAGTCTCTCTCCTCTCACTCCAGAGGTGTGTTCCCTGTCTCGGCCAGGTGTGTTGTCTAAGCCGAGTGGTGCCCCATAGTGTGTGTGTGTATCTTCCCAAGAGTGTGTGACGGGTCGTTATAGAGGCGCTGTGTGTGTTTTCATCCCGCCCACAACGTATGCTCAACAAATCACCAGATAAAGTTCGTAGATGGATCTCGCAAAACCGGACCGTACGCGCGCAATGTAGGTATCGGCGCGTAGCTCTCATCGGAGGCAACACGCTGCACTTCTCCGCACTCGATTCTGACCACCGGTGCGCACGTAGCGTCAAGATGAAGCTCTCACTCTCTCTCTCGTACATAGTACACTCACTCACAGACTTCAAAATTTTTTTAAAATGACAAAAGGTTTTTCATTAAGGTCAAAAAGTGGTTTAAATACCTTACAATTCTCAAACCCTTAATTTCCAAATTAACCATCTTCTCAATCTAAATGTCAAAACTGGGATACAATCTGGAAACTTCTGTAAGCCCTAATATTTACAAGGTGAAATGTCGGGTTTTCTCAATGAATGAATAATTACAAAAAATAATAATCTGTCGAGCCGTCATTTTCTGTAGGGTGTGTCCAGCTTCTAACACTCCCCCCCACCTTGCTCATGTCATCCCCGACATGGCTCTCAAGCTGTTCTTCATCTTATGGTTTCTCGCAACTTGAGCAACGACTCGTATCTTGCATGTTGATCCAGTAGTGTTGGGCCGAATATATCAGAGCTGATGGTGAAGAAGCCGGTGTAGAAAGCTTCTTCAAAGGCCTGGAGGTGATAGGATGGCAAAAACATGATCCTTTAATACAATGCATGTATCACCTCCTTGAAAGGCTGACCAGACAGATCGTATCCACATCTGTAAGTATCTTGAAAGAAGAAGATATTGTCTGTCGCCTGGCCCGGTTTGAACGTCTTGAAGACTGCCAAAAGGGTTTTGCAAATCTTCCTCATCATAATGCAAGATAGGTCAGGCAAGCCACTGAACAATTTGATGGTGCCCGTTAGGGTTTTCCCCATGTATTGAACACTTATTCTCTTGCCTGCCTTCAAGCCTGGCAGCTTCGGATAGTTTAGCCAAGTAGGTTGGCTTCTTTGTAGTAGCTCCTAGGCCTTCCACGTCCGCATCCTTGGTAGAGGGCAGAAACTTAGGTTATCTCTGATGATTTTGGGTGCCTCTACCAAATGGATTAGGTACTGTGGATACTTCGTCAGCCATTCCTTTCTCCACCTGGGCTAGGAGTCAATTATCAACTTTACCCCTTCAGGCTTGGAGATATCTGTTGTGTACAGTGGCACTATTGGCTCTTCTCTGGTTCTCTTTTTGATGGTGGTGGCTTCGTACTTTAGCAAAGGATATGGGAGAGAGGGCTGTAGCCATTCACGCAGAAGGTTGCTGGCGTCTATCTTCTGAATGGTCATGGATTTAAAAACCCTCTGCTCCCATTCCAAAGCTTCTTTGGCCGTTTCTCTTATTTCTGCTTCTATGGCCTCGTGCATCTTCTCTTCCTCTTCTTGTGTCAGATCTTGTGGCTCTTGAGAGGGTCCTACAAGGATTTCCTCTTGCATGGGTGTGTCCACAGGATCTGCCACATTCTCTAGGTCTATGCCTTCCATGGTTGCTGGCCCTATGCTTGCCTGCTCTTCTGCCTGTTGGCCTCTCAAATCTTCTATCTTCTTTTGGAATGTCTTTTTCTCCGCTTCATCTTGTTCTCCTATGTTCACGAGGAGGTCGTTTAGATCGGAATTTATCTTCTCCACCTCCTTGAGCTTTCTCTTGATATTTTCTGCTCATCTTGCATTGCCTTCTGCTCTTCTTCCATGCGGGTTTGCATGACTACTGATTCTTCTGCCATCATCATCCTTTGCTTCTTCTCTAAAGTCAACTCCTTTTGGAGCTCTTTCATTTGTTCTTCGTAGAGCTGGCTCTGTGAAGTGGTGTGAGTCGAGCTAGTAGCTCTGACTCTGGCTATAGATGCCCGTAGCCGTTGGATGGTTTGATATTTAAATTTAAGCTGGTCCTTGAGCTCAAGGACCTCATCCTGGCTAGCCTCTTGCTCTATTTCTGCCTTCTCTTTGGCATTCCGCATGGCCTCCACTTCCTTGGACTCCTCAGCAAGTTTTAGGGTTAGGTTATCCCTTTCCCTCTCGGCATCTGTCAATGTCTTGCTGAGTTTTCTGTACTCTTCTTCTGCCCCTTGCCGTCTTTGAGCTACTACCTGATTTTCTCTTTCCATCTCCTGACATCTTTGCAATGCCTTTGCCAGTCTGGCTTGCAGCTCTGATTCTCTCTCTATCTGCCTTTGGCTTTGTTTTTGTAAAATGTCGACTTCAAGCTTGATTTTCACTTCAGTGGATTTGAGAGTTGCCATTTCACTTTCTGAGGCCATTGACTGTGCTCTTATCCTGGTTAGCTTGGTCATCACCACATCCCAATCATTGGTGGGTGGGTGCAAGTCCACTGTATCAGTGGCCATCTCCTTTAGCTCCACTAACCACAGGCTCTGCATTTGCTCTTTGGGCCCCGTGCTTGCCAAGTCAAATGTGACTGTAGAAACCTCTTCTTTTGAATATTCGGTAGCCAGTAGGTCCAGAAATGTGTTATACCTTGCTTCATTCGGCTCTGGCTGCTCACTTTTAGGATTAGCTTCTTCTTTTGGTTCTTGCTCTTGGCTCTGTTCTTGCTTTGACTCTTCTTGATCTTCAGGTTTGTCTTGCTCCTATTTCTGTTGAGTTTGTGGAGGGCTACGAGGAGGTGGTGAGGGCAGTGGGCTGGACTTAGTGCTGGACGGTGGAGTTGTCGGCTTTTTCTTGAAATCCATGTCCGCCTTTGTCTTCCTCTCTCTCTCTTGGCCTTCCTGCTCCTCTGGCAATTGCCGTCAGACTTGCTCCACTTCTGCTTCTGTAAATGGTATATGTGGGATATTTTCCGTTGTGGCATCCAGAATCTCAAAATTCTTAATATACTCGTCAAATCTGTCTCTCTGCACCCTTCGAGATGATCCTGACATAGCTTCTAGAGACGGCTTCCATAGCTCATTCAAATCTCCTTTGAGGGCTCTTTCGGCTCTGAAAATTTCCATCAGCCGCTCTAGACGTGCCGCCTTCTGTGATTTCGTCTCTTTTACAGGCACTTGGACAGATTCCTTCTTTCCCTTCTTCAGCTCTGGCTGCTCTTCTTGCACGGTTTCTAACCGGCATTTCAACCTAGTGGCAACCCTTAGTGCTTTGGGTTGTTCCTCTTCCTTATCTTCCTTGAGCCTCAGCCAGTCGTTCTGTGATGGAGGGTCGGGCCATCTTCCCTTGGCGTGCAATGCCCCATAAATCACCTTCGTGATTAGCTCACCCGACACGATGTATATGGGGTTCTTGTTGCCCATCTTCACCAGATTATCTTGTATATAAGCTGCATAATTGATTACCTTTGCCTGGCTTTTCTGCATTGCCCAGGTAAAGGTTGTGGCAATTGCTCTAGGCGGCATTCTGTACTTTTGTGGCCGCTTTGTGCACATATGGAAATACTGATTGTAGAGCTGACTCATGATTGCCACTTTAGGGTTGGCAATGTCTTCAAAGGTGTAGTTGACTTTCTTTTCAGTGTACACCTTTACTTCGTCTTTTCTTTTAGTGACACTATCCCCTTTGTTGGAGAGGTCTAGTGCAGCTGCCACCACTCTCTTCGTGATTATAATCTCTATGTCTGGCTTGCCCTATAGATCCGTAACTCGTGCCACTCCATCTTCCTTGATTGTCGTCACAAATTCCCATACTCTTTTTATGTCAATACCTGCCGGCACAGCTTCAAAATAATTGTGGAGATCAATCTTCTCCAGGTACTCTTCCATCTTGCTTCTGACGAACTCATTGAGCTCCCGCGGTAGCATAGGTAGCTCTATCACATTTCCTTCCGTGTCTTTGAACACGCCTTGGTAGATGTTTAGATCATTTGACTCTAGCAAGTCCTCTTGGATCCACGTGATGGTTGGCTTTAGAGTTCCTTCTGGTATGACGAAGGGCTCTACTTCTTCCAAATAATCCTTTATGGTCATCCTCTTCTTCTTTTCCGGTGACTTTGCGGATGCCATAGATCCTATTGCACTCAGTAGTCCGAAGTTAGCATTTTTTTATTTTTTTGCATATCAGCCTGAGAAACTGAGTTTTAACTATCCAAATGAATTGAAAATTGAAAATAGAACTTAAAAGGAACTTGGGAAACTGTGCATGTGCTCACAATGCAATTTTGGCAAAAATTTATCATCTAGACATCCTACGCGCAGGATGTCTTTTTCATCAGATTTTGGTGATACTTGGCATGCTGGTGGTCCTTGGCCTGTACAACATGGCTATGTGCTTGGATTTGGATTTGGGCATCAAAAAGTGGATTTTTGGGCAGATTCAGGCTTTAGGCTCACAAATTGGGTAGGATGTCCACAATAGGTAGCAAATGATATCCAAATGGGTTGAAAATTGATATATGGGCTCCTTGCACCATGGTAATGGCTCCCATGATGTCATTCTTTGCACAGAAGTTCAAAAACATGCTAGAGACATCCTACGTGTAGGATATCTATTTCATCAAAATGGCTTGAGATTTGTTCTGTGGGTAGTCCTTGGCATGTGGAACATGGCCATGCTCTTGGATTTAGATTTGGACAAGAATTGATGTTGGTAAGACCATGCGTAGTGTTTTTGGGCTTAAAATGTGTATCTTGGAGGTGTTGGGGGTCAAAATTGATTAGAATGGCTTCAAACTTGGTATATGAGCTCTTGAAGGTGATGTGATTAGATCTGGAATGGACAAACACCCTCTATAGGCCAAAAATGTCAAATAGACATCCTACGCGTAGGATGTCTACTTCATCATTTCTTGCAAGTAACCACACAGATTGGTTGGCTATGTGCTCATGAATGTATTGTACAAGTTTCATGTGGTTTGGACAAGTTTTGGTAGGTCTATGGCCCATTATTGCCTCTATGCCCTGACTTTGCGTTTTTTCCTGCATATGAGGTCAATTTTGGTCCAAATGTGATGAAACTTGGTGGCTAGCATGCAAAGGCTATTCAGAAAATGTGTGTGATGAGAGATGTTGGGTTTTGTGCCCAGAATTGGCTTTGAGACATCCTACGCATAGGATGTCTCCTGATGATTTTTTTATGGGAACTGCTACTGGTGCCTGTCCTTGGTCCCCCTGAGTCCCTTTTAAGCCTAATTTCAACAAAAAAGTCAAATGGATAGAAAGTAACTCCCTGTGTGGATTTCAGAGCCTCTGAGTCATTTTCTGACTTTTGGTGTGCTTTTCGGCGATGAAATTTCTTGATGTTGGTCTCCATAGCTTCCCGATCCCTTAAGGATCCTTGCCGTATGGTTTTTGTCGACTTTGGCTTCACCGAAGCTCCGTTTGGCAATTTGTCGCTCTAGAAGCACCTGTGGTTGCGTTTACATGTCTTCGATGACTTGTGGTGGTCTACCACCATAGGACTTGGTTGTTGATGGTTTAGGAAAGCCGCTTCGTGAAGTTTGGTGGCAAACGGACATGCGATTTGGCCGTGAGAGCTACTTGACGCTTTGTGTGTCTGATGCCATTTCTGAAGTTTAGTGCCGCTTCGGGTCACCTTTTGGTCATGTGGGTTACATAGACTTGTCGAGCATGTCGAGATGCTCCTACCCATGAATTTTGGTAGCATTTGGGCGCTTCTCCGTCGATTTCCCATTTGGTGGCCTCTTGCGGGGTTCTAGGAATTAGGGTTTTTTCCGATGGTTTTCTAGTGCCTTTGGTCATCCAAGACTGGTCTCCTATGCTAGGGTAAGTTGCCGATGAAGCCTCGTTGCTTTTGGGTTAGCCATTAGGTGGCCAGTTCTACTTGTAGGTCTCTATTGCCCGCTTTCTATGTGAACCCTACGCTAGTTTTCGCGACAAAACGACAAACATGTGCGAAAAGCTCAAGGTGGTGAGCCTACCTCTCATGTCTGAAGCCCGTCGGATAGTCGTGCGCATCGTAGAAGCTGCTGGAAGTTCTGTTTGCTCTAGCTGGCAGAAGCTCTCTCTCAAAGGTCAATAGTGGAAATGAGCTAAAAATGAAGTGAAAATTTCTTATAATAGAGGTCCCTGAACCACTTTTCATGAAATTTGACATGTACTCCCAACTTCTTGCAAGATGCGATTTAGGCTCAAAAATTTCTTGATTTGGACTTCATTTGCGCTGTTTACCAAAAATTTGGCATTTCGATCAAAATCTGGCCAAAACCCGCTTTCCGCTCCAGTCTCATAATTGCACCCCCACTATACCATAGGTTGTGCTATAGTCACTGATCATCCCTATATTTTTTGTTTTTCATTACGATCGTTTTTCACTTGCTTTTTGTATTTTTGAAGTTTTTCTGCCGAAAATTAGCAAAATCAAAAGGAAAATAGAAAATTAAACCCAAAAATCATAATAAATCAAAAACATCACCGCAAAACATTATATACACTTACATGCAATTTTTATGGCCGGATTTCTTTGTTTTACCAATATTTTGCTCGAAAAATGACTATTTTTACTTATATGCACACACCTAGGGGCTTGATTTGGCATTTGGCCCCATATACCTGTAGATTCATGTTGTATAAAGGCATATGTACTTGGGTTAGTCCAGAAAATTTCGCAATCAAACAACAACCCTTAAAAATGGTCCAAAAACATGCCCTTTTTTGCTCTTTCTGCCATTGGATCCGCATTTGAGAATGCCTCCCCCCCTCCTAGCCGGAGTCCTCCCGGACGACAAGGTATCGCCTTGGAGTATGTGCCGTGCATGGGTTGAAAAAATTGTGATAATGCTTGGCTGTGTAATGTGGCCCTATAGTATGCATACTCGGTCAATGCATGGAAAAAATAATGATGTGCAAGAGAAGGGTATAAGCAAGATGCTTATTGGCATTCGCTGTTGAGGTTTCCTATTTTCTTTGCAAGTAAAAGCTGTAACTCTACTGCTCTTTGTTTGATTGTCTTTCGTGCAAAAGTCTCATGGTTTGCCGCTACGGTTGATATGGCCGTAGTTGTCTCCTTGGAGAGAATTTTCTTGGCGGAATTGGTCGTAGACCTGGTCTCTTTTGCTTTCCATTTGTAGCTTTGTGTGGCTAGTCTTTGGAGGTTAGTTACTGCCATGGTTGCCATTGTTTTGTTGCTGATTGGCATCCACATAAGTCGGTTTGTCAATTGCAGATGCAGTTGTTTGCCTTCCGATGTTGCTTGTATTGAAGGGAGTTCCTTGTGCTTAGGTTTCAGAATCCAAATGCGAGTCGCATTTGAGTTGTTGCTGAGCATTTTCTTTAGGATCCTTATCTATTTTATTCCCTTGGGTTTTGGTTGAACTATCTGCTTTAGTTGAATGATTCCGTTGTATTGTTTTTTGTCTGCCATGTCATTTCTATCCTTCCTCACCCATACTTGTTTTTCTCGTGTTGCTAACTCTGATCTTTTCACTGCGGTCGGTGACTTTTCATACCTGTATTGAACATGGTTGGCAGTTCCCTGTTTGTTAGCCTTGGGTATCATTCTGTTCCTTAGTGGCACCCTTCCCTTTGGCTTTTTATCCAGTGATTGCATTGTTGGCAGCGGATTATTATGGGGTTGTTGAGCAAAGGATATTACATGTTGTTCTTGTGCATGCTGAAGTTTGACTGCATTCGCATTCCAATCTATCTGCACATTGTACTCTTTTTGCCAAGGTTGTCCCAACATTATGGGATGTTGTGTGCTTTCATTCTTTACCACATAAAATTTGTGTGGATAAATGATGTACTTGTACATGCAATATAGTCCAGCCCAATGTTTTCAATGAATGTGATGTACTACTTTCCAACACTTGTGGAGTAGGATGAAGTTGACCTGTGGACTTGAGCTGTTTGTATAATCCATAAGAGATCAAATTTTCTTGAGCTCCAGAATCAAGCAATGCCGTCGATTCAACTTGATTGCTACCCACTTTAAACTGCAATTATCGGCTCCACTGTGTCTTCATCAAAATGCGTTAGTCGAATGGCATTGATTCGCAATGGTTCTCCACATTGTTGTTGTTGTCGTAGAAGACTTCTTTTTGCAATGCGTTCTTTTGCTTCTGCTTGAGCTTCTTCTCGTACCCTCTGTTTCTCTTTCATTCGTTGTTTTCCTTGATGGATTTGTTGAAGTATATCCTGTGTTAGTGGTGAATGATATTTCTTCAATCGACACCCACTAATCCAATTTGGCATTTCTTCACCTGCTAATGTAGCAAGCTTGACAGCTCCGCTTTGTGATAGGTCACTAATCGCAAAGGGTCCCATCCCTCGCTTTTTAATTTTCTTGGCATGTTGCTTCAAGGTATAAACAAGTACATAGTCACCTATTTTGAACTCTTTTGTGCGCACATGCTTGTCAAAAAACTCCTTTTGCCTTCTCTTTTTAGCATAGATCGAAGCTACAGCTCTCAAGTGAAGCTCATCTAGCTTTTCAAGATCATCTATTCTTGAAAAGAGCTCATGCCCTGTCCATTCTAAGCGTTTCGCTACTCGTAGAGTTGGGATTAAAAACTCTATGGGTAATATAGCATTTAGGCCAAACACCATGTTGTACAGTGTCGTTCCTATCGATGTTTTGTAAGCTACCCTGTATGCCCATAGTGTTGAGTGTAGCTGCTGATCCCAATTTGTTCTTGACTCTGATACAATTTTAGTGAGAACCGTGCATAATGTTTTATTTGTGGCCCCAGCTTGTCCATTTGCTTGTGGATGATATAGAGCAGATTTTCTATGTATGACCATGAATTCCTCTAGAAAATATTCAATGACTTCATTAAGAAAATGTGTTCCTCGATCACTGACAAGTTCTATTGGTAACCCGTATCGTACAAAGACATTCTCATACAAAAATTGTGCAGTGGTTCATGCATCTGCTTTTTGTGTTGCCTTGGATTCCGCCCATTTTGTGAGATAGTCCGTAGCCACAATTATATATTGGGTATGGGTGCGATATGCAATAGGTCCCACAAAATCAATGCCCCATTTTGCAAATGCCCTTGCTCCCATCATTGGCCATAGTGGCATCTCATATCTCTTTATCGGCACCTTGGTGCACTAACATGCGTCACAACTCTTTAGCATCCATATGCAATGTAGGCCACCATATTCCTGTGGTTAAGACAATTTTTGTCGTCTTATCGCCTAAATAATGGCCTCCACTTATTCCTCTATGTGCGTGTTCTAGAATCAGCAGGTATTCACTTTCACTTGCACAAATTCTAAGTTGATTGTCCTTTCATTGCTTATAGAGTTGGTTCCCAATTAACTGAAAGTCACGAGCCTCCAGCTCTATAGCCCTTTTCCGTGCTCTTGTTATGTTTGCAGGAAACGTCCTTGTAGTTAAGAAATCAATGATATATTGACTCCATGCAGGTGCAATGTTTACCTGAAACAATGTCTCGTGATCCACTGGTCGTTTGGCACTACATATAGTACAATTGGTAACATAAGCATGTGTGTCGGCATACATAGTTGGCCAATAAACCCCTAAGTGTTCCAGTCTCTGGTGTGTTTTCACTGTTGAACAATGAAATGCACAATCCTGGACGTGTGCTTCTTCAAGATAACACTCGAATTCCTCCGGATTTATACATAGTCGTAGAATTTGGTCCGATCCTAGATGATACAGCCGTCTTGCAATCAACTGGAAGTTTTTTGTTTGTCGAATTGTTTGTTGTTTGGATCTTTCTTTCGTGTTATCAAACCTACCTCCAAAGGAAAGAATTCTAACAATTTCCTGAGACCATTTGGGTATCATTTCAATATTGAAAAGATAAGCATCTGGTATCTCATCATCTACTCCTTCAGAAGCTTCCCCGTTGTGTAGCCTTGAAAGATGATCCGCCTGTAGATGGGTTTTACCCTTTTTGACCACCACTGTGAAATCAAACTCTAGCAATATAATAAACCAACGTACAATTCTCCCTGTATTGCATGGTTTATTTACAGATCCAAAAGAGCTTGATGATCTGTGAAGAACACAAATTTGTTTTCAAGCAAATAATGCCGAAATTTCTTTACAACATAAATCATTCCGAACCCCTCTCTTTCAGTGGTTGTGTAGTTCTTTTCCGCACTGTTTAACTATCGCGGCTGGCATAACAAACTGGAAAATCCATTGTTCCGTCTCCAGGTTGAGCCAGAATACTCCCAATTGCATATGCAGAAGCATCAATGTGAACATGGAATATCTTTTCCCAATCCGGTGCTTTAAGAACAGGTGCTGATACAAGGTTTTCCTTCAGCTTTTGGAATGAAGTTTCACATTCCTCGATCCAGTCAAAACTGACTAGCAAACGATACAAAGGTTGTGCGATGACTGCATACATATATATATGAATCTTCGATAATATCCGCAGTGTCCCATGAAGGATTGCACTTGTTTCGTATTAGTAGGCCTGGGCAGGTCTACTATGACCTTGATTTTGTCTAGGTCTGTGGTTATGCCATTTCTTGAGACAATGTGTCTTAAGATGAGACCTTGTCTAACCATAAAAATATACTTTTCCGGGTTAAGACAGATTCGATATGTCCTGCATTTTTCAAATACCTTTTGCAAATGGTCAATATGTTCCTCTCGTAGAAGAGAGTGTACACAAAGATCATCCATGTATATTTCTAAGAATATTCTCAGATATTCTTTGAACGCGTGCGTCATTAACCTTTGAAAGGTAGCTGGGGTATTAGTTAAGCCAAAAGGCATAACACGATACGTCGTAAATTCCCCATTCTCTGGCAAACACTGTTTTGTGTTGATCCTCTATTGCAATTGCCACTTGGTTGTATCCTGAAAACCCATCTAGAAAGGAATAAGCCCGTTTCCTGGCCACCCTCTCAAGTACATGTTCTATGATTGGCAAGGGATAATTATCCCTTATGGTAGCTGCATTTACCTTTTTGAGGTTTACACACACTCGAGTTTTCCGTTATTTTTGGGGACTACCACAATGGGTGACACCCAATCTGTATGTTTGATTTCATAGATGAATTCAGCATCCATCAGCTTGTCAATCTCCTCTTTGATTCGTTTAGCAAATGTGTCATTATATGTATAAGGACGCTGTTTGCTAGGTTTTGCATCTGATTTCAAAGGAATTGTATGTTGGCATATCGATGGATCAACTCCCTTGAGGTCTTTGTAGGACCATGCAAACATATATTTATACTTCTTGTGAAGTTGTGTTAGCCGTTCTTCTTCTTCAGGCTCTAAATCGGTTGCGATATAGACCGGCTAAGGCTTCTCTCCTGGTTCAGCGAGGTCTATCCTTTTTGCATTTTCCGGTCCATCGTAAGATTCCTGGTTTGTTCTTTCCCTGACTGGTGGTGTCATTATGATTTTTTTGTGTTGGATGGTAAATTTCCGATAGTGTGATGGTACATTCATGTTTCCTTTTTCTGACTCCCCTTTACCATCACTATCTCCCCCAGTAGTCCATTCCTCTTGTATAGACCGTTTCAGTTCTTGGTATTTTTGTTTACGCTCCAGTTTGGTCCACTCTTGGTCTTTCGTTGTTTCTTTTTTTTATTTTTACTCTTTTTGTGATTTTGTTTCGGTTTTAGCTTTCCGTACTTGTCTTATTTCCTCTCGTGTTCTTTCCCTTTGAATTTTTGAGAATTTTCCTGATATTTGATCTTTTACACAATCCTCTGCTTTTACAAGCATCAGATAGTGAGTTTTACCTTTTATCCTGGGCATCAGGTTCTCTCTCGCTTTGTTTTCTGCTCGTTTCCTCCTATAGCGTTCTTGGCATCTAGGGTGCTGATTAGCAAAATCATAAAACTTGATATTCTTTGTTTTCTCCCCATGCTCACTTGAGTTGTCTGAACACTCATTATCTGCATCATTATTTACTTCTAGATGCTTAGAGGAGTTATGAACTCTTCTCGTTCTGGTGGTTCTACCATCTCATCTTCTCCTAGTATAAGGCTCATCATGTAATAGGGTAGCACATCATAGCCATCCTTATCAAAAAATTTTGTTGTTGGACTATCTGTAATGGTACAGACATCCAATGTTGCTAGTATGTGTTCCCATTCCAGAGGTTCTAAGGCATCTTCAGGAAAAGGTTCCGGAATATAATCCTTGTCCTCAATCGCTCTTTCTAAGACGCATTCCTCTCTTTTTAAGCTTCCACAATGTGAAGCTTTGCACATCCATAGCTCTTTTTGTTGCCCTAACCACGTTGGGAGTTCCAACCCTGCCACTGTAGCTGAATCAAACTCTTCCACTGGTGTCTGGTTCACATCCTTGTAACTATGGTCTTTCAGGTGTATTTTGGTTGTTGTCTCGTCATGTCTGAGGTATATGTGGCCGTAACCCCAATCCTAGACCATCTTTAATTGTTTCATGAATGGTCTTCCCAAGATGATCTCGTAATTGTTCTTTTTGTAGAAATCGACTATTGCAAATGTATGCTCATACTCGATTCCGCATGAGGTGACAATCACTTTTTCTACGAGTCTTAGAGGCTTCTCCATGAACCCATCTGCCAATTGCAATTTCATTCCGGTAGCTCTCAAAGCTGGTTTTTCCCATTTTTTCCAGATTTCCTTGGTGGCGATAGCGACTTCTGCTCCACTGTCAAGAATAGCCTTGGAAACTACTCCTTGGAATTCTATTGGTAGCGTGGTGTTTCCATCTTCTCCCTCGCAATACTCTCCAACCTTTTTTAATGGTATTGGCCTAGTGTTTAGTTGAGGTCTGTCCAATTCTCTGATCCCTTCCCGAAGCTTCGAGGTGGGGTCTTTCACTCCAAATTTTTCTAGGCATTTTCCTAATGTGGTCCACATGTTTGGTCGTAACCTTAAGAGTTCAGCTAATGTGATTGTGCATGCCAACGGGGTGGACAATAACTCAATCAACCCTTGTGAATCCATCACTTTGCTAGAAGAAAGTCTTTGAGATGGGATTGCTCTCACCTCAGACTTGGCTTCATACTCTCCTAGGTAAGAGGGTAGAGTTTTCAGCGAGTCTGGTTGGCTATGCCCCGAACTAATTGATCCGTGGTCTCCCCCTTGTGAATGTATATCAAAGTTCACTTGTGATCTTGCCTCAAATTCTTCAATAGGAGGTAAGATCTCATTCTTCTCTTTTCCCCTGTTGTTCATGTGGTTACTCACCCTGTTAGCTTCGTTTGCCTCACGGATTTGCTTCCATAGATCATCTAGACTGTTACAATCCTTACCCATTTCTGCCAATGTTTTAGGCTGGAACTCGTCACTTGCCTCATCTATTGTATTTGGCACTATGATAGGCTCTCCCCTAGACTCATAGGCATTCGTGAGTCTTTCCTTCGTTTCTACTTGTTCCTCTAAAGCTGGTTTGATAGGGGTTGGAGCTGGTACTTCATGCCCATTTGCAGGTTTACCAAGCGGGTTTTCTATCAAAGATTGAGCTGTTTCAATCATCTTTCTACACATTTCCAACCTCTGTTTTTCTATTTCATCACATGGATAAGTCATCCATCTTTGCTCTTGGGTTTGGTTCTTTTTGAGTCTGGCTTCGTAAGCTTTTAGAAGTGCATCTAACTACTCATTAACCTTGTCTGCCAATATTGATCCTGCACTTTTGTGTTCTGCTATTTCCTTGGGTGCTATGGTTGCTGCAGTGTGTGAGCTTAGGCTAGCTAGATCCTCTAACCGCTCTAATCTATCCTTTGTGTGTTTTAACTCTTCGGATAGAGCCGTTTGCTCTTGTTCTTTCCTGGCTTTCATCCTCGCCTTTCTAGATTTCCAAGTGCTTCTCTGATTTTTCGTTTTTGAACTTGGGACATCGGTTTTTGTCTCTTCAATTATGGGTTCGTCCATCATTCTTTGAGCTTGGGCTCGTGTCACTGCCTGAATAGGTATGATTGTCTCGTTTTCTGACCCTCCACTGGAAGGCACTTCTTCCATTATGTTCAAGGTAGTTTTTGCTTCTTTGATCGGGTTCTTAGGGCAATCAGGAATCAAAAGAGTAACTCCACACTCGGTGCAATATGCGTTGACTCTAATGATTTCATCATGAGGACAGTTTCTTAGCCAATGGTCTCCGCCACACTTGTAGCATGGTCCCTTGGGTTGTTGAGGTGCTCCTTGAGCTCCTCTTTGTTGGTACGCATGTCTCTGTCCGCCCATGCCTCCGTTGGCTATGAACAACAATGTTTGTTCATCTAAGCTATATCTTCCTTCTCTTGCTATCTGTGCAGCTGTTGGTGGTCCTGCACCTCCCATCATGCTCCATGGTTCTGGTGTTGAGGGTTCTTTTCGTGGATAGTAGACATGATTTGTCGCATATCCACTGGGATCTTCATAATATGCATGCATAGGCACCAAAGCCTTCTCTTCTGATTCGATTACGGTTGCTGTGTATCTTATGCCGACTGGTCGTAATCTTGGTAGGGGTGGTTGTTGCCCCAGCACTGGTTGTGGTCTTTCTACACCTACAGGTCCTAGTAGGTTGACTGCTTGATACCTAGGCATCGGTGGAACTTGAGGAGAAGCTACTTGAGCTTGGGGAGCGTAAGGTATCTCTCTCACATATCCCTTGTTATAATAACATTCCTCCGTCCCATGGTTTGTCCATTTTTGTTCAATAGCACACCACTTGGGCTGTTTGCCTGGGGTTTGGCGTACAAGTTAATCTTTTTTAGCACTTCCTCTACAAGCTGCTCCTGGTTTACAGCTACTTCTCCTTTTGGTGCTGTCTTAGAAGACTTGCTTCCGCTTTGTTGTGAGGATGAATAGTCGTCAAGATCCTTGAACTCACCCTCTTTGTAGACCGCAAAATTGTCTACAAGGTAAAGAGCCTCCTTGGTTAACTCATTCAACGTCGTGCTCCTCTTCATATATAAGTCCTTATGGAGATCTGCATTCCTTAGTCCTTGGATAAATATAAGCATAAGTCTGGACTGAGTTGGCAGTTCTTCCACAGGACAAAACTTAACATATCTTTTTAGTCGTAGGGCTGCCTTTCGCATAGATTCCCCGTCTTTCTGTTTGAATTTATGGATTTGTGAGACGGTATTATGAGTTATTCCCCTTTGTGAGAATTCCTCGATAAACTCGTCAAACACTTCCTCCATAGACTCAAAGTCTCTATGCTCCACAGACTCAAATGAAGTAGAAGCGTCATCCTCTAGGGTTAGTCCAAACCCTGCAAATTGGATAGGGAAGTCTAACACCTCTTCCGCTCTAATTACACGCACAAAGGTAGCTACATGATCTCTCGGATCTCTGTTTCCCGTGTATTTCTTGTTTACCCATTTTTGCACTTGAGAAGGTCTAATTCTACGATGGTCTACAAATCTCATCATTGGATCTCCACGTCTCAATCTATATACCTCCTCTGGTCTTCTGTAGTAGGCTGGTTCCTCTTCTAGTGGTGCTCCTAAGCCATAATTTCTAACAGTTCTTTCAAGAGATGGTTCATCTCTTCGAACTCGTTCTATGGGTGGTCTTCCAGGCTCTGTTGACCCTTGAGTCTTTGGCTTACTCGCTCCTTGATACCTTGAATAGAGTGGTGGTTCTTGTAAATCCCTTAGCCATTAGGAGAAACTTGGACTCAATTGTGGGCCCTGTAAGAAACGCCAACTCAGCATAGAGAGAGGTAATTATGAAAAATGCAAAAGTTTTTTTTTGGAATTTTATTTCTCATAGTACATACATAAAGTTTTTCTCAATCACTTAAATGCATGCTCGTACAAAATGCTTTTCGAGAGCCCAACTTAAGTGTACACAAAATTCCATGTCTATGAATCTTAATGAGTGATGTGATGTGCGATGAGAGAAAACACATAAGAGTTGTTTTCAAAAGACAAAAATAATGCCACAGAATAGAGGCACAAGTATCAATCACCTTTTTATGAAGTACTCGCAATTTAAATTCAAACAGATTGTACTTGATAGTGATTGATAAGTACTATTTAAGACTATGAAGGAGTCAGAACCAAGCGAATAGAGGCGCTTGAGGGGTCTCTGGGACCTCTATTCGCTTGGTTCTGACCTTATGAGGCCTTAGGATTAAGATATAGCACTTTTTAAGCCCACGGATGCATCTGGAATGTCCAAAAACCATAGGATAGTTCTTTAAAACACTGAAATCTGACGTCTCTAGCTCAAGATACAGCATTTTTAAGCCTAGGGCCTCATGAGGTCAGTACCAAGCGAATAGAGACCCTTGAGATCCCTCAAGAGCATCATGAGGTCAGTACCAAGCGAATATCCTCAACTGTTGTCAAGTTCTCTAATTCTCTCTCTTGCAAAAGTATTGTTCATGACAAGTTAATTAAGTATAATGGTTCTGTTGCTACCGCTAATTAAGTTCACCCTCTATGTTCTCAAAGCAGTCTCATAAAAATGCTCACTATAGCTCTCTTAATTCCAATATTCTCAATGTTCATAGGCCATTTCCATTACAGTATATGAGCATTGTGTGTAGTGCCACAAATCTCAACATAATATTTTCTTGTATTTGGAACATATACTATCTATATTAGGATCTTCTCTACGGAGTGTTACCAAGCACCAAGAAAACTTTATTGAGCGAACACAAAAATGGAGCAAAATTCACGTGAAACGAGAGGGAGAGAGGGAGAGAGAGAGAGAGAGGGAGAGAGAGGGAGGGAGAGAGAGGGAGGGAGAGAGAGAGAGAGGCTGTAGGAGAAAGAATTACTTTTTGTCTTGATATAATCAAGAGTTACACTCTAGTGAACACTGACTAACATCACTTCTTAACAACAAAGTAGCTTTCACATTTGATTCCATCAAGTACAAAACATGATAATTTACCATGAATCATAATCTTCATTGATGAAGGCATTTCTTTCATTTGCAAAATGAGAGAGAGAGAGAGAGAGAGAGAGAGAGAGAGAGAGAGACTATGAGAGAATAAATTATTTGTGGCCATATCTAAGTCAAGAGGAACACTTTACTGAACACTAACTAACATCATATCTTAAAAACAAAGCAATTCTCGCATTTGGTTTCATCAAGTTTATACAAAAAGCACAAGGAGATTAATAAACCTTTGTGAGTATAGCTAACACTACTTTTTTATTGACACATGCTCCCCCTGTATCTCATGCTACTTTTCTTTATCTTTGGTCAGCAAAGCTATCATGAAATGCTCCCAACCATATGGATAAGTAAGCCAAAAAATATATATATAAACATCACCAAGATTTGTAAACCTTTGGTAAGAGTAGTAAATTGTACACTACATGCTCATAAGATATACTATACATAAACGACATAGAAATTAGTGAAAACCCTCGTAAGAAAAGTAAACCACAAACAATATAGAATCAACACTGAAATTAGTTAATCTTTTACTTTATGCTCACACCTAAATTTAAGAAAGATTGTGTTGTATCTTTATTCATAAGCAAAATCATTGAAGACTCACTCACATGTATGGTCGGGTCTACTATCATGTTGAGTTTTCCTCTATAAATCTCCACCCAGGGTGTCAGGAGATGTGGAGGGACTTGTTGTTCTCCGTGCACTATGGATATTTCTCTCACGAATAAGTAGATAGTTTTGATTCATGTCTATCCACCAAGGACAATCTAGCTCCCATTGTTATAAATGATGCATAGTGGGTGGATATATTCTATCCCATGTGTCATTCAATGGTAGATAATAAATAAAAATAGCAACATCGAACAAAATTTAAATTAGATATACACAATTCACTCAATAGTGATTGCTACTTTTGTACATTGAAATAAAGCATTCACTACATAATTTTTTCTCAACTTTAGACATGGCAATGTGTTTGTCTCCTTGAGTTTTAGTATACCAAGCTTATGGCTCAATCAATCTATCCACTTAGACATTGCCCTTAACTTTCCTATGCCGACAGGGGATAGGTAAGGGCAGTGTCTCAAAAGGACTTGCAATAGATACAATCGATTATACTGAAAGCAAAAAAGGATAATAACATTCATTCAAGCTTAGAAGAGACTTGATTTTTACATCCTAGAGCAAGACAAGAACTCTAAAACTTATGATTCCATTACTTGTGTGCAAATGGACATTGCCCTTAAGAATCCCCATTGGCACGGAACCATTTAGGAAAGTGTCATGATCATTATATTGGAACATTAAGGCACTCAAACTATAAACTATTCTAATTCCCTTATGTGCAGGTCGAGTAGCTCAAGAGCATAGCAATAGAGTGAGGCCATGCAATAACCTATATTGCACCAATGTAGTACACTAGATAACCTACCACCATTGGTGCAAAATGCAAAAGCTTCCATAACAAAACTATAGATGTCACCTGTGTCGATTTTCCTACAAACGAGCTTTTTAGGTAGCTGGAATGGTATGGCGTCGCAAGCACTCACGTAGATATTAAAGGGCCACCATTATGGGACCTATAGGGGAGCCCTCTTAAGGGCCTTTGTTGAAGGTACTGACTAGGCTTGTACAGCCAGACATAGTCTATCAGACAAATTACCGTTTTCTACTATAAGACATATCGCGCCGACACGGGATGCTTAAGGGCATTGACCAGGCTTGTATGGCCAAACATGGTCTATCAAATTTGATGTCATTTTCAACAATACCAAATGGGACAAATCCCCATGTAAAGGTTTTATCTGCTTTAAAAGCAAACTACCATTTTTTGCAGTGTTCGCCCGGAAATCAATTTCATAGACGTACAAAATTCTCTTTAGGATAGATTCAAAAGGATTTTTTTCAAAGTACCTGGCATTTTTCACAATTTAACTCAATTTTCTTGAATTTTCATGGCGGATTTTCTCTTTCTCCCTCTCCCTTCAAACGACTATTTTGATTTTTCAACCAACTCAAGGCTAAGTCAAGGAAAACTTTTCCCAAACATTGGCTCAAAGTCCTACCGCACTGACATGGTGCTTGTTAGGGAAGTTCCATAGCTTGTACTACAAGACATGTTGTCCTCCATCTACTCAGCTAATCATTGCCTGAAATGTCCCACATTGCCGTGGTGTAGATTAGGCCAATGCCTCGCCTCCATGTTGTTCAGAGACATATGCAAGAAAATGACACATGAACTATCTGAATCTTTTTTTTGTTTTTTTAAGATATAATTTTTTGAGCTTTTGTTAATCCTTGTTTCTCTTACAAAAATTACAAAATAATTGTGAAACTTCAAAATTATAGAATGATATGAATGCTGCGTCCATTAAAAATTGTTTGAAATTTTTTGCATATGTTTCTTTCTTTTTGGTTGTGCTCAGACTTGAGAAGGGTTAAGAAGGTTGTTCTAGAAGAGTAAAATACAAAAAGTATGAAGCATAACCTTTTCGGTCCTAGCTTTTATTGTTTTTACAAGTAACATCGAAAAGCGTGTGCCACAAATAAGAAAGCACCGTTAGTTTTTTTCCCCAAGAGATTGTCTCTTCTACTAAAAGTAGTCTCTATTTTTTTCCTGGATTATTGTGGTGCAGCATGTACAATGGGTCATCATATCACTATATTTTCTCCAAGTAAATGCCATTTGGATCTAGATAATGCAAGACTTGCATGCTTTCACTATAGTCAAATGCATGAGTACATCAACACTTGTCTAACAGTTATATAATATTGTATCCCTATTGTTGAAAAGACCAGTGTTACAAGATGTGTATTGCATTTAGGTTTTCATACAACACTATGTTGCATAGGGGAAGAAAAATAGTGCAGGGATGATTTTTGGACTCCCTAGGCAAGCCCTAGGGATGTGGGTTGTGGAAGAGAGAACCTATCTACTTTCATGGGAGATTGATATGCTGTAAAAAAATGGATTCGTGATGCAAGGTAATAAAGCAACAACACATTCAAAAAACCGCCCTGCTGGGCAATGTGGACAACAACCTAGTTTTTTTCTTGCTAAATTTAGATATGGAAAGCATGTTAGATGGATGTGAAAATTAACCAAAGACTTCAACGAGAGGATAGCATTGGGCCAAAACATGCAAGCACAACTAGTGAGAGAGGTTATATTGGTACCTAATGCATCACATGTTTTTCATGTTAGCACTCCTAGATTCGTTCAAAATGGGTGACGTATGTTGTGAATATTGTAGACTTCCCTCATCGTACTTGCAAGGATTTCCAAAAAATGAACAACTAGCATCTTATGTATGTGCGTTGCAAACACATATACATTGTGAATTTTCCTGTCCTTGGGTTGGACTCTTTAGCTCACGAGTTTGTGCATCAAGTTGCACTAACAAAAATGGAGCTATTCTAGGGATTGGGTGGGGCTAGATAGCTAAAATCTAGGAGAAAAATCACAATTCTTCCCTACTCTAATTGGAAAATGCCCAATTACACTTCCAACACAATGGATGTGATTTTACCCTAAGATAGACCCTTGGTACAACACATCCAAAAAAATTATTTCAAGAAAAAAATCAAGAAAATTTTGTGATTTTGTCTGTCAGTCCTTGTTTTGACCACTTTTTTAGACTTTGGTCAATCCCAAGGTGTTCTATCCTTCTCCAAGAGTACATTTGCCAATTTTTACCCCAATTGAACAATTGATATGACCACAAGCACAATTTAAACAATTTCTCTAGTCTAAAGGCTGATGGTTGGTATTTTTAGATCAAGGTGATTGCATGATCTCAACCTTGTAGACTTCTAAGCTCCAATGCTGAAAAAAGGGGAGGGAAATGCGATTTTCTCTACCCCAAAATGTGCTTTTTGGCCTTTTTTCCAGATCTAGGGTCTTTATAACTCTCTTTTAGTCACAACTACCAGGTTGTAGCTTGTTTTAGCCTTGTATGTTGGAGTCAACAAGTGGTTAATCCTCTTGACACCCCCCTAACTTCTCAACTTGTAACAAAACTTCAATCATGCAAGCAATCTAAACATATTGGTCAAATATCAAGCACAAATTTGTCTCCAGTTCTAATCTATAGGAGAAAATTGAACTTTTCTCTCACAGAACCTGATGACTAACTTTTTGAGAATTCTGATTGTGGTTGTGTATTCACACACTCTTGTACATGCATTTCATGTTGTAAATTACCAACTTTTATAGATGCACTATTGTCCCTTAAGCTTTCACTACTTTTGACAAAAGATTTTTTCAATGACATGCAGATCCAAAATGATGAGAGAACTTGTCAAACTTCTCTATTTACCCTACTCCTAAAACAAAAGAAATCAATTGAGAATAGGCTCAAGATGCTCAACAAAAAATTCCCTAACTAACCTCTGAATTTTTTCCCCTTTTCTTGCGTTTTTTCTAGCCTAGTGCAAGCTTTACCATTCCAGTCAATGAAATCTTGACTAAGCTCCAAACCTGTCAAAAGCACTTATCCTAATTGGCTAACTCTTTTGCAACAAGAAACTTGGCACAATCACACAAAACAAAGACCAAGGAAATCTGGGTCTCCTTTTCTAACATATCTTATCTACTAATCTACCTAAGGTAACTCTCTAGGACTCAAGTGTGTTCACACTAGTCTAGGTACTTTTTCACCTGTGATGACGCCAATGTCTTGAGCCCGTCAGTCAACACCTATCACATCTCAGAAAGAGACAGAACCAAAACTAAAATGTCAATCCTGGGAAGAAAGTGACTTGACTAGGTCATGGAGGCACACCAAGAGGTTGTCAACCTCTTGTATGAACATAGTACACTCCACTTTGATGTTCTATGCATGTTCTATCTACTCAATACCTATATTCCTTTGTCTAATCATTTCACACATCCACATGAAATTTTTTTAGCAAATCAGCTTCAAAATACTCCAAACTCAATAGACAACTTCCTTAGGTCATGTGTAACAAATGTGGGTCATCGGACTCACAATCTGACCATGTGGGGAAAATGCAATTTTCTCTAACAAGCTAGTTTCATGTTGTCATCTTAGATTTTTGACCTACCTACTAGGTTCTCCTAAGTGTTGGGGACCTTGTGTAATTGACAAAACCACAATATGACACTCAAATAGTGAGATATGTCATGTAGAATGCTACAAAAGTCATTGTTGGATTCTTGCAAAGCGCTTGCAATGTAGTTATCCACATGTAGAGCTCAATGAGATCAACACAATGGTGTCCACAAAATTTCAGTGCAACAACTATGTGGTGCAGTGCAAAGAGATGAGTTCACATTAGAAAGAAGAGGCACACAACGTACAAAAGAACCTTATCTGCTTGCTTTTTAATACTAATTCTAACGCCAAAAACTTTACAAAGCTGCCTTTTATACTCTGGGTCTAGGTTTTATGATACAGTGTCTAGCTTTTGCCACAATAGTAACAAGAATTATACCTCATGCTTCAAAATTACAAAGTGATAGCGGATACAAGCTTTGGCAAAAATATTACAATCAATTGGGATTACAAAGATTTATCTTGGTATACACTTGGCCCTCATTGTTGTTGGAATCTTTCAATGCTTTAGAATCTCTCCTTCTCAAGATATTCATAAGAAAACACATGCCATCTTCTATAGAGAATGTTCATAGGCCTTAAAAGATGCCAGCAGATGACTTTTGTTTGTGTTTTGGTGACATCTGGTAACTTGAGTCTTATGGATATGTACACACTATAGGAAACTATGTGAGCAACCAAATGTTGGAAAGATGCCATTTCATGGTTCACTCCCATATATGCCCACTTTTTTTGCAATTGAGGATGTGTGAGATGGGCTCGAAAAATTGATCACTTGCAAAGCGGGAGATCTTCAAGGTATCAATCTAAAAATGATTCAATGAATGGGAGATTTTACATGTGATTGGATGTGTGATATGTTCAACCTTGCACTTCAACATGGTATGCCTTGTGATTCAAGCACTAATTTGGTCAAGCCTTTGCATAAAGGAGGGGATGTAAAGAATGTAAATAACTATCGGATTATAATGATGGGGTATCTTATGGAAAATTTGTTTGGGTGCATAATGGAGATAAAGCTGAGTGATTGGGCTGAAAATAATGGCAAGCACGCAAAAGGACAAGTGGGTTTTTGTCAACACCATTGACCATCTTGTCACTCTTTGTGTTCTCATGGAGGAAAGTCAGTTGAAAGGAAAGCGATTGTATTGTTTCTTTGTGGACATCAAGAAAGCCTTTGATATAATTCCACGTGGAGAAGGATAGAAAAACTCCCAGTGTGTGCCAAGTGAGTTTATGCTTGCGGTTTCTCAAATCTATGACAAGGTGATTTATTGATTGTGCATGGCAAGAGGAATATCAAAAATGTTTGCAAGCACTATTGGGGTTAAACAAGGATGTCCATTTTACCAAATCTCTTTGGTATATGCATCAATCAATTGGACCAAATGGTACTTGACTTTATGCAAGAAGAAGGCATTGAAGAGGTCACTATTGCAATGCGGTAATCCTCGAGGTGTCCACATAGAGAAAACACCATATGTAAGTTTGAACGGGAGGCCATTTTAATCCTCGAGGTGAATGGGAGGCCATTTTAAAACTCTATGTAAGTTTTTTGTGTGCATTAAGTTCTCCCTTATGTAAGTTTGAAGTCTAGTTAAAAACCCTTTCTATAAATAATATAAATAAATATAATGGATCATCACATAGAAAAGAGGAAATCCATACACCGAGGAAAAAAAATCAAGCGTGTCATTTTTTTGAGCGAAAGTAAAGAGAATTGTAACACAAATTTTTTTTTTAATGAAGCCTTGCCATAATGTCAAGTGCATGCATTCCAACAGTATGGTCAATCTGTAAAGGATTGAAAACTCTAGTGTTGCATGAAGGTGATCACTGTTATATTATAAATCCATACTTGATTAACATATGCTATCAAAACTCTAGACACCCCTCTTGCGATGGCAAGTGCGAAGAATCCAAAAATTGACCAATCCATAGAGGATCAAAAACCTCAGCTCAACTCATTGATGCTATGCTAAAAGTCAACCGTTTTGAGCCAACAATTGCACTAGAGAAAGAGTTCAAGGAAAGGAACACACCCATAGAGTCAAATTTGGAATTGGATTTGTGTGCATGAGATTAGGAAAATCTCCACTAGGGAAGAGGACCAAAAGTGGATTAAGTGAATCTTGAGACCATCAAAAGAGTCTAGATCTTAGGATTGTTGCAAGATTGATTTTTTGGAAGTGTGTTTAAGTGAAAATTATCTCAAAAGGCCTATAGGGAAGAGAAAATTGCAATTTTCTCTCCTACAAAGTTGTAGAAGGTAGGAACTACCTCTAGCAAGACTGGCGGATATCAAAAGCTTCTAGAAGTAGTAGCCAACAAGTTATCACAGTAATTGATAGTGCACAATCAGTCAAACATCAATCCAGCAACCTATAAATAGGACCCACTATTCATTTTTGGGGACTTTTGACTCTTGGGGTTTTGGAACTCTTGTGACTTTTGTATCACTTTGTAAACATCTTGTACTGTTGCGCTCTCTCTCTTTTTGTAATTCCAAAACCATTTACTAGCGTACTTAATGCTCACCATTTGTACACTGATTATTTTAAATACAATTTCAGTTACAATTTCAATCATAGTGTCTTGTACTTTCATCTTCTAGTTCTATCTTCCAGTAGTCTGAAGTGCTATTTGAATTCTCTAAATCTGACATCTCTAACTCTAAGTACCAACCTGGAATAGCTATTTGAAAACATCTAGCTGATTTCATTTTGGAGATCACAGTGGTTTGAGCTAAATTGCTCTACGATAGGCAAACTACCTCTAGGTGGTATTAGAGCCACTCCATGCCAGCCATGCCACCCAAGACGAGCACAAGTGGTTCACAACCAACAACTAGATTCATGGAGAACCGTGATAGGTCAGTTCAATTCCAGAAGAATTAGAGCTAGGCTCTCATACTGATCACCACCCTGGTAATGAAATTGAGGTTGACCCAAGGAAGGGCAATCCTGAAGAATTAAGGAACTCTCAGCATTCCAGTCATGCCAAGCGTATGAAAGCTAAATGGGCTGAATAGTTTTCATCTCATCGAGCTCTATGTTTGGATACCTACATTGCTAGCACTTTTCAAGAATCGAGCAATAACTTTTGCAAGCTTCTAGGTGACATATCTCACTATCCAAGTGTCAGATTGTGATTCTGTCGATTACATGAGATGTCCAACACTTAGGAGAACCTAGTAGGAAAGTCCAAAATCTAAGATGATGACCTGCAACTAGCCTACTAGAGAGAATTGATTTTTTGCCCCTTATGCTCGTACTGTGAGTGATGACCTAGTTCTGTTATGTACAACCTAAGGAAGTTGTCTATTAAGTTTGAAGTCTTTTGAAGTTAATTTGCTAGTGGATGTATGAGAGGATTAGAGGATGTAATCTAGGTATCCAGTAGATTGAACATCAAAGTGCAGTTTATAGTGCTCAATGAAAACCTCTTGACATGCCTCCATGCCCTAGTTGAGTCACTTGCTTCCCAAGATCGACATGTTAGTCTTGGTTTTGTCTCTTTCTGAGATGTGATAGGTGTTGATTGATGGGTTTCAAGACATAAAGCTTTACACATATTAATAGACAAAGACTCAAAGCTTCTAAACTCAAAATAGCTTTTTCATATTGAAGGTCTCCATAGCCAAGATCTCAAGCTTTACGTATGAGATAGATAGGTTACATTTAAAGTTAAAATAAATTCCCCAAAAAAAGTCCCTAAGGAATATGAAAACCACCTTTAATAGTTTCTCCTTCCTTTCACATTTAGTGCCTATGTGTTTGGCCACTCATGCTTAGACCTTCTACAATCTTTCCTCCTTTCTCTAAGATAGCTTATGTCCTTATAAGCTATCTTGATATTCTCATTTAAAATTTCTTATTTTGATTCCAGGTTTATAATTTGAATTTCCAAAATTTTGATCTAAAAATTTTGATTCTAAAAACTTTTGGTCTGTACTTGAAAATATGATATTTTTCTTATCCTTCTGACTATCCAACTTCTTGGAGTCTGTACCTCTGATCTTGTAATTTTTAGTCTCTCTAGAATATTAATTCTATACTTTTGGCTATCTGGTCTGGCTATCCGCTTTTTGAAATTTGGACATAGTCTACCTTCTAGCCGCCCTCTAATGTGGTAGACTAGAGAATTGGAAATGTGTACTTCCCAGAACAATTCCCTCCAAAAGCAAGGTTTATGGAATAAAATACCTAGGTCCATATAGTATGTTCATAGTGTACCTTGTCTTTAATCCTGCATAGGGAACTCAAATTCTAATTACTAATCCTAGTCCCATTATGTTTGTAAGGCTCTAGTTACAAGTAATAATGATAAGTTGCATTCATGATTTAAACATTAAGGTAACATGCTAATTAAAATGACATAAGCAATCAAAGTGCAAAATAGTACAAAATAGGTAGATCGATTGATAAGATGCGTATTTGTACAATGTGATGTGTGCTTATATAGCACTTAAGAGAGTGTAGAATCAAGCCACATGTTGAGCCACATGTCCTAATACATGGCATAGGAGGTGGCAGTCTTAGGTGAGAGGTAGTGGAATGTAGGTGGCATATAAGTAGTCATGCAAAGTGTAGGGTTGTTTCCCACTAGAGTGTGTGGGAGTAGAACCATTAGGGTTAGTTCACATAGGCATAGGATGGAAGTAGGTTTAAACCCTAACAATGGCCACCTTAAACCTGATTTCATCCTAGGATTTCCTATGATACATCATGCTTGGATCTCAATGGATTTAAAAGGTCATGGGTCATACAAGGATTCCTTAGGTAGATGCATGGGTTCACTTTTGGATGCATAAACATGGTTCTCAAATTGGATACATCATCATGTTTTGCTCACATTCAGATACATCATGCAAGTGGCATGGGATAGTTTTAGTGTGTAGGTATTCATCATACATCCTTAGCACAATGTGATCCTCATCCTCATGTTGGCTGTCATTTTCATGTGTTGACGTTGTTCATCTTCATTGATGTTTGTTCTTGTCATCCTCATTTGATGTTGAATTAAATGATTTTCATTGGCATCATCGGTCTTATCATAGAGAACTTCTTTGGATAGTGTCTAGAACCCATGGTTGTGCAAGCATGAATGCAAGGGGCTTGATAGAATATACATCCCAAAAATGTGCACTTTGGTTATGTGTATGCGAACCACTCCTTATTAAGTTTAGACTATGGCAAAGAGCAACTTAAGGTACGAAGTTGGAGCTGTGAGATAAGTCCCTTAATAAGGGCTTGATACAAGTGCTTGGTCATGTCACTTCATGGGAAAGCCTTTCAATGGCTCGTGGAAAAATTCCTCCAATGAGCCAACCAAGAAGGGCGTGGGCGAGTATTCGGGCAGCAAGTAGCTCAAGCAAGACACAGATTGGGCAGCACGATGTAGCACAATGCTAAAAGGGTAGCAATTCGGTGGAGATTTTTAGGCTAAATGGTGTCGCATGTCGTGAGTTGTAGAGCTGAGTGCAAGCAAAGCCAGTGCAGTTTGCTAACATCAAATTTGGCGCTTTTTGGTAGCACATTGGTTGAAAGATGGTCTTCACAATTGATCTGAGCTTGCTGAGAGACACCAAATGGTGGTTGTGCAATCATGTTAAGTTCTCCAATAAAAAAGGGGCTGGAGGCTTGTGTACAAAAGGAGCTTGGCCGTGAAGTCAGGTGCAGCAGAGCCGCAAGTAGGGTTGTCAAGAAATTTGCACAGGCCGCACCTAATTGCATTTGCATGTGATGCCAAGAGTAGCAAGCTGGAAATGATGAGCTGAGGCCAAAACAATTAAGGTAGCATGAGTAGTTGGGTGCATGTGGGAAGCCGAGAGTTGGATTGTTATAGCTAAGTTGTGACGAGAAAAATGTCGCCGTGGACAATGAGGTACTAGGTACGTAACTCCTAGTCAATGACGAGAAAAAGACAAGTTAATTGCAACTTGTAGATGACAATGACATAAGCTTCCAAAAAAAATTGAAGTGTAAGAAGCAAGACTTTTTGGTTTGTCCTCAAGGCCACACATACTCATTCAAAAGAAATGCACACACACACACACACACACACACACACACACACACAATTTCTTTTAAGCTACTGCAAGGAAACCAAAGGTTGATTATGCATTAATCAATTGAACAATTAAATGCGCATACAAAACCCAATTGGAGAGAATGCATGTTTGTTGGATAGCTCTTGCCTATGGCTTTGTACATACACCAGTTGCACGAGTCAATTACGCCTATAGTGGGAGTAATAGTGCAGCAAAGCAAGCTCAAAATAAACACAATGAGATAAAAAAACTAATATAAAATTGCATACATGCAAAAGAAGATAATAAACAATATTTACAATACTAATGCGATATTTACAATACTAATGCTAATAATAATTATAATGAGCCTCACAATTGCTCTGATACCACTTGTAAGGCTCAAATTATGGTGGATAATGATTAGTCCCATTCGTGATTTAAACATTATATTAACGTGCTAATTAAAATGACATAAGCAATCAAAGTGAAAAATAATATACAATAGGTAGATTGATTGATAAGATGTGTATCTGTACAATGTGATGTGGGGGTTATATAGCACTTAAGAGAGTGTAGCATCAAGCCACATGTTGAGCCACATGTCCTAACACATGGCATAGGAGGTGCGAGTCTTAGGTGAGAGGTAGTGGCATGTAGGTGGCATATAGGTAGTCATGCAAAGTGTAGGGTTGATTCCCACTAGAGTGTGTTAGAGTAGCACCATTAGGGGTAGTTCACATAGGTATAGGATGGAAGTAGGTTTAAACCCTAACAATGTTGGGGATAATAAATTTGCAAGCTTTTAATTTAAAGCTTTTGACACACATTTAGAGCTTCTTAAATATTGTGCACATGACAATGCTCCCAAAAAATGTAGAATCATTTGACATTACTTTATAGCTATTTATTAAAGAGTTCAAATTAAAATTCCTAAGTGCTTCACTAATCTAGATCAAGCCACTGCTAGATGTAATGCATTACATAATGCAATATGTTTCTCAAACGTCATTGTTTATCCCATATCTTGCATACAAAATTGGCATAATATCATCCGAGTGGTTCTACCTTCCTCATCATCATCCAAGGCCCATTCTTTAATAGATCAGGTTGGAGTAGCTATTGCTGAAGTGGAGGAGAGGTATATCATGGAGTGCTAGCAATGAAGCATGTTAGAAGAATGATAGTCAATACCATGGAATCTGGCATGGTTGTAATGTGTTTACTTCATACTGTAATGTTTTCATATCTTAGCCAATCTTGGGTAAATCATAGCCATGAAGTAGACATTGAACATCCAACAAAATACTTGCAAGCATCCAGTAAACTATGAATGTCATGGAAAAATTGACATAAATACACAACCATTCTCAGACACAACAATAAAAATTACTTTAAGATGGCAAACAACATAACCCCTATTGGAATCAAAACAAAGTTTTTGTGCATCTTAATGCAATTTTGGGAATATCTTGTTGGGATAGGCAAGATTAAGTTCAAGATCTTGTAATTTAAAATTTAATTGATTACTTTATTTGAATGCTACATCTAGCTTGCTTCATATGTATACAAGTATTTTAGCCACTTTTTAGATACCATACTAGATAATAGTAATTTAGAGACATGATATGGTGAGTTATTACTACTACACAATACACACTCAAAGGCAAACTTTTCTACCTCAAAATTGTCAGCTACAACAAGAACCCACAAGGATAAATGAAGATCTATTAAAAAGCCAAAAATATCAACCATGCAACAATAATGTTGTTAAAAAACATTTAGCTTTCATCCATTAGGCCTGAGTAACTACATGCTTTGAGCACCATAACAAATATGACTATATTTGGGGAGATGATTTTCCATATTTGGACCTGATTAAACAAGATCACAATGATTTCTTTGCCAACCCCTACGAACATATCCTGCTATAGTCCAGTTGTGCCATACACTTCATCCAGAAAGTAACCCTTGCTATGCACCTACAAAAAAAACCCACACGCTTTTGGCTTTTCTCTTATTGGTTATATTTTGCACTTTCACACTCCAAAAGATGTAATCCCAAACATGGCTCTTGTCAAGAACTTTCTTTAAATTTTAGAAGCATACTACTACACTTGGCACCCATGTTAACCCCACAACACAACTAAGGATGACACTTATTTCGACAACTCCATGTCTCTCGTCATGGGTTTTTTTCCCCGTCATGAATAGCTCACACAATGCCATGCTGTCAAATGCAAGCACTTGTCTGAATTTGTAGAAAAACCCAAAGATTCTAATTGCTCTAGCCCCTGCCGTGCTTGGAATTCTTTGCCATGTTTATATATTATCAATGATCACACAAGAAATGATGAACTTCTCCCTATGCATTACGTGCACTACAAGTACCATACAAGTTGAGCTTAACCTTGCCATCATTCTATACATATATAATGGAGAGATGGCATCATATGAGGATCAAGAAAACCATCACATCGAAGGCACTGTAATTTTTGGATGATAAAAAATTTAATTTGTAATTTGTGTCACTGCAATCATTTCTCACCCTTTTGCTCCTTCCCGCTCTCTCTCAACAAGTGGTGAAGCATGCCAATATTTCCATGACTACTTGCATAGTGTTGTGACTCTCATGTTTGAAGGTTGCCTATGCAGGGTATTGGCAACAACCCCCCATGTCCTCTTGCGCTATCCTCACATCCAGAACAAGTCTCACACCGAACAGGATGGGACCAAGGTGAAAGGGTGTCTAAGGTGCCACCCGATTTTATTTTTTTTAAGGAAATAATATTCAAGGAGTAGTTACAAAGTAACTTGTGCGAGCCAATATATAATGTATGTGCATGATTTTACATAAATCCTCCAAACATAGAATCTATTGAGGATGATGGTATCTTTAAACTAGAAATTGGAGGCATGGATAATCGGAGGTGTAAATTCAAGATCGATCTCTCTCTCTCTCTCTCTCTCTCTCTCTCTCTCTCTCTCTCTCTCTCTCTCTCTCTCTCTCTCTCTCTCTCTCTCTCTCTCTCTCTCTCTCTCTCTCTCTCTCTCTCTCTCTCTCTCTCTCTCTCTCTCTCTCTCTCTCTCTCTCTCTCTATGTGCTATGCGCAAGGGCTTGTCCACGCCTATTGATAACACATTTGTCTGCAGGACGAATGGAAACCCGGACACGTTACCTGGAAACTCTCTCTATGTCTACACAGGAGCCTTCCCATGCCCATTGAGAACATATTTAATTTTTTAGCAGGACATATGATTGCCTAGACGAGTTGCACAAAAACCGAAAGTTCAGCTTGTCCCCTGTGACAACGAGTTGCACAAATACCCAAAGTCTAGTTTGTCCCCTTTGATAAAAAGTGCAACATCACAATTTACCACCATCAACTAGGTGTTGGGGGCCTACAAGTTGAGATGCTAGTGAGGGCCTATTGCAGGCCAAGATCAACTCTCTCTCTCTCTCTCTCTCTCTCTCTCTCTCTCTCTCTCTCTCTCTCTCTCTCTCTCTCTCTCTCTCTCTCTCTCTCTCTCTCTCTCTCTCTCTCTCTCTCTCTCACACACACACACACACACACACACACACACACACACACACACAAACACACACACACACACACACACACACACACACACATTCATGAGCACATTGTTTGTCTGTGAGCAGGTGGCCGACCAATGAGATCAAGATATGAAAAACACATGAGGTGGGAGCCTTAAGCCGTTTGAAAATTCAAGAAAGTCTCTCAAGAGGAACGGAAAAGAATTTTCCACTTAGGTTTTGAGAGAAAATAGTACGAATTGCTAGAAATATAGTTTAATTAATTTGAGAAAACTAGAGTGCTTTGATTTGATGAAAATATAGCTATGTTCACGCAGTTTGTCTATGCATTCGGACGCGGACAGTCTGTGAAGGGAATTTTCGGCAACTTACCTGAGGTTGGAGTTTGTGACTTGGGTCCTCAAGAGTTGGGAGTGTTGTTTTTTTTTGAGTTCTACACTAAAACTTTCATATCTTTCAGTATTAATGTAAATCTGAGTGCTATTTTTTTTTCTACACTAAAGCTTCCAAGCCTTTCAGCATGTAAAAAATACATTATTTCTCTGAGGAAAGTAGAAAGAGTCGCAAGAGCTCGCAACCCATCAACTCGCATGTGGACGGATAGCGAGCTCTAGCAAGATGGGGAGCTAGCCCTTTGACGACGTTTCAGCTGTTGTACACATTCATGGGCCACCATATTTAGGCATAGCTGGAGGACAGACGATGAGCGGCCATCATCGCTGGCTTTGTTGTCGGCCTTGCAGTAGAGCCAGTGGAACGACCTACAGACTAGGAAGAGGAGGATTTCATCAAGTAGGAGACCTTCTTGGATTCCCTTCAAGAAGATATGGTTCTTTTGCTTCCTAACCTTGTTGCAAGATGACAATGTGGTAGCCTTCTGCTCGTTTCACTTCATGGATAACTTCATATTATTCGTGATGATGATGCCGTTAATGTTCGTGATGGGCCTTGTTAATGGTGCTCATGATGATGCTGCTATTTGAAATGGGCCTTATGAGCCCCCACGTGTACATCGATTCAGCGGAGAGCCCTTGCATTGACCTAGATGCAGATGATGATGACGATGAGGCATTTCCTACGGCAATTGTGGAACCCTTGGGCCACATGTTCTTTCCTTCTGCAACCATTCTCTGCTTAACAATCTTGGCGGCACATTCCTACCACTTCAAGTTTTGACGGTGATGAATCTCAAGCGAACGCATCTCGGGCTTGTTGCAGCCACGAAGCAATTAATGAAGTAATCTCTCAAGCCCACTCGATGCGGCTACCCTAGCATGCAATGCTACAAATGTTGCAACCTCTCTTAGCAACGAGGAAATCATGCACCCTAATGTGAAGGTTTAGATGAAGTCCCCACGACAAGGAACTTGTCAATACACTTGAGGCTAATTCTCTCAAATACTTCAGGCAATCATGCCCCAAGCTGGCCCGTGGAGAGCTTGACAATCCATCCTCTTATGCCTCATTTGAATTCAAAGATGGAGAACCCATTTGCAGTCTAACCACACCTGTCACATCTCAGCCTTGTAGTTTCTTGGCTAAAGAACAAGCCCCAATACAAGCGGTAGCAAACAACTAAACAATCCAACAAAGCATAGATTCATTCCAGAGACTTTCCTCCTTCGATCCCCACAATGTATTCAAGTCTAATATTACTCGATTGAAATGGATTCAGGTCGAAGAGTACTATACTTTGGTCCCTCACCGCTTTCCTGCCTCAGTTCTTTTGTGTTGCTGGTGTTGATGATTATGCCTCAACATAATCAACCCTCATTCTGGCTGCCCAAGTGCCTCAGCAATATTGCTTTTGCAGCATGTCCTGAGCAAGTTTTCAATGCAATTTATTCTCTACTCACCATTTTGATAGGTGTGATGACAGTTGATCTTTTGAAACTTTCCAAAGGTGAATATGCAGTTGTTGCGACTCCTACATTGTTGCAGCAAACCTCAGTATTCATTAGTGGAAATTGTTACTCAAAAGATGATGGCCTTTATAATTCTAGTCTCCCAGTCTCTGTAGACGATGGCCTCGATGGCTTTCATCTCAAATGCATAGGAATTGGGATACTTTAATGGAGCTTAGCCCATTCACAAGCCAAAAGTGGGCCTAAATATGGCACTATGAATTTCTTAGCTGGATATTCTCGAATGCTATGAGAGTGTCCACTTCTGCAAATATTATTGTCGATCCTCTCATACTCGGAACCCAACTTCGTGCCACACTTTTGGGACTCAACATCACTGTCTTGAAGATCCGTTCAATGATGGTGCTTCTCTTTCACTCAAGCACAATTGCAACTGAACATGCTTCCTTGGCTAATGAGGATGATGGAATGATCATTGCTAGTTTATCTTATGGTCTTCTATCCTTATTTTTTCACAGTCTTGCAGCAGCTGATTATGCAGGCTCATGTCAAGGTCAAAAGGGGGGAAGTAATGTTGATGAAGTGGTTTGATCTCAACACTCACAAGTTATCAAGTCATGTGCATTTGAGATTGAGCCAAAGTTCTAGATGATCAAGCCTCAACAACAGATCATTCTGATTCTCCAACTTATATTTGTCAATGGATGATGATCTTAATGATGTCCTTAAATGTAAGCAAGTAACCTATTTTAGTTTTTACATGGATTGCATTTTCAATCACAGAAAAAAAAAAGCACAACCAACACCCAAATAGGCACAAGTACAATAAAGGCTTCTCTCAACATTGAGCTGGGGAGGTATGTTGGAATAAATAAATAAATTGGTCCATCTTCACGTCTCAAGAATCCAAAAGGCACAAATACCTCTTTATATCCACACATACTATCCTATATATGTGTACAACTGCTAAACATGAATCAACACAACCTATCTATCTGCCTCTCTCTCTCTCTCTCTCTCTCTCTCTCTCTCTCTCTCTCTCTCTCTCTCTCTCTCTCTCTCTCTCTCTCTCTCTCTCTCTCTCTCTACCTTTTCTCCTTCTCCGTGTATGTATTCTTGCCTCCTGGCCTCTCTTGCCCACACTATGGGCATTCTAGTGTCAATATAGCAAGCACACTGACTCCCAATGTCGATGCTTATACATCCTTTGTTAGTAGTGGATCAGGCCCAACTGCTTCACTATTATTTTCACCCCGTTAACCCTAGCTATGCACCACGACTTGCTAGCTCATAATTAATGGTCTCTCATTCATCTATCATGCAAATATATGGTGTGAAAAGTTTCTTCTTCAAATTAGCAGTGGGACGCTAGGACTTAAACCTGAGCATCATCTCATTTTATTAGCTCTACTATGCACATGCAACTACCACCCATAGTATATCCGCTTTCATAGGCTAAAAATTTTAATAAGTAATCTCATATAGGTACTCCTAATGATTGGTCTTAGCAAGGTTTGTAAATTCATAACTTTCTCTGAAAATGTGACATCTTAATCATCCATGTAAACGCAACTAAGACACAACCTTCTTAGATCCTTTGGAGAGTAATATTCATGATATGGATAAGTAATCTCATATAGGTACTCCTAATGATTGGTCTTAGCAAGGTTTGTAAATTCATAACTTTCTCTGAAAATGTGACATCTTAATCATCCATGTAAACACAACCTTCTTAGATCCTTTAGAGAGTAATATTCATGATATGAATAACCATTTGAAAGGCATTTGTCTACCACAAAAGAACTCCCTTGGAAAGCCTCAAAGGGCTACCTTGCCTTTCCCATTGGTTGTTGTATTCCCCCTTTCCTTTGTCCCTCACTCGTTTTATTACTACTATAAACAAAAGTTTTCCAAATTCATAGTGATAAGTACATCATATAAACGAGCAACATGAATAATTTTACTCAAGTAATCTACACATGAACGGCCCCTACTCTAGCAAAGCACAACCACACCTTACCTAGAGTGTTCCTACCCACTTGAAACCATCCAAAGGTTTTGTCTTAAGTAAAAAAGATAAGTTTTCTTTGGAAAAACCTTGATAGAACTTAGGAATGTCCCATTCTATGACAATCACATGCACTCGCTCCCTCTTAAAAGCTAGTTTCTATGAATCTAGATATCCATAACCTGTAAAAATATTGCTAAGAAGACTCTCTTTCTTGGGCTACTAGCTAAGGGTTACTATATGGTATCATGTGAGTATACAAAATAGGGTTTTATAAGGAAGAAATGATAGATTTTACAAAGGAGGGTCTTGTATATTGGGGTCAAAAAGACAATTTTGGTTGCACAAAGGTGACATATCCCTAGTCTTGCTAGGGAATCCCCCATGCTCTCCTTTTGGAATGATGTCAATTAATAGACAGGCCAAAAGGCCAACAGGAAAGATTGTGAAACCTCTTTAACAAATAGAGGGAATGATAAAGAAGCAAAGAGGTGGCAAATGAAAGAGAGTGTTTTTTTCTGTGTTTCTTATTATGTAAGTTCCATACAAGTGAAAGTATAGAGGACCTTTTTAACTTAAAGAAATTTAGAGCTTACCAAGAAACCTTTTGAGTATTCTTAAGAATAAGATTTAAATTAGACACAAGAAAAAACTTAGATATTTTATTAATTTCTTTTCAAGAAGTAAACATGTTTCAACAAAAATGGAGAAAGGAAAGTCCAAACAAGTTCTGAAGTAGGAAAGCTTTAAAAATTATGCCAAAAGCTCTAAATTTCACAGAAAAAGCTCTAACTTTAAAGCTCACAAAAAAAAACACTCAACAATGTTGACATTGAACCTCACATATCCATGTTGCACTGGTACCAATTTCTTCAGATTGCTCAATCATTGCGTTGCACTCTTCATGAGTATTACTACAACAAACTATTTATTCATAGTTAGAGACATCTTTCTCTTGATCTTAGCCAAGATCGATATCTATGGTATTTTTCATGACATCTAGTAGAAATGTTTGTATGCCTCTGAGTGTTTGAACCAAATGACTTTTGTTTCTCAAGGCAATTTATTGTATAGATATTTGCTTGGCCACAAACTCTTAATTCAGACCCTACATCAACTTTGGGCATTTCATGTTCCATCTAAACAAGAAGTATCATTCTCAAATGTAGAATCAAGATCACAAGAAGGATCATATTGATATGTTGATGCTGGTGGCATTTCATGCTCCATGTGGACAACCTTTACCTTGTTCATGAGTTTGCCCTTCTGAATCTTGGAGCTCACTTCTTTCATCCAGACTTCCACGACAACATAGGTCTCCTCCTTGATAGATTTTATAGGAACTTCAGAGTGCTTCTATACCACTAGGCTCTTTTGTTCATCTTGATGAAGATCTCATAGATTTACAACCTCACCTTATGAATTGTTGCTACCAATAGTCTAGAACAGGAAAATATTTGCATGAGGTTTTTTATAATCTAAGAAATTTTCCTTGAATTGACATACCTTCATCCATTTGGTTTTAGACATCCATTTGGATATCAACTAAATCTTGAAGAACAAGATATGAACAATCCTCAGTAGCAACAAAAAATCTTTGACAATAACCACCAATTTTATGTGGTTGGATGTTCTAGAGCATTGTTTGCTGCCACCATTCCTTGACAACATCCAAGATTGCCAAAAAATATTTATACAAACAGTCATAATATCACTAAAGTGATGGTACTTTGAATGTTATTTGGAGCATTTAGAGCAAAAAAGATGACATTTTTGAAATGGTCCAGATATAAAATCAGCCCATTGTTGAGCAAATTATATGTCAATGTCCATCTCTACAATGTACATCTAAGAAATTCATTGTCCTTCTCTAAGGAAAGTAAAAACCATTCACTTCTACCCCAAAAATTGTGAGTGTAGTTCACAAGAAGCTCTACTTCCAAGCACCATGATTGCCAAATGTAGAAGATGTCATCTAGTTTTCTATGAATAGTTGTAGAAGGAGAGACTATATATGAAGCTTTGCATAGATTAATGAAAAAAGACTCAAAAATTAATTCTGTGTGGTGAACCTTGTTATAGCTAAGCTCTCAAGATTTAAGTATAAAATAGAAAGGTTACATTCAAGGTTGAAAAAAATCCCCACAAGGACTCCCTAAAGACTCTAACAAACCCCCCTTTCATAGTTTCTTCCCCCTTTCACATTAAGTGTCCATGTCGAACAGCTTATACTTAAGACCTTCTATACTCTTCTATAAAAACAATAGCTTCATTGATTGAAAATACCATCAAAATAGACAATTTAATTTCATACAAAATAGACTTGAACTTTGATCCAATTGACAATGATTACACTCTATAGACAAAGCAAGAGGAGAGAAACACTCAATGATTACACTCAATAAAAAGTAAAGAGTAGAAAAACACAATGCACTTGTCAAAAATGATTTGGACTACCAAATAGAAAGTTATGGAAAATACAAAATGGCTCTACGTCTACAGCTTCACTTGTACATGGATTATCCTAGAAGTCCCCTCTAATCTCCCTAAAATTGACCTTTATACCTAAGACTTCTAAAATATGGCATCAAGCTCTAGTTCCCATGGTAATGTACAACTAAAACAATGAGACAAAGACTAAAATTACAATTTAATTTGAGAGCTCTTCAATATATTTACAAAATCTAATCACGAGAGGAACTCGGGCTAGAAGTGGTTTTGGAAATAATAATTACAAACACTCGCACCTCCTAAACGATTGGCGCCCTTGACATCATTGAGTTGCACTATTTTGATTTTTTGCTAGTGATTGAATGATTGATTGTATTTGTTAGATCACGCTTTAGTTTCATCCTTGTGTGCAATAGATTGTAGAGGGTTAGACATGATGGCATATTGATATGTTATGTGCCTTGATCAATTATCCTTGGTGACTAGATTGAAGATTGAGCATTCAATCTTGATAAAGCCTGTCATGATGCATTCCACAAATATTTGCATGGAGTGGGATGGTAAAAACATTAGCCTCACATATAAAACCATTAGGATGTTCTTGGAAGGAGTATTCTTCAGTACATGGGTGGCAGTTTCATAAATATGTGGGAAGAGAGAAAAAAGGAAGAAAACCCCCCCAACCCCAGACACCTTAGAAGGATGATGGTATCTCAAGTATGGTATATAAGCAGAGAGGGAGACAGAGACCCAAATCCCCCCTAGCTATAGGAACCATACAACTAAAGTGTGCGGCTAATACTTTTTTGCCAAAGGCAAGAGGTTGCAACGTCTTTTATGTGACACAATGATGCAGAACAAGCACACAAAAAAAACAACTTATGATAATTATTATGTAATGATGAGCCAAGAGAGACAACACCAAGGCAAAACACAAGAGATAATAAAAAATGTGATGTTTGTATTGATAATTTTTGTGCACATGCAATTTTTACAAAAGCTAGAGACTTATATTTTTAATGTCCCAAGGGAGGAGAATCAAACTTATGCCATGGTGTGGGATGATGGTAGCACGCTACTATTGAGGTTTTGAACATCCCACAACCCTCAAAGGGATACAATGCTTCAATTTTAATTAATAATTTCAATGTGCAATGATGGCTAGCCCCGAACAGTGCTATATCAGAGTGAGTGTGTGTTTTTATTTTATGTAGTTTATCAAAAAATGGGTATTGCCTTCAAAACTCAACTTGACTGCTGTTGTCGGGGGATATGCGTTCAAAACCTAAGCTGGGTAGGTGCGAGGCCTCTGGCTGTGAGAGGTGTGAAAGAGAGAGAATGACAACAACAAACACTAAAAGACCTGTTAATCACCGTACCATCAATAAATTGAGCTAAAACTTTGAGTACAGCTTAATTCTTACCCAAAGTGGACTATTAACAACACTGTCACTTGAATCATCTGATAACTAGGAGTTTAAACTCCTATTTTACAAGAGTATCCGGGCCATTAATGACACCAAGACTTAGGATGATTAATCAATCTTCAGACTGATGTCGGTGAAGGAAATTTTTGCGTGCCGCTTTACCTGCTTCAACTGCCCTTTGGATTCTACAAATTTTAATTATGTTCATTGCCTCAATCTTCATGCTTCTATTATTGTCAAACATTCTGCAGCTTCTTTCTCTGTGTGCTTTGCAGCACTGCCTTAATCTCCACTCAAAAGTTTTGACTTTCTCATGTTCTTCAATTTCCATCCGATTGCCTTCAAGCTCTGTATGCGCTTGGTGATTTCTCTTTGAAAGAGAGAGAGAGAGAGAGAGAGAGAGAGAGAGAGAGAGAGAGAGAGAGAGAGAGAGAGAGAGAGAGAGAGAGACTTTAGCACCTTGCTTAGATCCGAGAAAGAGAGAGAGAGAGAGAGAGAGAGAGAGAGAGAGAGAGAGAGAGAGAGAGAGAGAGAGAGAGAGAGAGAGAGACTTTAGCACCTTGCTTAGATCCGAGAACGAGAGAGAGAGTGACTTTCTTCTTTATAATCAAGAGATAGAGACCTAGTTACTTTCCTCCTTAAGATCAAGAGTGAGAGATTGAGTCTTCCTTGATTATACTTTCCTTTCCCGCTTCATGCAATAGCCATTTTCCTTGCTTATCCCATGGCTTACTTCGTTGCCTCACCAAGCCAAGAGCTCCCTTGTTAACCTTTCGGCTTTGGCTACTGCTTACACTTTGGCTTGGACTTCGGCTCCGGCTTCCCCTACGACTTCTACCCCAACTCCTACTTGGGCTACGGTTGTAGCTCCACCCTCCCTTGCCTTCGTCACCTTGGTTATGCACGAGAGCAAGAGAAAAAGAGCATCTCCTTGCTTCTCTCTTATCCCCTCTTCCTTTCCTTTGTCCGAGCTCTCCCCACCTCTCTTTATGTTCACATCCTCCATGCAATAACCCCCTTTTTTTGTTCATTGCCCTCCTTATGCTAAAAAAACCACCTCTTAAAATAGCCCCTCCAAGAAACGACGGTGCCGTTGTTGCTAGGGCCCTGGGAAGTGGGAGTGATGATGTGGCATGGCAACTTGAGACCAACGTCAAAATATCCAAGAGCAAAAATCTTGATAAAGAAGAAGTTTGCTCCCCCTCTAAATCATCAGCAAATTCAGGATCAATTTGCCACATCGGTAGCTCTGGGTCACAGAAACTTGTCAAAGAAGGAGTCTGCACCCCCTCTGAATAATCAACAAATTCAAGATCAGTTTGCCACATCGGTAGCTCTGGGTCATAGAAACTTGTCAAAGAAGGAGTCTGCACCCCCTCTGAATCATCATCATCACATTCAATATTAGTTTTCCACTCTGGTAGCTTGGCATCACAACAACTTGTCAATGAAGGAGTTTGCATCCCCTCTGAATCAACATTTAGCAGATCTTCAAACACATACTCTTGCTTAACCAAGTCCTCAAAATCTAGTATATCCAAATTCGATAAATCTGGTATACCCAAATCCATGGTCCTACTACTCTCAATTTCAACCTTGCTTTGACCTATAACATCTGTATCATCAATCAACTCTATGGTAGAAAGTGTACCAAAAACATTTTGCTCTAATTTTGAGTCAATAGCAAAAGTATCAGTTGTAACCAAATCTTCATGCATGTCTACTTGAATATGGTTGCACTCATTCACCTGCACAATTTCTTCTTGAGCTTTAGCCAATTCGTTGTTTTGATCCCCTGATTTCTTTTCCTCCCGTACTGCATGTATAGGTTGTCTTAAGGGACGATTGTTAGGGTAAGCCCAACTTGTGGCACCATGTGGGAAAGCCCTCTAGCCACCTAGAAAGAGATAAATGTTGATATGGTCCAATAGCAAGCGGGTGCAACCTCTCTAACCAATGATTATAACTCACTAAGCCTATATAGAGGCTACTCACTAATCATTCAATTGCACTTTGAGTCCTATCATTGTGTCTATACTCTCTCTCTCTCTCTCTCTCTCTCTCTCTCTCTCTCTCTCTCTCTCTCTCTCTCTCTCTCTCTCTCTCTCTCTCTCCTCTTGGTTTTGGCATAACCTAACCCTACTCACCATCTTTCTAACCCTAACACCATGGTTGAGCTAATGCTTGACCCTCTGTAGCCTAATGCTAATCATTGGTGATTAGGGAGTACCCTTCCGCATCAATTAACCCATCGATTTTCACATGGATCCACACTTTAAAGTATTTTTTATCATGGTCATATTTCCCTTTAAAGATTCCAAAAACTCACTTTGAAGCTCTGTAAAGAGAAGAGAGTTGATATCAAACATATGGATAAGAGCATCAACTACCGCATTGTATCGTCCTTTAGGTTGTGATGTGTTTTTGAGGAACATTGCAAACCGCCCCAAAGTATTTGAGAATTTCTTTTTGATGCTTTTGGACTCCTTGGATGTAAATAAAGCATGTTTGTACAAAGTGTAGAAAGGCGGTGTGTGTCATCTATGTCTACGCATGCAAGCCTGTTGTGCGGGGTACATAGTTTTGTTGTTTTTGTACATAGAATAACATCAAAGTGTAGAAAGGCAGTGTGTGTCAGCTGTCTCTACGCATGCAGGCCTGTTGTGCGGGGTACATAGTTTTGTTGCTTTTGTAGATAGTTTTGTTGTTTTTGTTGTCAAGACTTCAAAGAGTAAGTAAGTGTATTAGAAGTATGGAAAAATATTGAGTTTTTATCAGCTTGGAGTCATGAGTGAGGAGGAATATTCAGCTACTATGAAGAAGAAACCATGGGTTGCTGCAGCTTGCGATAAAGGGCGGGGGTTTTGATGTAGGGGTGCCCCTCTTGCCTTGCGAGAGCCTGGTGTGGTGAGTTGAGAGTGTTTCTCTCCTCAATGGACTGATGAAAGTGGGTGCTTAGCTCTGCATATTGACCTCTCTTCATGTTGGTTTGAGGTGTGGCAGCTTTGTTGTTTGCAGTTCCTTGTGGTGCAGCTAATCGGGGGCATATTATGCACTGCAACTCCTTGCTTATACATATGAAAAAGGGAAAGGTTTTCGCCAATCTTTCCATTAATTTTCTATGATTTTTTGCTAAAATTTGTGGGTTTTCAAATTGGGGTTGATTATTGGATGGGTTTTGGTCAAAGTATGTATACATATATGAGAGCGCCTATGGAGTCTCTACTAGCACATGGAATGGAGTTTGAAAAGGAGCCCTTTGTTTTATAAGCAAAAGTCCAAAGATTTTCATTATTTTTTGTTCACTTTCTTCCTTGGTTTTTCTAATCCCCTTGCTTCCTTTAGTGCATCCAAGTATAGTGGGAGTTGTAGTGGTGTAGATGGAAGCTAGTTGAGGCTAGTCAAGGTTGAGTATGAGTGAAGCTGACAAAATTTGTGAGTGAGGATCAGCCTGTATTATCTCAAGAGATTCATTATTTTAATCCTCTTTTCTTGGTGTTGCTTTGAGTTTTTGTAGAGGCTAGCCCCTCAATCCTTCACATAAAGTGGTGCCCCAACCGAGGAAGGGAGAGTAGTGTTTGTTGCTTTGATTGCCAAGTTGGAGTTCACTTGGGAATCAACTCTAGGCCTTTCATAATCTTGGTTTGAGGAAGATTTTGCAAGATTTTGAGCACTTGATAATGTACTTGGAGGCTTGTGACAATGTATTTGAGATTTGTGGACAAAACAATGACATAAGAAGGGTACCTCTTTATGTTGGCTTACCAATATAGGAAATTTGACTTCTTACAAGTACTTTAGAAGTATGTTATGAATGATTCCATGTATGAAGCATGTGGTAGTTGGAAAAAAATAAAGAATGCACTTGTGGATTCTAGCAAAGGCCTTTCACATGGCAATGAAGAGTATATTGACAAGTATTGTGGGATAAGGAAGACATTGTGTTTGATAGCACATGCAAAAATGAATGAGTTTATGAAGATTGTGAATTGAAAATTTCAATATGAAGAAGCTCATTTGGGTAATACTATGGTAGAGTATGCATTGTGGAATCTTAAGATGGGCTTTGATAAGAAAGTGGTGATGCATGAGAGTGAGGTAGCATGCAAGCTTGTGGAAGATGATGCCATACATGTGGTTGATATTATGTACGATGAAATGCAAACACTTATATGGGTTCACCTCTTAGTGAATATGTAAATGTTGATGTGTATGATATTGAAGTTAACTTGGAGTCCACATGTGAGAATGATATGCAAATGGATGGAAACTATGTGTCTACATGCGGTTTGTTTGCTGATGATGCTATGGAAAGTGAGGTTGTGGAAGCATATGCTAGAATAAAAGTTCAGGATGTAAACTCTTTTGAATAAAAGTTCAGGATGTAAACTCTTTTGAATCTTCTCAGATTTCAAAATTTGATGTGTGTCATGGTAAGAAGACTCATGATCTAAAGGTTAAATGGATACAAACTTTGTCTCAATGTGTGGGTTGATTGATGAGATGTTTATGGATTCTACCCATGCTGTAGATGGTGGCACTGAAAGTGCTCTCATGGAATCTTGTATTGAGCTTCAAGTTTGTAAGTTTCATGTTTCTAGGATTCATATGGATCCTATGGCTATGAACAAGACTATGATCTCTGAAGATGATGTTTCCACTTATGGTTTATTTGATGATATGCCTCTGGGTGTTGATCACGTGGAAGGTTGTGTTGCACAAGGTTCTATGGAGTCCCATGTTGAGATTAAAATTACTAAATTGGTTGTTTTGAATTTTGATTTGTAGCCTGTATTTATGCATGATGTTATGCTCTTTGATGATGGTATATCTGTTGGTGACTTGTTTGGTGAGCTACTTGTTGCTGCAAGCTCTAATGTCAATCAAGAGAGAGTTTCAAGGAAAGTCCTCAGGATAAAGAAAGAGAATTTTTTCTTTGAAAAGTTTGATGAGATGGATGGTCATATGATTTTTGTTAGTAGCGCTGATATGATCACCAAGTCTGATGATGGAATGCCTTATAGCCTCAATTGTGATGTGCAAGAGAAAGTTCTCTTTTGTGGTATGGCATGCCAAGACACTTTGAATGTCTTGACTGGACAAATTGTGGATGAGAATGTAGAAGATTTGATGGGTAGATTTGCGATCAGTGATTTGTAAGAATTGAAGCGTGAAAATGTTGATTTGGATTCAATGCAATCTTATGTGTATGACAGAGGGAAGACATATATGTTTGATGTCATGAGCATATGGTTTTTTGCTACTATGGAAAAGGATTTTGGTATGCTATGTGTATGGTTATTGGATGCAACATGGAGGTGGATGGTGAGAGAATCTATGTCTTTTTTAGCTCTCATATTATGTTTTGGTGCTTTTGTGGCAGAAAAATTGAAGGGTGTCTAGAAGATGCTATGGTATGTCTATGGAACCCTTGAAAGTATTCCATACTTGCTGGGGGGGCAATATGTGACGTGTTTTTGAGGAACAATGCAAACCTTCCCAAAGTGTTTGAGAAATGTTTTTTGATACTTTTGGACTCACTGGATGTAAATAAAGCATGCTTGTACAAAGTGTAGAAAGGAGGTGTGTAGCAGCTGTCTCTATGCATGTAGGTCTACTGTGTGGGGTAAATAGTTTTGAAACTGAGTTTTTATCATCTTGGAGTTGTGAGTGAGAAGGAATATTCATTTGTGAAGAAGAAACCTGTGTTGCTATAGCCTGCCAGTGAAGGGTGGGGGTTTTGATGTAAGGGTGCCCCTCTTGCCTTGCAAGAGACTGGTGTGGTGAGTTGAGAGTGTGTCTTTATGCACTGCAATTACTTGCTTGTACATATGAAAAAGGGCAAGGTTTTCCCCAAGCTTTCCATCACTTTTTCTAAGTTTTTTTTTAAACTTTGTGGGCTTTCAAATTGGCCTTGTTTTGAATGGGTTTTGGTTAAACTATGAGTATGTATGAGTGCCTATGGAGTCTCTACTAGCACATGGAATGTCGTTTGAAAAGAAGTGAAGCCCTCGATTTTATAAGCAAAAGTGCATACATTTTCTTTTTTTTTTCTTCACTTTTTTCCTTGGTTTTTATGATCCCCATGCTTCTTTTAGTGCATCCAAGTATAGCGGGAGTTGTAGTGGTGTAAAGGGAAGCTATCCAAGGGTAGTCAAGGTTGAGTGTGAGTGTGTCCAAATTTGTGAGTGAGTATCAACCTGTATTATTTCAAGAGATCCATTCTCTTCATCCTCTTTTCTTGGTGTTTTTTTGAGGTGTTGTAGAGGCTATCCCCCAATCTTTCACAACGTTACCGGAGCTTTGCATCATACTCCTAAAGAATCTCAATCCGCCTAGCCTTTTGACCCTTCAAATTGGTTTGTTGTGTAAACTTTTTTATACTTTTATGGTCAATCACAATCTCAAACCGAGATGCATATAAATAATATTTTCACGTTTTCAAAGCATACACTATTGCAAGAGTTCTCTTTCACAAGTAGAATTGTTACAGCTTGCTTAGCTCTCTCCACAAATACTCTGGATCATCCTCCTTCTCAAAATCTTCTCTCAAGGCATGAGAAAGAAGATTCCAATTTCCCTTTACACCACCTTCAAGCCTATCTTCATACCATTCACGTGCTTCACCTTCAAGTAGCAAACTCACCAAACGTACCTTGAATGGACCATCGTCCCTATTGCTCTTCAATGCAATCAATTCGATCCTTCGGATGAACTTGTCCACATCTTCTCCTTTCCCACCCTTGAAGACTTCATACCCATCTCCCGCCATAGTCCTTGAGTTGATCTTCAAATGGATGCCAATCTGTAGATCAAAACCCTGTTAGAAGGATTCTCTTCTCCTCAGTGGGGGCACCAGTTTATGTGAAGGATTGGGGGGCTGGCCTCTACAACACCTCAAACCAACACCAAGAAAAGAGGATGAAGAGTATAGTTGCTATGCAAAATCAAGTTTCTTGCTTTCAAATGCAATTGTCCTTCCCTCATGTAGAAGGACTGCTCCAATAGCAGTATTACTAGCATCCATTTCTAGCACAAATGGTTTCATAGGGACCACAATAGCTAAATAAGAGATGTAGGTAATGCGACTTTGTTATCACCAAAACTTTTCTTTTGAGCTTCTCCCCAGCAAAAGGTTTTTCCGCTGGCTTTTAGTTGGTCCGTCATAGGAACAACAATACGAGCATAGTTTTTAATGAACCGTCGGTAAACCTTGCAAATCAAAATATGTAGCTCTTCTAGATTTCTGGGAGAAGGCCAACTTGGATTCCTTGGCATATAACTTGTTTTGTTGTAGCAATTCAAACATCTGGTTTAGATATTGTAAGTGCTCTTCCTCAAAGGCACTATACCCTTTTGATGTCATCATGGAAAACGATAACAAATTTGTCCATGTAAGATTTCAAGACATTGCCCATAAGCTTCATGAAAGTAGTTGGTGCATTGGTCAACCTAAAGGGCATAACCAAAAATTCATAGTGTCCAAACCTTGTTCGAAAAGCAACTTTGGGTATATCAGCAAGCAATGTGGAGTTGAGAAACTATCATTTTTTAAAAAATATCAATATTTGACAAAAAAAAAAAGAGTTCTCATCTTGAGAAGAGAGCTTCATAAGCTCTATTGTACAAATAAGTGGCAAGGAAGGAACATCCTTGTCTCCCAATAGAAATACATGCATGCCATTGGATTCGAACATCAAAGTATTATGCTCATAGTTACGCTTCAACAATGACCCTAACCCACATAACCACTCTCGACTAAGTACCACATCTGCCTTATCCATATTCATGAATTGGAAATTCAAGGACGTATGATACCCTATAATCTCAAATGGTACATCATTTACTTGTGAATCCCACACCTCGGCATCATGGCCATCAACCATAGCAAGCTTGTTGCAGTGGGAACCAGGAGTTTGGGGCAAATTACACCATTTCACTAACTTATGGTTAATGAAATTGTTCAAAGAACTGTCGTCTACCAAGATTCTCATCTATGCAAAAGCTCACGTGGATCAAAGGTCGGTTGTCACATTGTTGTTATAATAAAACACTCGTACACCACTTTGGTGTGTCCTACTTCCACATTGGAAAAGCAAGAAAAGGCCTCAAGAGGTAGCAAATATATCATGTGCACCAATTTCTCTTTACCCTTGGGGCAATCCTTTTTTCCGTGTCCACTCCCTATAAGGAGTTAAACCATAGCTTTTACTTATTTGCTTTCTCAAACTCTTCATTGGATAGAAAGTCCCTTGGGCTTCTTGGGCGCATCCAATGTAGCTACTGTAAATTTTCTCTTATTATGTCCATGATGTGTTCGTGCATTTTTATGTTAATTGTCAGGCATTTGTGTGTTATTCAATGCTTTTTCATCGAGATCGTCATGTATATGCGCCTGTACTATAGCTTCCTCAAGCGTCTTGGGATCTTGGGTTTTAATGTGCTTTTTAAGTTGTACTCTTAGACCACGGATGAACCCATACACTTACTAGAATGTATCTGGACCATCCAACTTGAGAATCACATCACCATAGTGCGGGATATAATCTAACAATGTCTTATGCTAATGTATAGAGCACTTGTCCCATGCAAACCAATCTCTCTTTGCTTTATTTGTGGAATTTTTTTCTTTTTGAACACATCTTCAAAGGCCATCCATGTCTGTGGTATGATGCCCTTGCTTCTTGAATGACATACATCATCTATAGGCCTTACCCTCTAGTGTTAGACTTGTTTGCAGTGCCTTGACTACATCTGCAATGCGTCTAAGATTGTGAAGACCATCCCATTTTCTCAGGAATATATTCATAGTATCTTTGTTTTTCTCCTTTTCCTCTCCTCAAAAAATTGATGGCTTGGTATTCTTTAACAAGTCATCCACCTCTTTTTGAGAGAGAAGGTGAAACCCCTCCAAATCAGAGCCTTGATCGTGTAGACGAGGGGTGCTCATTAATTGGGACCTTGCCCAATTGTTGCATGAGTACACATGACATCAGACATCTTGGTGACATTTACATTCAATTCTGCAAAATTGGACTCTAAAACAGTCATATGTGTTTGCAGTGCCCTAAATTCTTGTATGTCAAGCAGTTCAATGCTAGCATCTGGCCTAGTTTCCATGTGGGCACCCTCCATGAGAGTGGCCGATCACGGGGCAGTAGCAAGAGAAACTATTTCATGGTTCTCAAAACCAAAATTATGATGCATGTGAACATCTGAATCCATGGCATAACATGATATGCAAGCAAGAAACAATGAATACCTTGTTTCAAAAAATGCCTAGCAAAACAAAAGAGTAACTACCGACGAGAAAACACAAGAGAAATGGATTAGCCTTGCTAAATTAAAGTCATCAAAGAGAAATAAATTGTGGATGTTGATTTTGAATGTTGGAACTCACAGTCTGTCAAGAAAAATCTTGTTAGATTTCTTTGAAAAATCGTCAAAATTGACCTTGCCAATTTCGATGGAGAAATAGCCTTCAAGTGCAATTGAGTAAGAAGAGAATTACTTGAGATATATGTCATCTTTGATTTATTTTAGAAATCTATCAAAAAAGAGATTTGAGATCGAAAAAATTTTTGTGACCAAAAACTTTTCGTAATAATTCAATGTCATAGGTGCCAATTACTGTCACTCACAAGATCTTGCCAACAATTCTTTGCACTACAAAAACTTCAAAAGCAATGGGAGATGTGCCTAAGGTGGTAATTCTCCCTTAAATAAATTAAAAGGTTAACTTTGATTCTCTTGGGCACCGTGTGTGAACCGAGGAGCTCAAAACAAAGCCATGGCAGTGAGCAGAGTTGTGCAGGGCTTCGGCAAGAGAGGGTACTCCATGACTTGCTTGACTTGGCTTGCTACAAAGACGAATTTTCCTCTCCAGGGTGGTGTGCACCCATTGATCCCGAACACTTGCAGTTTTGTAGAGATCGATGTTGGCCATTTCCCCTTTGCAGGCGGCCGTTTCTGTAGTTCTTGATTGAGAGAAGCCTCATCTTCTTCTCCATGACTTCTCCACATAAGCAAACTTTGCCAAAAACAGATGCCTTTTCTCTCCCAAAATAGCTCTGATACCAATGTGAGGCTTGGGTGTCTACAACCTCTCTCTCCTCGAACCCTCTTGCCCTTTTATAGGCAACCCTCGAGCTGTAGTACACCTTGATCCTTTGGCCACTAAACCCTTGGCTTGACATGATAATTAGAGCCTTCAACCACCCCATACAAGATTGGGCTTCCCACCTATTCTCAGACACTTGGAAGGATTCTCATTGGAGAAGCACAAAGGATGGAAAAATTTACATGGAGTCATCATCTTGTTCAACCACTATCCCTTCAAAGCCAAGAGTCCAAACCCCTATCCCATCCACCACTCCCATACAAGAAAGAACCGCGCTTAGAATCCATAAAAAAAGGAATCAGATGCTAGAGAGACATGTGGAAACCCCAAGAAGGAAGATGGAAGTATCTTGATGAAGTCTCCCTTGACCATCACCTCCATCCTTCAGGTGAGATGTGCTCTCTTTCCCCTTGATGAGACATAACACCCCTCAGTGGTAGATCAGGTCTCTATAAAAGTCTTTGGATGGATATGTGGCTTCATGTTCACACACTCTCAACCTCCTCTTTCCCCCTAATGAGACATGGCACCTCTTAATGGCTAATCAGGTCTCTATAAAAGCCTTTGGATGGATATGTGGCTTCCTACTCACCCACCCTCAGCCCCCGCCCACAATCACCCTCCCCTCGCTCCACACCAACCTCAATAGAAGTTGAAATGTCTCTCTTGACAAAAGGCAATGGTACTTCAAATTTTCTAAAATTTGGGAGCCAGCTATACACCCAAAAGTCCATCCCCATGTGGTTGATCCCCCACAAGGCATTTGGATAGGAGAGAGAAGCCTCTAAGCCTCAAGGGGTCACTATATGTAAAACTTATATATTGCGTGTATTCAAAGACTATTTATATAATCACCTAGCCATGAATTTTTTGTAAATAAAAGGAAACCTTTTTCTATTCAGTCTGTGATTTGTTCCAAAATCAGTTTTTAAACACCTTTTTGTATGAGAAAATGAGAGAAAATATTAAAAAAGTAATCCCTACTATTGAACCCATGTGATAGGCATTTTTTTTTACTATAATGGACCCTCACCAATGGGATGTGCTCTAGATGTGGCCAAGAGGTGGAAACCATCCCCTAGCTATTTATTAACTACCCCAAGTCTAGAGTCATTTTAGGTCACATTACTAAAATCGTGACCTTTACACCTTCTTGGAAACGACTCATACTAGGAGATTCCATCAAAGCTTTGTCCTCTTCTGTAGAACAAAATAAGGGCAGAATTATTTTGGATTATTTGGAGGGAGAGAAATATATATATTTTAAAACAGGATTTACCCCAGGCAAATTTTGAGAGGCTTGTTTTTTTACTTTAACTTGCAGGTGGTCCATACTAAACATTCTAAAGTTTCCACCTACAATATAAGGAATCTTATCGACAAGGACGTCCATGCCATGTGCACTTCCTTGGAGGACTCCCAAAAGTAGGCTCCATTTGAGGAGCATAAACAATCCACTCTAATTGACATGGCAACTTAAAACAGGGTGAGAATCCAAGAAGCTACGCAATTGGTCATCAGATGTATCACCCTCATGGAAGAGATCGAGGAAGCTTCCATAAATACACCCCCCCCTGCCACATGTCACCTCTTGACACTTGTCCACCCTATTAATCTCTCGGGAAAGCCCTCTTGTAGTCGTCCACCACTCTTACCAAGTTTTAAGAAACATTGTGATCTCTCACCCATTCTCTAATGCGTCTTGACATATTTGTTTTTTGCTTTGTCTCATTAAAGTCCCAACGTTTTGATGGGGAGAGATGATCTGACTCAGGAGGGAGGCAAGTCTAAGAGCTATCGCCTTGGCAATAATTTTTTATGCTACTGACCAAATAGAGTATGCATCCTTCTCCAAGCAAGACAACATCTTGCTACAGCTGGACCTCGACAAAGCCTATGATAGAATAGAATGGTCATATATAGAAGAAGTCATGGGAGCTATGGGCTTTGAGCCTCGCCTGTGTCGCCTCATACGCACACTAGGTGCTAGCAGCCAATCAGAGCTCCTGTTTAGTGATAGAATTGTGGGCTCTTTTGAGGTTAAAAGGTCTATAAAGCAAGGATGTCCCTTGGCCCCCTTGCTTTTCGCCATCGGGTCGCATCCTCTCATTACGATGCTCAAGGCCAGTGCTGCACCGGGAGAGATCCAAGGTATGGCATTACCAGGCAACGACCAGCTACTGGCCAAAATGTTCGTAGATGACTTGCTCCTATTCTTGAAGGTGTGCCCTCAAGTTGTCAGGAGAGCTCTAGAGATTGTGCAAACATTTGTCGTGGCCTCTGGATCCAAGTGCAATATAGAGAAGTCAAGGCTTATCTCCCTGTCGGAGAACGACTCTTTTGACCTTGCACTCTGGATAAGAGAGATTATCTCCAAAGGGAGTGTATTTAGACACCTGGGATCCCCCGTAGGGGTGGACGTAACCCATAGGCAAAGATTTCAATTGGTCCTTGAAAATATAAGCTAAAAAATGAGAAGATGGGAGTTTGTTGTCCTCCCCTTCCAAAGCCGGATTAGAGTGATTATAATGCTTTTATGAGCCCGTATATTGCTTTCCGTGCTCAAGATGGCTAAGTGTAATTGGAAAGAATTTTTAAAACCAGTGAGAAGGTTTCTTTGGAAGAACAACACAAAAACCTCCCACCCATGGCAGTGGGCTGGATGGGAGGTAGTTGCTCGCCCGGTAGACCAAGGAGGGCTCGGCATTCTGAACCCTGTATCCCATGCTGAGGCCCTTTGCGCCAAATTTATGGTCTCATTGGCTAAACAGGACCAAGCTTGGGCTATCATGACCAAGGAAATGATGGATGCAATAAAACTGGGATCGAAAGGGGGAAAGTGGAAGGGGGTTGTGATGCATGACAAACTTCTCACCCCAAAGTGGTCTTATCTAGATCTTAGATCTGTTGGACTCTCAGGGGAGCTAATGAGGAAGTGCAAAAGAGTAGCTGAGGTTTTGGAATGGGGGGAAGCAACCAGATACTTTAAGAACTCCATTTTGCATTGGTCCCCTTGGCTCTCTAAAATATTGGGGCCGCCGCAAAGTCCCTATTGGATAGAAATGGCCACGAATGTGAATAATAAGGGGCTCGTTCAACTAGAAATTCTGGGATGGCAACAGGAAGTGCTGGAAAGCTGATGGCTCTTTAGCCATCCAATTTCAACTGAATGGCTTTGAGATCTTACTAGTCTACAGGGTGATGAAAGAGCTTGATAAGGTGGTGATGACAATTTGTGAATCCAACTTTGAATGGGGCGCTTGGAGATTGCCCGGGAGTAGCCTCTTTTGGAAACCACATTCTAAAGGCATTTACCATGCATTAATGCACGAGGCTAATTGGTGTAGCCCCCTCAATAAAAGTATGGAAGAGGCACTAGAAAGAAAATGGTGGGAAGGAGTCATGGAGAACATCTGGAAGCCAAGGTTACCTCAGTATATGAAGATATTTATGTGGAAAGTGATGTGGGGTGCTCTGCCGAACGGGTGTAAAGATACAAGAAAGAGGAATCGGGTCCGATCGTTGCTCGGGGTGCAGAATAGCTAGGGAAGACCTAGCCCACCTTTTCATGGGATGCCAGGCAATCAATGGCATGGCTGGGAAAATATGCAAGTGGATTCAAAGGACATGGCAAATTAAGTTCTTCAAGACTGATCTATTCTTTGGTAGTAATAGGTGGGCAAGTCCTGCTCTTCTTGTCTGCACTCAAATAATCAGATACTGCTCTTCAAGACTGATCTATTCTTTGGTAGTAACAGGTTGGCAAGTACTGCTCTTCTTGTCTGCACTCAAATAATCAGATACTACTTCTTTCACCATATTTGGCAAGCAAGGAACCGCTGCGTGTTGTGGGGATTTGGCTCTAGAAAGCTTTTGTGAAAACCATACAAGAGAGCAGAGTGCCGATCCACAGGATCGGAGGCAAACAAGCCTCAGAGGACTGGTCTGGAACAATACATGTCATGATGAAATCTTGTAATAAGTAAAGCTTAGGAGTAGTTGTGGTTTCTCTGTCAAGCAGAAAACTTGTAATCCTTTGACCCTCAAGGCTCAGTTTGAGCTCGAGGTTGGTGTATATTCGTGATCTTCTTAATACTATCCACTCATAATTGTGAGTTTTGCAAAAAAAAAAAAAAAGTCCCAATGTTTTGATGGAAAAAAAAGAAGGTAGTGACAATGCTCGTCATTTTTGTCAACGATTAGGTGCAAATGAGGTTCATTGTCTATGTATAAATAAGAGCAAACCTTGTCCAAGAATAAGCTGATATTTAATCTTTCTACAAAAAAAATCCTCACTTTTTTTGTAGAATCTCCTCTTGCCCTTAATTGGCATTTTTGAGTCTGTAAATGGCACCAAGAACTCTTCTTTCTCTTGTGTAAAGACAATAGTTGGGAAATGGATTACAATGACAAATATGGATATGCTCTTCGACTAGGTGACAACCCTCTCTCTCTCTCTCTCTCTCTCTCTCTCTCTCTCTCTCTCTCTCTCTCACACACACACACACACACACACACACACACACACACTCACATGCACGTGCACACACCCATACACAAGCTTTTTGCTCTGCTTCAATTGTGCTCCAATTTCAGGAAAATGAAATTTTGAAACAATAGAAAATTTCTATTGATAGTTTTTCCAAAAGGAAAAATTAGAAGAATGAGGTAATATTTACTTCTTTTTTTTTAAAGATCCGCTAAATGTTTGTAAAATTTCCTCTAGCGCTTAAACTGACATTTTCGAGTTTCTAAGTTACAAGACACACTATTCCCAAATAGTGATTGGCTATTTTTGAATTGTCCTCTTTCTACAATTAACTATATTCCTTTTAGCCCATCCTGTATCTCTTTTTTGTTTCTAATTGTGTGCTTCATTCCATTTTCTATTCATGTCCTTGTCTTGAAACTTTTGTATTCCATACTCAGTAGTGCAAGCATCTAGTTAGAGTGCAAGGTAGGTTTTAACATTGCTTGGAAAAGACCATTTTGCCAACTTTGATAATTCAAGGCAAACTAATTATATAGCTGAGATCTATGCATAAATCTAACATTGATATCTCGCTTTGCACTAGTATGTTTAGTAGCATGATAAGAAAGCTCGTAGTCAAAAAGGGCTAGTTTGGTTGGTTGAGCATTTGATCGTTTTGACCCAGGTCATGGTACCCACGGACTTCCTTTGTACATGAACGAGCGGGAATATTTGTACTGCTACAAAAAATGAAAGTTCATAAAATAATATTGCACATTGTTTTAGTTGTTTAATAATATTTGGGAAACAAGCTCCTAAAAGATAAGGATTTCACTAATAGTGACTACTCTTTCTTTAGTATTAAGATAAAGACCGCACTAATGCTCATTACTGTTTCTTTAGTATCAATAGTATTTTGGTAGGTGAGGTGCACATTCCTTCTTTTAGAAAAAATCATTTTTTGCAATTCTCCGATGTAGAGACTCTCCTATGGGACCATGGCTACAAAGCATAACAAGTTCGACTACAAAGCATAACCAATTCGGCTTTACTAGGAACCACTCGATGTGACATAACCATACTAAGCATGAAAAAGCTACGGAGAGATAGGAGACAAGCTTGTGCTAAGCTTCCACTAGTGGAGCATTTTGGGGGCTTCACCATCTTCAACAAGGAGCCTCGAACTAGCACACTTACTTCTCCACTTACTTCTTGTTGTGACTACATTTAAAGTGTTTGAAACTTATAGTATCACTAAAACATTAAGCCTATAATATGATATTGCTCTAAGCCACTTACTAGGATTTATAGCTACAATGCAAAAGATTTGACCTTGAAAATTAAGTCCAATAATCTTATGACCTAGATTTTTTGTTTTTCAATTAAGAAATTTTCATTACAAGCCGGGATGTGTGAGTGTCATAGGTAGAATGTGCAAGAAATCCTTATGAAAGACAAATGAGGGATACATTCAATCTTTTAGTAGCAATGCTCTTGAAGATTACAGTGCTAACCATAAATATTCATCCTTCATAGGGGAACTCGTTGAAGCAGACATGTATTCAATGGTAGCTTAGCTCTGACTAACATTGTAGTCCCTCCTCATCTCGCTGTTCAAATGGATGTGGATTTTTCTCTTATGGAAATCAAGAGGGCCATAGACTCTCTTAAACAAAACAAAACTCCTGGCATAGATGGACTCCCTGTAAAGTTTTACCAAACCTTCAAAGACTCTATATCCCCTATTCTCCTGTGTGTGTGGGAAGAGGCGGTGCGGAATTTTGCTCTGCCAGTGAAAATGAATACATGCATCATCAAATTGCTCCACAAAAAAGATCCCAAGGAAGTCCTTGCCAACTGGAGACCTCTCACAATGTTAACCTCAACATAAAAAATCTATGCAGAAGCGATCGCCTTGCGGATCACCCTGCTCTCTCAGAGTGGCTCTGCTCTGAACAGAAGGAGTCTATCAAGGGAAGAAGGATAATGAAGGCAATGATATCTATTTGGGAAGGTATAGAATATGTTGAGTCCTCTGGTCATGACTTTGTTTTTGTCAAGCTTGACTTTGACAAAGCTTATGACAGGTTGGAATGGTCTTTCTTACTAGATTGTCTAGTCCAAAATTGGTCAAATTTGTTCAGAGTCTATTGGGCAATGCCCAAGACAAAATAGCTATTAATAACTCTCTCTTTGACCAGTTCCCACTTAACCATTCAGCTAGGCAAGGATGCCCCTCGGTGCCTCTATTGTTTGCTATTGCAACCGATTCACTAAATTGCCTAGTCAAAGTAAGGTTGGTAGAAGGTCACATCAAAGGGATTTTACTTCCTAATGGAAATCAGCAGTACCTTTCACAGTTCGCAGATGACACTAATGGATTGCTTCACAATGATAACCAGTCCCTAGAGGCTTTCTGGGAATGCCTTGACATTTTTTGGAAAGCCTCAGGTTTGAGGATCAATCCCTCCAAAATGGGCATCAGATCTTCACTTTCTCCTCTTTCTACATGGATCTCTGACCAAGGTTTTTCTATTCTTCAGGATGGTGTCATCTTCATATTATTGGGCATCCCTTTGGATAAAGTCATTAAGTCTCAAAGGTGGCAATGGGTTATCGAGAGGTTTGCTTCCAAACTCAACCGTTGCCTAGGGTTTCAAGCTAACATAGCGAGTAGAATGGTGGTTATCAAGCACTTCATATCTTACTACGTTCTGTACTTTCTCTCCTGCTGGCGTCCTTCAGACTCCCAGCTGAAGGACATCACCAAAGTCTACCACAACTTCCTCTGGTCTGGAGATCCACTCAAAAAAGGCTTCGCCAAAGTAGAGTGGGACGTATGTTGCCTCCCCAAAGATCAAGGGGTACTCTGTCTCACCAATATCAGCGGGTGGGAGGATAAATTAGCAGTTAAACTTATTCTTAGGGCTTTAGATAACCCCAAAAGAAGAGTGGGCCATCCAGCTATTTTGTAATCTTAGTCGCTTGAAAATCAAAGAAGATAAAGGATGGGAAAATCTCCCTTGAATCACCATTTTCTTCGATCCTTATGAAGTAATCCCCAGTGGATAAGACCTTATCAAATCTCTCCGGAAGGCATGGAATATATACAGGCAGCATTTAAGGGTCAATTGGGACTCCAAGCATAGCTTCCATCCTCCGATCACATGAATCGATCTGGTGCCCCCCCCCCCCCCCCCCAACACTAGGCAGTTAAGGTTTGCTAGGAGAATCCATTCCAAAGGCTTTGTTACGTGTGACCTTTGGCACAAATATGAACACAAATGGCTCTCTCATACTGAAATCCTCACAAAAACCCATCTTCATCCTTGGGAACTCTGCCTGCTTGACTCGTGTAAGGCAAGCTTCCCCAAGGAGTTGGGGTGGACATTATCGGCCAAGGACTTTCCCTCCCCACAAGCTCTGTATTGGAAAGGAGGGTCCAGCCTCAACATACCCCCTAATTTTCCCCCCTCTCTCCAGGAACCTGTTCACGTCACTCTGAATCGAAAGTGGAAGACGTTTTTAGATAGAAGGCAATGGGATTTCAAATTTAAAACTATCTGGAATCATGGTATCCCAGCCAAACATTCAGTACTACTTTAGTTGATCTTACACAAAGCAGTCTGGACAGGTCACAGGATGAGGAAAGCGGGGCTTGGCACTGGGGTGTGTTTGAGATGCAATAGGTATGTTGAGGAGATCCCTCATCTGTTTATGAATTGTTCTTCTAACAGCCTGATTTTAGCATAGGATCAGAGCTATATTTGGCATAGGATCAAAGCTGATTTTTTTCGATCATCTCGAAGGGAAGGAATGGCAAGATATATGATGACTCTTACTAGACGAAAAATCTGAGAATGTTGTTTGCTCATTTTAATGTACAGGTTACTCAGCTCAAGCTAGATCAATCCAGGATTTATGAGGAAAAATACAAGGAGCTCAATGACTGTCTGGGATATTACAACAATGCTAACATCAACAAACAACATGAAGTGTTGTTGGATGGGTCTTACTCCCACCTGCAAAGAATGCTAGATGAATGCAAGACTGACGGTGAGAAACTCAGAAGAAAGTATGCAAATGGAATTCGCGTGATTACTCATATACAATAGGTCATCAATGCTCTACCTGATGGCAATGATAAGACCGGAGGAAGCGGAAATTAAAGACAGGCTGCTCTTCGTGATCATGTACTGGACTTATTTTGTAACTAGGAAGTTAGCACATGTCAATTTTTGTAATGGGGAACCTCCCCTAGAACTCTGTACTTCTAAATTTTCTCTTCTAACATAATTCTCTCTTGCCCTTTATGGAAAAAAAAGTATGAGAGTGCCATATCCCCAAAGTAAAGCCTCTCAATACGACCAAGTTTAAAAGCTACTAAACACACAGTTATGTTTCTAAACAAGGTGAACATGCAGGAAGGACTGCTAAGTTAAGGGGGGATGAAGGAGAGTAAGAAACAAGGTGAACATGCAGGGAAGGACTGCTAAGTTAAGGGGGGATGAAGGAGAGTAAGTTTAAATAAGTGCCTACAATCACATGGATTTTTTGTTGTGTTTTAATATAAAATTGTATTATCTATTTACAAAGTGTGGCTCTTATTGGCTCGTCTAAAATAAAATACATTAATTGAAATATGCCTTCAAGATTCCCTTTGTCCTCATCACCTAACCCTCACCTCTTGCTCGTGTTGCTAAAACTTTCTCCCATCAGGGTGCTGCCCTTCCCTACCTCTTCACGCATCCTTGTGAGATTGCAAATCCTCCTTCCCTACGAGCTTGCACCTAAGCTTCCCCTGCCACTCATGGACTAGCACCTAACGAGTAGTCCCCCCACATCATCTCCACTATGCATGTGTCGAGGAAGGACGCAAGAGAGAGACACACACAAAGAGAGAGAGAGAGAGAGAGAGAGAGAGAGAGAGAGAGAGAGAGAGAGAGAGAGAGAGAGAGAGAGAGAGAGAGAGAGAGAGAGAGAGGGATTCTATTCGCCTATACCGAAGCATTGCTACCTCTGGTCTACGAAGAGAGAGAGAGAGAGAGAGAGAGAGAGAGAGAGAGAGAGAGAGAGAGAGAGAGAGAGAGAGATCCGTAATTGGGAGGCATGATGTCCATGTGGCCAGCCAGCTCCCCCTCCCTCTACCTCTAAATTTCCTCATCCATCTTCTCGTCATCTCTACTAATGGGCCTTTTTTTAATTTTCTTCAAGCCGGTACCCCCTACTCACAAATGATTTGTATATTACGAAGGGCCCCATTTAAGTAATAAAGTAAAAGGTGTTCATAGCACATTAGCATTTTGAAACCAAACAAAATAAAAACTAAATAAAATAAAAAGACACATTAAAACTGAAAACAAAAGCATATCTTAATGCTTTCTTATCTAAGAAAATATAGGTTAAATAAGCATAAAAAATAAAAAATAATTTAGTGAAATAATTTTTCTGAAATCCTTAAATGAAAGAACACTTCATCAATACCTCACACAATTTTCGAGTAAGTATATTTTCTAATATATTTTATCGAGTTTTTTCCTCTTTATCATCTTTTGCAACTAACTAATCTTGATTTTCAAGCAGCTCAAGGCTAAGCTCAGACACACCTTGTCGAACACTGACCTCACATCACAGGATCAAACTCCTATGAATATAATGTTTAATCTTTTGTTCTCTAACGTCCTTTTCAAGCATTCCAAAAAGTAAATGCAGCTTTTGAGGATAGCTTTCTATTCACAAGCAGTTTGAACCCTTAGGGACACTTGTCTTGCAATGAAAATTGAACGACCTTCACCCTCAGCTATATCTAACACGGGCATGGGAGATGGGATCAAAGGCTCCCATCACTTTTGGGCCCTGACATTAGGCGCGCGCCGTAGATCTTGTTGCAAAAGTAAACTCAGGTATTTTTGAAAACTCGGGTACCCGAGTTTACAAAAATACCCGAGTTTACTTTTGCCCGCCCCGATACTTTTGCACGTCAAAACTCCATGGAAAGGTGTACATTCCACAGTGACATGCGCGGGTGTGGTGGATAGGCCACATGGCCCTCAAACCCTAGGTTGTGGGTTCAATCCTTGGGGACGGGGGGGGAGGGGCGAAGTAAACTCGGGTACCCGAGTTTACATTTTTCCCGAGTTTACATTGTCCACGGAAGCCCGAGATCTACGGTGCTCAATCATCCCACCGTAGATCCCATCTCCTCCCATGCCCGTGTGAGATATAGGCTAGGGACCTTCACCCTTTGGGTACTAACTTCCAAGGCCTTTAGCAAGTCAAAAATTTTCTCCTAATGTATATCTCCTAAATGGCTTAATACAAAATAAAATAAAGACACCTAGTGAAAAATGAGTTTTAGGGAGAAGAAAATTCTAGAAAGGACTGCTCCTAGGGTTTTGTTGGCGAGGGATCTCTGTTGTGTTTCAGCGGTCTGCGAGGTTTGCATGGGCGGAGAGGCCTCAGGCATCCTACGGGCGGCAGGGCGACGATGTGGCCATTGGTGCTGGTGCGACTCCATGTGAATGGTGGAGTTTCTTGGTGAAGTGGGATTCCCTCTGGGTTGAGGCTCCGATTCCTTTGGCCAATTGTTGGCGGCCCATCTTTGCTCTCCCCCCTTCTTTTTTGGACGAGATGGAGGCCGTCCCTACTTGGTCGTGTTGGGCTAAAACGGCGGTCCTCGATCTTTCCTACTTGCGGCTCGCCAACAACTTTGCAAGGGGGAGTTTGTGGCAACGGCTCTGTCCCTGGTGGCATGCATACTCATGGGTGGCTCAGTAGCGATGGGGCTCACCCTTAATAGCCCAATACCAAGTGTAGTTTTCTTGGATCTGTGCGTACCTCTTGCTTCTCTGTGGTGGTCTGTGCTGTTATCGGTTTTCTTTTTTGCTTAAGGGTCTCCTTAGGCATACGGATGGCTAGTGGCAATGGCTACAATATGGTGGTAACTCGGGGTTGGCTCGAGTGATGGGGATTATGGACCCCGTCCCTGTTGCAGTGATATGGTTGATCCTGTTGTCGAGGGGGGCACCCTAATCAGTCAATGTACTAGGTGATGTTTTACAATGTTGGATGTATCTTTGTTGTGGTTGTATTTTTGGGAACCATGGCTCAAGATTATGAGCAGAGCTTATGCTGTAATTTTTTGTTTATGGTCAATATAATCAACTCACTATTGTGAGTGCTGGGAAAAAAAAAGACACTAGGAAAACAATGTGAGGAGTTATAAAGGCCTACTGAAGTTAAAGAAAGACAAGAGTTATTGGGAGTAGGTATGATGTTACTTTTGTTGTGTTTTAATATAAAATTGTATTTACACATATTAAACAACAAGGTGAAAGAATCACACCTACAAATGTATTTACACATATTATACAACAAGGTGAAAGAATCACATCGACATTTTAAAACAAATAAAACAAAAAAAATAAAATTTATAAAATTCATTAACAAATTACAAAGCAATATAATATTTTAATGATTTCATTAGAAAAGGTATATCTAGTAAGCATAAAAAATAATTTTAAAAATCTAATGAAATGGACTTGTAAGAGGTCCTTAAACAAAAACATTCTTTCACAAATTATAATATTGCAATATCTCACATCGTGGAATGGACTTTTAAGAGGTCCTTAAACTATTAAACTAGAACATTCTTTCACAAATTATAATATTGCAATATGTTACATCATGACTTCTATGAATGCACTTTCTAGACCCTAATGTCTTGTTCTACGAGGCCTTTTTTTTTGCATGCCAAAAGCAATAAGATATAAGAAAGGCTCTCTCTCTCTCTCTCTCTCTCTCTATATATATATATATATATATATAAATAATATAAAACAAAGAGCTTTTTGGCTTTCCTTTTTCAAGAGGCTTTCATTTCGTTACTCTTGCCTTTCACTTTTGCATTTTGAATGTATTGATAAATTTTTTTTTTTTTGAGATTGTGGACCTACTTATGTTTCAAAATAAAATAAAATGATAAATGCACTAAATTGAGGTGGGATTGGGCTCCTAATGCCACTTTATTGGTGTCATGAAAACAATCTCAGGGGAAATCAATTTTCTTAACATACAAAATTTCCTTTAGGGTAGATTCAAAGAGGATTTTTTTTTGAAAATTATCGAATTTTTTGCAATTCAACGCTACTTCCTATTGGCTACACATTAAAGAATATTAAACAAGAATATTCTCTCCTCACAACACTCCATCGAGACGTTCTCCCACTCTTTGCGTGCTACCTCCTATCTCTGCACAACCACCCTCCTCTTGCACCTAGTACGCTTTGATGCCCTGCTCTGCACCCTCCCCACTATAGCCATGCGTCCTCCCTCATGCTACCGAACAAGGCAACCCCTGTAGAGGTCGCGTGTACGAGAGATGCAAACAAGCTTTGGAGAGGGAGAGAGGGAGAGAGAGAGAGAGAGAGAGAGAGAGAGACGCGAACGACCTCTTTGATAGCAAGTCGAGACGAGAGGGGAGAGAGAGACGCGAACAACCTCTTTGATAGCAACCCTTGAGAGAGAGAGAGAGAGAGAGAGAGATCCAGGCAGACAACCAGTTGCACGAGAAGAGGGAGAGAGAGAGAGAGAGAGAGAGAGAGAGAGTGCTTTCATGCATACTGGTTAAAATCTTCGATGTTGTTCAAGGAGATCTACCTCCTCATTTCCTTTTCAAAATGTGTATCATTATTTCCTTAAAAATTTTCAAGCGAATTTTCTTCTTCACCTCTTCCCTGTTTTGATTTCTCAACCGGCTCAAGCTGAGGCACACTTTTCTCGAACACTGCATGGGAGTGCGACACGTTGTGCTTGGGGCATATGATGAGACTCCCACCTCAAATAGGTGCAATTCGAGAAGTGAGGAGGGAAGGCCTACCCAGTGCACCCACTCTCAGAGAAGAAGAAGAACTTGGCAAGATACCTACACAGGCTCGTTTTGTGAAAGAGAGCAGAAATGGAACACGCTAAAGAAGCTGGCGCTTTGCAACAGCCCTTGCTGCCACCATCAGCCATGGACTGGCGCGGACGACCAGCGCATGACCACTTGGGCGGTTGGAAGTGCGCCTATTGCATTCTCGGTAAGTCAGAGAGAGAGAGAGAGAGAGAGAGAGAGAGAGAGAGAGAGAGAGAGAGAGTTAGTTAGTTTTCTTTACAGTCATAAGAAGCATGGAGTTGGGCTATGGATCCCAGAAGCAAACATGGTTTTTTTGAAGTCCTTGATTTTGTTGTACGTAGCTGATTTTGCCCTTTCGGCTATGGAACCCACTGGCACACAGCATCTAATGTACTTACGAGTGGGGAAGCAAAGATGATATGTGCTATTTGAAGCACAAATCTGATCATGTACCTTTTCAGGTGCCAGCATGCTATGCTATGTTGCGTTGTATGGCGTTCTTTTCAACCTGGTCATATTCCTGACTCAAAATGGCGAGAGCAATGCCGCTGCAGCTGCCACTGTTGCCACCGTTGGTGGCACTCATTTCCTTTGTTCTTTTCTAGGAGCTTTCCTGAGTGATGCCTTTCTGGGTCGTTTCTGGGCTTCATTAATATTCCAAGTTCTCTCGACAAAGGTATCTGCTTCATAGTCCAATATATGTTATTGCATTTTCTATTGTGAAGACCTATGTGTTTTGTTTGAAGAGCTTCACACATAGTACATGTTACATGATGTGGACTTTTCCTGGATTCAGCAAGGTATAAGTATGTATATGTACATACACATGCACATGCCTGGATGCACACACATAAATATGATGTTACAATTTTGCATGCCAATGGTTTGCATTTGTACATCTGTATGTGAGCATATGCCCGTGCATTTGTAGGCATGAATGTATGCACAAGGTTACAATGGTCTAGCTTAACAAATTGTGTGTTCTTTTTTTTTTGGTGTGTGTGTGGCGGGGGATCCAATTTTTGTTTCTCTTTATGTGGTTTTCTGTTTTATGCAGTCCATTATACTCGTCGGAGTGTCCATGATATTGGTGTCCTCCACAGGTTCATCAAGCCTGTTTTTGACAACGTCCCTGTATATGATGGCCATCACAACTGGTTCGCTTTCGCCAAACCTTCTAACTTTAGGGGTGGATCAGCTAGACTCAAAGGACAATGAGATATACTTCCAGTTAGTGGTGGTTGCCATATTGGCCTCCCAGCTGCTTGCAGCAACAGTCGTAACTTATATCGACAACGCGGGCATGTGGGTTTGGGGATCGGGGTTGTGTGTCGCCACATCTTTATCAAGTCTCATGCTGTTTGCTGGGAGCCTGAGGTGGATTCGCTATCGTCAGGTTTCTGGAAACCCCTTCCTTCGAAATACTCAGGTGCTTGTGGCAGCTTTGAGAAAACACAGGCTTGCCGTCCCCAAGGATTCTACGCTCCTTCACGAGTACAAAGAAGATGTATCAGCTATCCCTGGCTGTTGCAAATTGCCCCATACCTGCACACTGAGGTTGGTGTCTCCCTTTTGTTTTGTAATGTTTCTCATGTTTTCACCTTGATGAGGTACGTTGGAGCGAGAGAATTGGTCTAGGAAAGGGTTCTTTTTATGCCAACATAGCAGAGATGTAGCTACATGTCAGGATTAGGGAGGATTAATGAGAGCAGCATTCATGGTGTGTGTGTGTGATCGAGAGAGAGACTGTACTCTAATGACTTTATTATGCATTGTGAAAAACAATTACAAAGCCTACTATTGTAGGCACAACTTGCATGATTCTCACGTCTTCGTTACTTCCATACTAATGGCTCATAAATGCACTCACTTTGATGCTCATAGCCTCATGCTCTCTAGGCGAGAGTAGGTTCTCATTTGAAGGGTCATAGGACATAGCCCATACCCAACACTACATACTTATGCATCTGTTTCCTCTAGTCATTTTTGCAAAGGTTATAGTATTGTACATGACATACTGGAACCCGAATTTCTCATTGTTCTTCAGGTGCAGCCTTGTAGATCATGGCTTGTTTCCATAAGCTTTTTCTGATCATCCCCAGCTGCCTGCAGTTTCTTCTTATTGTAGAGACATTGAGCCTTTCGTTGTTTTTGTTTTCAGTTTTCTTGACAAAGCTGCAGTGCTGGAAGTAGCGGACACTTCCAGCTGTTGGCGCCTGTGTACGGTGACTCAAGTTGAGGAACTGAAAAGTTTCTTGCGAGTGATACCTGCTGGCATTTCCCTGGCTTTTGTAAGTCTTTCAGTCATACAAATTAGCACCTTGTTTGAGGAGCAAGCCGTTTTAATGGACCGACATATTGGAGCATCGTTTGTTGCACCTGCGGCTTCACTAAATGTGTTGTCTATAGTCAGCTCAATTCTCACTGGTCTTGTCACTGCTGCCGGAGGCAGGGCAAGGCTCTCGCGTTGGTGCTTTGGACGTGTAAAGCACACACCTACTCAAAGGGCGAGCCCTCTCTTTGGGCTTGGTATTTCTCTTACTGGCAGTATAATTGCAATGGTGATATCTGCACTCGTGGAGTCGCATCGCTTAAATGCTGCACATCAAGGGAAACTAATTTCAGTCTTATGGATCATGCCACAGACTGTGCTCCTTGGGGTCGCTTTAAACTTTTCAATGGTTAGTAGCTTTGCCTTTTTCTACAGCGAGATTTTTGACAGTATGCGCTCTGTGGGTGGCTGCATTGGTCTTGTCTTTTGCGGTTTGGGCAGCTATCTGAACTCCATTTTAGTGGCTGTTGTCACTACCATCACCACTCGTGGTGGCCGGCCGGGATGGATTGCGAGTGATTTGGACAAGGGGCATGCAGACTACTTCTACGGGTTTCTTGCTGCCTGTTCGACTTTCGGGCTGGGTTTTCACATCGTGTATGCTCGAGCTTACACATACACGAAACGCATTTGCGAATATGGCAATGAGAGAGCATGATGGTACTTCAGCTCGACTCTACGGTAAGGTGAAAAACACTGACGGTGCTGTTCAGTGGTGCCATGGTGTAGCACAAGGAAAGCAGAGATGCTTGTGCAAGATTACACGTCATCCTGAAATTATGAGCACCATGAAAGGACAGCATTTCTTCCATGGAGGTACACCCAGAAAAAGACACTAAAGTCGGCTCTCCGACAAATTGCCAGTGTCCCATGTCACTGGGAATCTCAAATTATTCTGTCATTATCTTTCTCTGTAGCAATCAAAGGTCGTAAAACACTGCGCCCATCTGAGCTTGAGCTTGCAATGGAAACAATCCCTACAAAAACTCTGCAGAAAACTCGCAAGGCAATGGGCTGCTACAAACCCAAACAAAACAAGTGATGAAATCACGAGGCCTGCCAATATGGCCAATTCTGCAATAAATTAATTATATGAGTGACTCCAACTGCCTCCCCGCAATGGTGCTACCTACATCCAACATAATGAGAACTTATATAGAAGCCTGTGACAACAAGCTAATCTGTATTTGCTTGGCCATGTCGCTGTATTTGCATTTAGAGAGGCTCCCAACTTGAATGCATACCAACAAAGGCTCCACCAAGCATGACCATTTTCTATAAAAGCCTCAAAATGCTGGCGTTCTGCATTTAACCTCTGGAAGGGTGCACATACAATAGCCTATATATTAAGGAACATTAAATCTGAGCAGAAAAAAGATTCCCCCCCTCTCTCCCTCACTGATGTTAAAATATTTTAGAGAGAGAGAGAGAGAGAGAGAGAGAGAGAGAGGTACGGACCATTGAAAATGGTCAAAAATTTAGGACTTATAACAAAAAAGTGTTCTAATTTTGTGAAATTCTCACTCATGGTTATTTTTAGTGTCATTTTTGTGGTCGTGTGCAGGGAATACCTCTTTCTCACCCTATTTTTGCCTTGCTTTGAGAGTGCGTGAAACTGCAATTGTGATTGAGAGTGAGACACAACTAAGAGTGGGTAGCTTAGGGTTGGTCGGGAGGTTATGATACAAGCTATGCTCTTCTTGTATTCATTATACATCAATACAAATTCTTTGTTCTGTTTGTCAATCTATTTCACTCTCCCGTGTCGCACCACATAGACTTTACTCTCATATGGCATTATTGATGCTTAAGACATGCGGCCTTTGTGTTGGGCTAGAGCTTCTTTTGACTTATCCGTCTTTCATTGTCTCCTTGATTGGGACTATGATGTTATGTCGCATAACAAGATCTTTGGTGTTCTTCACTTCTTTCTCAAAATTTGATAGCACCCTATGGAAAGCTATGCAAATAGACGAAGGCTAAGTTTCACAAGCCACAACAATACGTGCAATTTGACTCTCAAAAAAAGAACAAGTGAATAACTTTTCTAGCAGGTAAGCTATGTGATCACACAACTCATGGCGGCACACTTATCTCACCTATAAAGATTGATGTGGTAAGAAAACTGTCGAAAATAGCAGCTAACAGGTATCGTCACAAAATTACATGGAAAGTGATCCAAGATGGAATATTGATGAAAAAGATGCCTTTTATGGTTATGCGAGTGATCCGACAAAGTTTATGGATTTTTCTGATCCCATTTGGGATTGTTCACATAAAAAATGACCTATTTTGGGTAAAATGGTTTTGGCTTTGCCAATGGACAACTTATGTTGATCTCCATGAAAATCAGATGCACAATGGATGCAGATGCTTCCTCGGTACTTGAAAGGTGCCACACTCATCTGGTAGTGTAACATAACGGAAAACCCTCATCGAGGACAAATACAAGAAAGCAAGACCATTTGAAGCAATACCTGAAGAAATAATGGAGCCCTTGGAGTGGACTCATATTTTGGCCACCTTAAATGTGTGCGTCAATGGGATTACATCTACCAAGTTTTGCAATGAGAATGGATTAGGTCTAGTTCTCTTTTGCATGATTAGAGTGAATTTAGATGAAAATCACTGAGAAACAATAGAGCCTAGTGAAGTACAAGAAGGGGAGACCGAAGTGCAGTGCTTACATATCCGGGATGAGATTTCTATCACAGATCTTACCATGGAAATTGATCCAAGTCACATCTTGGAGCAAAACAAGGAATCAAGTGATGAATGTTACTATGACACCTTTGACACCCAAGGATACTTTGAGCTTAGCATAGATGATGAAAAATTAGAAGGTCATGACATTGATCCTGAAACAAAACCTGAAAAATTCTTATATTTTTCAAATCAAGAATCTAGAAGACAACAACATTACAGAAACAAGCGTGCAACAAAAGGGATGAGAAACAATCTGTTGTCAGATATCAAAGAAAAATAGTCGTACTTGAGGCTAGTGGGAGCCCTTGACTGCTTAAAAACAAAATAACTAGAAAGCCAAAGGAAGCTGAGTTCATTTACAAAATTGAGCACACGGATTGGGAATCGCCAATTGTAGTGGTATCTAAGAAGAATGTCAAATTAAGAGTGAGTGTCAATCTCAGAAAGGTGAACGTAGCTACTATCTGAGATAATTATCCTCTTCCTATCATTGATCATGTCATGGAAAGAGTAGCGAAAAAATGCGTATATAGCTTTTTGGATGGATTTTTAAGTTACAATAAGTTGGCGACTAAACCGGAAGATCAACACAAAACAACCTTTGTAAGTGAATAGGGCACTTTTGCTTACCGAGTGATGTCTTTTGGGTTGACAAATACACCGGCTACCTTCCAAAGACTCATGGCTCATGCTTTCAGAGAGTAACTGCGTATATCTTTAGAGATCTATATGAATGACTTATGTGTGCACTCAATGTTATGCAAAGACCATATAGAGCATCTAAAAAAGTTTATTTGGAAAATTTCACACCTTTTGGATATGCCTGAATCTTGAAAAATATGTTTTCATGGTTAGAGAGGGCAAGATCCTGGGACATATTGGGCCTGCGAACAGAATATCCACGGACATGGACAAGATCAAGGTGATTGTGGACATGCCACATTTGAAAACAGTGAAGAGGTTCAATCATTCATGGGACATTGTGGAAACTAAAAAAAATTTATCTACATGTACGCAATCATTGCTAAGCTCTCGATGGTTTGATTGTAACCTTTGACTATAGAAGATTGTGAGAAATCATATTAGAAATTGAAGCAAGCATTGTTATCATCACTAATCCTCAAGGCTCATATTGGAGCAAAATCTTTCATGTTAATGTGGATGCATCTGCTTTTGCTATTGGATGTGTCCTAGCACAACCTGGTGAGGGGACTATGGATATTTTGATATGCTATGCCAGCTGTTAACTGAACAATGCTGAACAAAATTACACAACTATGAAAAGGGAAGGATTGGAAATGGTGTACGCAGTGAATAAATTTTGACATTATCTCCTAGCCAACCAATTCATTTTCTTTGTGGATCACCAAGCACTGTTGTATTTGGTCAACAAGCCATACAACACGGGCCGAATAGTGAGATGGTTCATCATCTTGCTTGAATTTGATTTCACAGTTGTGGTGAAAAAGGAATAGTGAGATGGTTCATCATCTTGCTTGAATTTGATTTCACAGTTGTGGTTAAAAAGGTGAAAACTCATCAATAGGTTGATCACCTTTTCAGACTACTAAACGGAGAGAACCCAGATGGTGTCAAAGATGATTTACTAGATACATATCTCTTTAATCTAGAGATGATACGTAGATGGAGTGAAAATATAATCCCACTTTTGTTTATAGGACAATTGTCGGTGGCCCAGAAAAAAATAGCTCACAGACGCTTAATTGAGCAAAGTAGTCCTTCCCAATTGCTTAGCAGACGACTATATCATAGGGGTTCAAATGGCATCTTGCGATTATGCATATAGACCTTTGACACTCCTTTGTACTTGAAGGAAACACGTGTCACAATGGACTTAATCCATCATGGGAAAATTAAAACATATGAAAATTTGATGTGAATGGGAGTTTTTTGGCCTAGTATGAAATTTGATGCACACATGTGTGTTAAGAATTGCAAAATGATGTGCATGTCGCATGCCTAAGGAGTATGCTACACTGTTCCAAGTGAATAATTCATCACATTGGAGTAAGTATATCATGGACTATTTTGAACTAGGTTCCTTTCCTTGCAAACATGTCTAAAACAAGAATGACAGCAATTAAAACTGAAGCATGGTCATATGGATTGATTGGCAACCAGCTGTACAAATGTTGCAAAGGTAATCAACTCAGACTTTGTACATCGAAAAGTGAGTACACACTAATCTTATAGGAAGCGCATTTAGGGCAAGCGAGAGGTCCTTTTTCAACAAATAAAACGGCTAAGGCTATAATGTTTGTCGAAATCTAGTGGTCTACACTCTTTATGGATGCTGAGGCATTTGTGAAGTGGTGTGACGAGTGTGAAAGAACAAAAGTTCCAATAAAAAAGGACAAAATGTTGATGAGTCCCATGATAGGAGCATGCATGTTTGCTAAGTGGGGTCTAGTTTTCGTGGGCTCAACAACACCGCCGACTTACAAAACTCATGCAGAATATCTTATAGTAGCCATATACTATTTGACCAAGCGGATAGAAGCTAAAACCACACAAAAAAATGACGCATGCATCACGACACAGTTCTTGTATGAAAATGTCTTTACACAATATGGTTTGCCTATAGAAATTGTTAGTGATCGAGCGACACATTTTGTTAATGAAGTCATTGAGTACTTGCTTGTTGATAATTTCATGAGCATACATAGAAAATCGTTCCCATATCAACCTCAAGGCAATGGTTAAGCCGAGAGCACCAACAAAGTCTTGTGCACATTTCTCACTCATTAGGAGAAAGTTGGACTCACTTTTGGGCCCTGTAAGAAGTGCCACGTCGGCTTAGAGAGAGAAAATGAAAATGTTAAATTGTGCATTTTATGTGATACTTTTTTGCGCAACAAAAAGCCAAAATGACATTCTTTGGTAGGTAGCCGCCATCTTTATCATTCTTATCCTTCATTCTCTTGTCAGGAATCCAACTAACCGTATGAATAATGATTTGAAATGTCAACTTACAAGCGTTCCCTCCAGAAACATAAGCCATACGAACTCTATTAACTCTAAACTTGAGAATATGGCCTTCCCTCCCAAAACCTGAGATATTTCTCCGTCTTCTTCTCTATCAACTCTAGGAATGGAGAACGCATCTTTTCCTGATGAAAACACTAATTTGAACTTACAATCCTCAGCCCATTCATCTTTTAACACTTACCCAAAGAAAGAACACACATCATCTTCATGTTGATGTATTGCAAGAGTACGCACCGTTGCAGAAACGTAGGAGGGAGTCTTTCTTATCTCGACGGAAGAAAGAACTTAGAAGGACAAACAAGGAACATCATTTGGATTTGTGGACCGATGGGTCTATTTATCCAAAGGATCCTATGACAAATGCGCCACCTCCCTTTGCTAATATCACTAACCTCTTACATTTCATAGGCGATGGCAAGGATGGGCTATTGGGATACACCGAACATTTGGAAATGAGAGGATTGAATGCGGAAAGGCAAAGAAACTTCCTGGAGATGGAGAACATGCAGCTGAAGAAACTTAATGAAGCATGCTCTCAAAAGATTTCATCAAACAGAGAGACAATCCAAGGCCTTGAGAAGAAGATCACAAGTTTGCGAGAGAAAGACACCGTGCTTGGTAGTCGGAAAAGAAAACGAGATCTGTGCAACATTGAGAACATGAAGGTTGGTAGTGGTGGCCTGAAAAACAAATACGAGCTTTAAGACAACTCGAAGTTTGTTTCTTCAATGTGATTCATTAAGAAATGGATACACTTACTTTCCTATACATGATCATAACGCATGATGCTTTTTTGGTAAGTCTTTACTGCATCCAAACTCGAACGGTGCAGGCTTCAGTGCCGAAGTGCATTACAGCCGTCTAGTTCCAAAAGAAGTAGTTGAAGAGATGATAACTCAGAAAAAATTTCGTAAGTTGAAAGGGAGGCTACTTACCTCCTTCATGAACGAGAATCAGCTGGAACCAATGGAAGTGCAAGCAATACTTGATCAGAGTGACATCTCGAATATGGGATACAGGGCACTCTTCAAAGCATTAGCTAAAAAGTCTCAAAATAAACTACAGAGAGGATCATTGCTGCCAAATCCATCACATGTGAAGGCTGCTCGCCGGCATGTAAACGATGAGGTGTTTGAGAAACTTGGGTCACCATTCCATATTGAAGCAACGTTCTTAGGTAAGGGCGGCAGAGAGGTACAGTTTAACGAGCACAACAACCTCTTCGTTGATCTTGAAGCATTGCAAAGGTATGCAGTTCACTTCTTTGACATCAGTCGAGACGAGTGTGGTGGGGTTCTCAAGTTTGTTTTGAAGTTCGACGAGTGCGAGGTCCTGAAGAACAAGAAGCTGGAGAGAGTCACCATTACCCTCATGAACAGAGCTCTCGATCCATCAATAACGAAAGAGGATCCACGATACTTCAACGTGCAATCAGAAAACAACATTCTAACTCTAGGATCATTTCAGGTATACTTCGTTCACTCTATGATAACAAAAATATTGATTATTTGGTTGTTGATTTTGTGTTTTCATTTTTCACTGCAGGTTGATAAGAAATATTTTGAAATCCTCGATTGTGTTTTTAGTCAAACCCAAATTCCTTCTAGCATCCGTGAATAAATAAACGGAGCCGTTCTTTAAGTGGAAAGATTTGGTGACTACACAGTGGAATGGCACATGGAAGGTGACTTAAAGACTCTTAAGTGTATGTACAACATAACACACGGAGCAGCTGTGGCAAATCCATGCTTATATTGCATGGCTAATGCACAATCACAGTGTGCAATGGATTAGAGCTCCCAACAGACATCTTCAAGATAAAACTTTTAAACCAGTGCTTGATATTCCTCTGAGTAGAGTTCACATCTGTACACTTCATGAACTCTGTCGAATAATTGAAAAGGTGGTTCATTTGTACATATGTTTTGCATGGACATTAAAGCTAGAGAGTGAGTCGAAAAGAGTGATCAAAGCATTAGAGGGAGTGCTCTCAGACATTGGTTTGCATTGAGGCAATGTCAAAATCGAAGAGGACCCTAAGATGTTTCAAAGTCGGTACAAGGTACCGAGGAAAGCATCGATAGGCGGAGTGAAGGCAAGAAGGTTTCTTGGGTTTAGCCTCAAAGATTCAGATAGAGAAGAAAGGAGAAACCTGTTCAACAAATGGAAACAGTTACATAAAGTGGTTAAAGACAATGCTGGTGGTGGGGCAATCGAGAATCACAAGGCGAACGTGTGGAAACCACTAGATAAAATTTTTCATTACGTTGAGTAGCATTCTTGGGACCAAAGTAAGCTCACATCATTTCAAGCAGCCTTGCTGGATTGGAAAAAGGCTTACCTTAAGGGTGGTGTGGGCAACAAACATATCACACATTACATGGTGGGTTGGCATTCTACGTATACAAAACAAAATTTTAAATTGTACTCTACTGACCATTTTGTTTTATTTCAATGCAACACATACTGTTCAACCATGGTCCATATTTTGCCAAGACATACGGCTCACTATCAACATGGTCCACACAAGGCATGGAAAAAACCCACTACATGACAAGAACAAGTTTTTTTAAGCACACTAGACATGGGGGAGGAAAAGAAAAGGCCAATAGCCTATTAGAATTACACCAATGTACTTATAGGACAACTAATTCATAGAGCAAGGCCAAAGGAACTTCTTAAGAGTTCAGAAATTACACAGTCTTTACAACACATCCACAAAGAGAAGAAACAAATGGCTTGGGGAGCTTCAAATGCGGAGGAGCGTCCTGCGAGGTGGCGACGGTCACGAGTCAGGAGCGGGAGAAGATGGACCTGAGCCCGTCGTTTTTATCCTCTTCGATGCACCTCCTTCTTCCTCACTTTGTACCTCTTCGATGTGCAAGCTCTGTAGACGAGCTCGTTCCTCTGTTGATGGTAGCATCCCCATGGTCATTAGGCGTCTTCTTTCTCTTAGAAACAACCACTTGTTGTATGGATCTAAGCTTTCCGGGTCTTCAACCCCTGCAGCCAGAGCCTGAGCTGTGTAGGACATGAAATAGGAGGCTCTGAGTGCTTGGCACCCAAACTGCGTAGAGTAAACTGTTTCTCAATCAGAATTAGTCTTTCTGCAGTTAGTGGGAGGGGGTGCCCACCATACAATCTTGTAATAACTTTCATTCCAAACAGTGGGAACTTTGCATTGTCATCAGAGTATTCCTTGTGGTATATTATGATCTACATAAAAATTGCAATGAATTTATGGGCCGTAAGTGAGATGAGTACAATTGCCAAGTACTTGAATTGTTTCCACAAACCTTTTTGTGGTTGAAACGTCCGCTGTAGTGAGACAACGCCGCATCCTTGCCTTGGACTCTAGTGACAAGCCCTTGCCGTGAGCCTCCCGCTCTTCTAAGGAAACTATCGTCATACACTAGCACCTGGCAGCAAAAAAAATGATCATGATATTTTATCACTGGGCCATCTCTAATACCATCTGAATGCACGACAAAAGTTACCATCTGATTCTCGTCCATTTCCAGCATCGACCTCCCCCACAAGTGAATAGAATGACTATTCATTACCCGATCTTTGGGTGCCACGTGCCTACCCATGTTTTCCAAGCCAAATTGTTTTGTTGTCGATTCAAACTGCTCATTTGTTGGCAAATTGGCCTCTCCGGACTTCGCTTCATTGAACGTATCTTTGATCAGTGGCCACCCTGAAGTGAACTGTGAGTCGCGGACAGTTGTGTAAACAATAAGATGTTGGTCCACTTCATCATCGTCCACAAACCCCATGTCTGTCTCACAAAAATTTGCAATTGCCGCTAGGCAGTAGTCCTCCCGTATATTGAGCTCATGCATGATATCTGTGAGTAGAACATAGTGGGTGTCGCCCGCCATAGCAAAGCTGGGAGCACAATTTAGAGGCAAAGTCACTTCCTTACTTGGACTTTCTTGCTTGCACCCTATTGCTGCATCCTCAAGAGAAACAAGAGTTAAGCCTGCATCAAATGCTTCCTTTAGTACCTCTACCCGCTCTTCTTCTGAGTCGAACTGCACCTCCACATCCTCTACCTCTTCCTCTGGCGCCAATGGACAACTACTGAAAGTTGTTGACTGCGAAGTCTCACTCACTATCTGTCTGCAAGTATAAGTAACAGACAAACCCATGGTAGAATTTCACTAAGAGACACTTTTTGAAGTGCTTCATACACTTGTCTTGTACAAGCAGTGCATTGGAGGGACACTTTTCTAGACAGCGATTCAGTCTCCTTGAAGCACTCTTGTCAGGGTCAAGGTCGGTGCACATATCTCATGCCATCAACTGTCATGGAATTGTCACAAGTGACTGCTTCATACTGTTGCAAAAGGGATTGTAGGTACTCAAATGAGCAATCTATAATCCTCTGTATAGAAAACTCTGCATTGAACATTCCTGATAGTTCTGGTGCACGGTGATGAGCATGGGTGTTATATAAGAACGTGAATAGTTTTTCTTCACATGTATCCTCGCTCACGTCTGTCTCCAGGATTATGATCCCCATGACTAAAAGAAAAAGCAAGCCAAAACTATTTGGTGTCATAACCAAGCGAATATTGAGCCTCGAGTACCTCTCAATGTCTCTTTTTGCTTGGTTCTGTCCCGTGCGCTAATGTCATAAGAGGTGATGTTAGTTGAGTCAGAACCAAGCAAGTAGGGGCCCCAAATCTCCGAAGGGCCCTATTCGCTTGGTTCTGTCCCGTGCGCTAACGTCATAAGAGGTGAAGTTAGTTGAGTTAGAACCAAGCGAGTAGGGCCCCCAAGAATCACTGAATTGTCCTATTCGATTGGTTCTGTCCTGTGCACTAATGTCATAAGAGGTGACGTTAGTTGAGTCAGAACCAAGCGAGTAGGGGCCCCAAGAATCTCCAAAGGGCTCTATTCGCTTGGTTTTGTCCCGTGCGCTAATGTCATAAGAGGTGACGTTAGTTGAGTCAGAACCAAGCGAGTAGGGGTCCCAAGAATCTCTGAAGGGCCCTATTTGCTTGGTTCTGTCTCGTGCGCTAATGTCATAAGAGGTGACGTTAGTTGAGTCAGAACCAAGCGAGTAGGGGTCCCAAGAATCTCCGAAGGGCCCTATTCACTTGGTTCTGTCCTGTGACCCAAGCATTCAGAACAGGTAGATAAGAACAGAGCATTTAATGTTATCAGTGATAGATTTATAGGCCTACTCACTCACTATGCCCAAACTCAGGCACGGTCACATAAGGAGTAATTATTCCAACCATGCATGCGATTTGAGACTTTTAATTTTACCCTAACGTAGTGGCTTCGGTGCGCACACAGGAAGGGGAGAGGTAGGGAGAAAGAACCTGTCTTTGCAATATCCAATGGCGCCGAGTTGGATGGTGATGTCGCAGGCCACCGACAACAAGAACCAGAGGGGGGCGATGACGATGGCGACGCGGCAGCAAAGGACTCGATCCAGTGGAGGTCGCTCAACGCAGGATCACAAGAGGTGGCCAAGCAGAAGAGCGCAGAAAATGCAAAGGCAACGACGATCTATTTGTTCTACTTGGACATGGAGATGGCGACTGCAAGGGCGTCGGCGTCTGACTCTCAACGCAGGATCACGAGAAGTGGCCAAGGGAAAGAGCGCAGAAAATGCAAAGGCGATGGTGATCTATTTGTTCTACTTGGAGATGGAGATGGTGAATGCAAGGGCGATCGGCGTCTGACTCTAAACGCAGGATCACGAGAGCTAGCCAAGGGGAAGAGCGCAGAAAAAGCAAAGGTAGTGGCGATCTGTTTGTTCCACTTGGAGATGGAGATGGCGACTGCAAGGGCAATTGGCGTATGTCTGACCCTAAATGGTCACTCAAAAAGGCATGTGGACTGCGCTTACAAGGACAACCAACAATAAATGGTCTCAGATTCCCATGCAGTATGATTTACCAACCACAATCTTGCGCATAAGTGAAGTTGTCACCCTCTCTAAGGTAAGCATTCTAAGTTGAAGCATTACCCCCGCCAAACATCTCAAGTTTCAACTATTCTGCCTCTTTTTGCGTCCTCTACTACATATCATTCTAATTAACTCTACCCCCATCAACGCTACGCGGTAAGCAAACTCCATCACCTCTTACTCTCGCGCATCCTCCTTCTCTTACTCTTGTTCTGCAGTGCTTCAGTGACGCGGAACTCTACACACAGTGAAGAGGTATGCTACTTACTACCCTTCTGTGCACTTGTATTTTGTGAAGTCAGTACCAGGCGAATAAGGGAAGGTAAACCCTGTTTGCTGCACCTGTTCGCTTGGTACTGACCATCGTCCTTGGTCAGTACCAAGCGAATAAGGGAAGGTCACTTAGTCTGAAGAGACCTATTCGCTTGGTACTGACCAAAAGAAAAGTTAAGTGATGTCTGCTAGTACAAAGGTCAATACTAAGCAAATAAGGGGAAGGTAAACCCTGTTTGTTGCAGATTTAGGGTTTTTTTTTGCCAAATAAGCGTTTTGCTTTTATAAGAAAGAAACAAAATTACAACTTGACACCAGGTTTTGAGTTAGAAAACTTTTCAGACTTTACAAAGAGTGGCCTACTAATTTCGGGGGTTTAGGGTTTGCAATAACCATGTAGTCCTTTTCCTTCATAGCTAGACTATCTCTTTCTGAATCCTGTTGGCAAAGTTAATGGCTTCCTCATATTTACTGGCTAGCTCAAGCACTTCATCCTTCATTTCCTGAAGCCAATTAAAGATAGCCTCTACAGAGCCATTCTCGGCGAGCAATCGCTGCATGTCTTCAGGCCTTCTTGCTTCCAGAGAGTCTTTAAGGATTGAGACCCTCTGCCTGACGATTAGTATTTGCTGCAGATTCAGGCTAGCATCCTTCACAGAGCATTTAGCAAATAAGCTCTTCAAACTAGGAGCTTGGAAATTGGGAGCAGAAAGCAAAGAATTACCAGCGGCTTACCTTGAGAATTGACTCCCGTATTGACAGCAGCCACTCCCGGGCTGTGTCGGTCGAGAACATTAAGGGTAACATCGGGGGAGGGCCAAGGGGGGACCTCATTAGGAGGGCTCGGATGCGGTGCTGCTGGCGCTGCGGGAGTATACCTTGGAAAGGCATCACCACTATCCTAAGCTTCTTGTAGTTGTTCTGCAAAACCCTGAGGGGGGTTCTGAAACAACTGCTGGTTAAATAGACTAGATGGACATGCCTAAAAAGCAGAGCTTGGGTTCTAGCTTATGAGTGAGTGGTCTGTGAAGGGTGGTATTGCCATGCGGTTTCATGAGAGGTGGACGTGGGAGAGAGAATCAATGATACCATCCCCCCGAGATTAGGGGAGGTGATGGGAGGGAACGACATGACAGTTAGGACCGCATGGATTTAAACGTCTCCTTCACATTGGTATTTTGTTGCAGGGGATGCAAACTTGTTCGCTTGCTTGTACACTTTTTTGAGGTCACTACCAAGCGAATAAGGTATTTTGTTGCAGGGGATGCAAACCTGTTCACTTGGTACTGACCTCTAAAAATGTAAGTGATGTCTGCTATTACTATTTTCTGAGGTCACTACCGAGTGAATAAAGCAAGGCAAACTCTTTCCTATGCACCTATTCGCTCGGTAGTGACCTTAAAAAATATAAGTCATGTCTGCTATTACTATTTTTTGAGGTCACTACCGAGCGAATAAGGCAAGGCAAACTCTTTCCTATGAACCTATTCGCTCGGTAGTGACCTCAAAAAATATAAGTCATGTCTGCTATTACTATTTTTTGAGGTCACTACCGAGCGAATAAGGCAAGGCAAAATCTTTCCTATGCACCTATTCGCTCTGTAGTGACCTCAAAAAATATAAGTCATATCTGCTATCACTTTTTTCTGAGGTCACTACCGAGCGAATAAGGCAAGGAAAACTCTTTCCTATGCACCTATTCGCTCGGTAGTGACCTCAGAAAATATAGCTCATGTCTGCTATTACTATTTTCTGAGGTCACTACCGAGCGAATAAGGCAAGGCAAACTCTTTCCTATGCACCTATTTGCTTGGTACTGACCTTTTCTAAAATCTGAAGTCCCTTGTGCTGACAAATGAATTGTCTTTTGGTGTTATGCTATTGATAGCCGACTTTCGGAAATCAAAGAAAAAAACAGAAAAAAAACTCATTTCACCCCCCCCCCCCCCCCCCCCCCCCCCCCCCACTCTCAGTACCCCCCCACCGTAACTCATTTTCCCCCCCTCCAGCCCCACGGGCATCGGATAAAACCCTCACACTCTCTCCCCCCCATTTTCTTTACATACCCCCTTCCCTAATATCTCCCCCCCCCCCCCCGATTTACCCTCCCCGGCCAGGCAAAAGTTAAGAAGAAACCCCCCCAACCCCTCTCTTGTGTTCCCTCGGTATGAGCCGCATGAAACCCCCCCCCCCCCCCCGGTCACTCTTACACTCACCCCCCCCCTCTCCCATTACCCTTTACCCTCTACCCAATCCTATCCCCCCCTCTTTGGCCTGCCAATATTCCCTCCCCCGAGCCCTCCTCCCTCTTCCCCACCCACTCACCTCACCCTCCTTCGGCTCATCTCCCCCCCCCCCCCCCCCCCCGCCCGCGGATATATTCCCTCTCCCCCATTGACTTAGTTTTCCTTCGTCCTTAAGCCCATGCAAGACAACACCACCCTCCCCCTCTCCCTCTCACCCACACAAACCCATGCCCCGCCATAGCCCCTCTCCCCCTCACTCTCCCTCACACACTCTCTATCTCTCAACCCCTCACCCCTCTCCCCTTCCCCTCTCCCTCCTTCTCCCTCTCATCCGGATATCGGCAGCGCGCAAAGCTCACACTCTCTCTCCCCACGCGGGCAGCGGTGAAATCAACCCACACGCACACACACTCCCTCTCACTCGCACCCCCCCCCCCCCCCCCCCCCCCCCGCCCCCACCTCTCCTCTCTCTCCCATGCGCTGCAGCACACACACTCACTCACACACACCCACATCCTCGCGCGCAGTCCGCAACCCAAATACACACACACACACGCGCCTTGCGGTAGCACAAAATGCACACACACACACACACACACACACACACACACACACACACACACACACACACACACACACACACACACACACACACACACACACACACACACACACACACACACACACACACACACACACACCCCCCAATCCTACCCCCCCCCTCTCCTTCCGCCATGCGCAGCAGTCCGCTATCCGCCACAGAAAAAAGAAAAAAAATATAAAATTATATATTATATATATATACATTATATAACTCCCCCTCTTCCCGTGTTCCCACGCACGCATGCGCACATACATATACATATACGCACTCACCCGCAAATACACATATATACTCCCACACTCACATACATACATACACACATGCATAAACGCCTACGACATCGACAAATGAAAGAAGAAGGATCCAAAGCACGCGCCGCCAACGACAAAAACAGAAAATGCGCCGAAGGCATGCCCCGACCGACTGCGAAAAGAAGTACGCTCCACACCAACGCACCGACAGCTCGCCATTCGCCGGCAACACGCAACCTCGATGCCATCCCAGTAATTTTAGGTTATTTTACCATTATCTTTAGTTTTCACCCAAGCCATTGTAAATTTTCTTTTTTGTAAATATCCTCTCCCTAGGTGATGGTGACAAAGGCCCACCTAGAGATTCCCATCTTTTAATAACCTTCCCCAAAACAAAGCAAGGGTCAACCACACCGGGCCCACCACTTGCTTTGTCTCCCCGATTAAGATTACCCTAACCACACTGGGATTACTATAATCCAAGCAGCCAACACCTATAAATTGGCACCGAGAGGTCACTATCGGGGGGGGGGGGGCAACTTATGTGGAACCAAGCATTGGGTAGAGTGTAGTAGGAGGGATTGACACCATCACCATCATGGGGAGAGGGTTTAGGGTCTTGTGTGTTGGGTTTGCCTTGGAAATTGCACCATGCGAAGGGAACCACACCCATCTCTCGACTCCAATGGTCGATGCACACACGTATGCACGCTCTTGGCAATGAACATTCACAGTCATTGAGTCGCCCTAGAGAACGCACCAAGTAGGTTTCACCATCTCCTTCCCCTACCTCTCTACCACCACAGAATGCCACCTTGTAAATATTGCAGAAATAATTCACCCTCACACCCCTGAGGATGTCTTCATCAATTGCGAGTGTTCTCTCTCTCTCTCTCTCTCTCTCTCTCTCTCTCTCTCTCTCTCTCTCTCTCTCTCTCTCTCTCCCTTCCTCTCTCTTTGTGTGTAGGATTGCGGTGTCCATATCATCGTGGGCTTTGCGTCCTAGCCGCTCAAAGCTAGGTGGTGCCCCCTGTTCGCTTTACCGTGGCAGGCTCGAGGCGAGCCATTCGTCCCCCGGCGTTTTAGAGGCCGTCGGGGTTCGGGGTCCGCTTTGCGTCAGTCATTTGGTGCCCCCACGGAGGAGGGCTTTTCTAAGACCCCTTCAGTTTACAATGCTGAAAGTGATGCCCACTATCAATCATGGACGAGTGGCTAAAGGAATTTTCTAACTGGAGGACGAAAGAAGAAGAGACGAAGGAGGCCCTAGCCGTCTTCATTGAGGTGCTGCTGCCAGGCTGCAGTGTCATCAACATTCAAGAGGTAAATTCTCCATCTCGTATCGCTCGTTCTAACTATAAATCGAAAGCATCAGACAGGAGATTGGTGAGGTGCCATCACTGTTGTCAACCAAGGCACACGGACAATGAGTGCCAGCAACGAAGGCAGCGGAAGGGCTGAAGTCTTCTACATTGACATTCATCGCAAGGAGGTCATTCACGTCAAGGAAGGAAAGCAGACGATGAGGCCTCTTTTCCCTAAAGAAATTGCAGTCAAAGATAAAACCCCAAAGTGGCCTAAAGGGGCTGCTTGAGCCAAGGGCAAGGAGAAGATAGGCTAGCGTGGAAACACATGACCCCGAAGGGAGAAGCATCTGGCCAAGCAAGTGCTTCAAGCTCAGAGAGCCGGGTTGTACCCACTTGGTCAAAGAAGAAGTCATCCGAAGCTAAGCGGCGGAAGGTCGCCTACCGATTTGCACGACGCATGTGAGTGCTACCAATCCACTTCGACAATCCAGAAGAAGAAGTGGTGAGAAGATTCCCATGTCCTAGAGAAGAGTGGTTCGGCTACTGCTCTCGCTGTTTTGGGAAGCGAGTGGAGGACCTTCCTCCCCTCCCTGTACAACTTATCCTGAAGAAGCTCTCTACCATGGGAGAGACCCAGTGGGCTGGAGATGAGCTGCAGCTGAATGGAGTAGAATTCATGCAACATGCCGATTACGGAAATTACCTACAATTGCTGTTAGCCAAGAGACTGGGAGTGGTCCGACGCGTCGCCATCACCCCGTACGTGCTAAGCAACGAAGGAAGGGTAGAGCCCATGAAAGGTGACGACCTCTTGTGGATGTGCAAACTCATCAACACTGGCACGGTAAGAGTATAAGTAAGTATTTCACCCTTTGTGCATGATGGAAAACGGGCCGACGGCATTCCCGTTCAGATTCCTGCAGCATATGCATGTGAATATCTATGTAGATAGGAAAGTCTTCTACCAACAGAAGATCGTTTACCTATTCGGTGCGGCAGTACTACGAGAAATCCTCAATTCCCCGAACCCTATCATTCTCCCCATACTAGATTACCATCATTCCTTTAATATCTCTATTTTTATCCTGTTTTAGCCTATCCATTCGCCCTTGTAAAAACCGCTATGAGCCGTTGCTGTTGATGTAAAAAAAAAAAAAGGTTTGTAATTTCCCGAATCACCACCATGGCAAGTGTTTCTTTCCCCATGTTCTGTGGAAAGAAGGGTGAGGATCTCACCACTGATTTTTTGGATGATTTTGACATTGCGTGTGTCGTCTCCAACAAAGATGACGACGCTTCACGACTCAGAATTTTTCCTCTACTGATCAAAGTAGAGGCCAAGTCCTGGTACAATGCATTGCCCCAAGCTACCAAGAATGCATGGGATGTGTTAAGGTCTGCTTTTGTAAAGAGGTTTGGTGGAGGCACAACCTCGGAGAAGCTATGGCAGCTATTGACAGAATTAAAGCAGGCAGTCCTGCTGGAGTACGCCACCTATGAATCAAAGTTTGTGGACCTATGGGAGAGATGGGTTGACACACTGGAGGAAGGCAAAGGAGCGCCTAATTTCCTGAAGAAGGACCGTTTCATTGCTGGTCTATGGTCGCCGCTTAGAGAGAAGGTGAAGGGAAGGTTTTCTGCAACATATGAGTTGGCAGTCGAGGTAGACCGCCTTAAAGACAAGAAGCTGCGCATGCAAGCAAGAGTAAACGAGTCAGAGGAAACAAGCTCGGCCCGACCAACCCCAGTGGTTGCAACAGCCAACCATAGAGTCCAACCACAGTAGACAGCAGAGGAACAGCAAGACCTGCTGAGTCACATCACCACCCAACTAGAGAGTTTATCTGTGCATTTGGTACAGCAAGGGCATGCATCTGGCAAAAATCCAGAACAAGGAAGAGGAAAACGAAGGCAGAACCTAGAATACCACTGTTACAACTGTGGGGAAGACGGCCATGGAATGCACTACTGCCCACACCCAAGAAGGCAGAATTTTAATAGAGGGGGGAGACATAATCAGATCTCTCCGCCAAGAGTAAGACCACCACCAAGACAGCCAAAACCAATCCCAGAAATCCAAATCCTGCAACCAGCTATACAACAACAACCACCACCCCAACCTCTCATTCGGCCACTACCCCCACCACCTGCGGTGAACCAAGCGGTGAGTGTCATTAGCTTAGGGGCTAAAGGGAAGGCGAAGGTAGAAGAGTCAGCTCGAGAGAAGCACAAAGGAAAAGCGAAGGTAGAAGAAGTGGATGCTATGGGAGTGAAACGTGCGAGGCACGAGGAGGCATCTCAAAAAGAAGAGAAGATGAAAGGGAAAGCCGAGGGTAGCAAATAAGCAGCTAAACCGCGGCGGAAGATAGACATAGTGGACTTCTCACTAGGTGAGGAAGCACAACCCTATGACTTAGTTCAGGATGTGTTAATGCAGGGCCCAAAGATAACTTGGCCCCAATTACTCCACCTTGCACCCAGAATGAGGAGGCAATGGACGAAAATGGTAAGTACCAAGAAATCAAAACCACGGATAGCTGGGGCTATCTCTGGGAGGGATCTCGATGACATCTTGCCAACCATGGACGCTTACATCAAAGGGCAGCGGATTTCAAACGTCTACATAGATGGTGGCGCGCAAATATGCGTCATGAGTGAAAAGATGATGCACCATCTAGGTCTAGAGGTAAGTAGGCCGGCACCCTGCCGAGCCAAGATGGCAAACAATGTAAGAGTAAAATGCGTAGGCATTGTAAATGCGGTCAAAGTAAAAGCATTCAATACGGAAGTGGAGGTAGACATCTGCGTCATGCCACACAAAGGGGAGGGCTACCCCATCATTCTTGGAAGGCCTTGGCTTATGGCCATGGAAGCCAAACAAGACTGGAGCACCGGGATGATCCAGATGAAGGATGCTAAAGGGAAGTTTATATTCTACGACATGAGGACTGGAAAGCAGTGCAATATGATCTTGGAGGCTTCAGAAGACGAGTCCACCAGCGACTCCTCATCTACCTCAGGAGAAGACACAACCACCACTGATGGGAGTGACAGTAGCATCGAAGTAATGGGAGTCATTCTTAAAGACCCAAACAACTTAACACAATCTGAAGCAACCTCAGCAAACCAAGAGGGACCATCAGGTAAGCAGTCATTGGAGGATGCAGGTAAGCTACAAAAAATGCTCTCAAATGAGTTAACCAATGAAGAGAGAAAGGAGTATGTCTCCATGTTAGGAAACTTCACTACTTTGTTCATTGATGGCTATGATAAGATCATAGGAATTACAGTAGTGTAGCACCACATAAAGCTCAAGGAAGGCAATAAACCCATAGTACAGAAGCTTAGAAGACTTGGAGTAATTCAACAAGAGGAATTTCTTAAAGAAGTAAGGAATTTGCTACAAGCAGCTTTCATCTACCGTCGAAGACTCAGAATGGGTCTCCCCAGTAGTAGTCACCAAAAAAAAAAATGGTAAATGGAGAGTCTGTGTGGATTATAAACCTCTCAATGCAGCCACGAAGAGGGACCATTTTCCCCTCCCATTCCAGGATGAAATACTCAATGAAGTGGCTGGTCACGAACGCTACACAGTATGCGATGGATACTCAGGATACTTCCAGATTAGCATTGCGGAGGAGGATCAGAAGAAGACAACCTTCATCACACCTTGGGGATGTTTTGCCTACAGAGTGATGCCATTTGGCCTCACCAACGCCCTAGCCACATTTCAACGCTATGTGACCTTTGTTTTCCAACCCTACTTTGGAACATCAATACGGGTTTTCATAGATGATTTTTGCATCTATAGCTCACGAGCCCTTCATTTAAGCAAAGTCTACGATGGCTTAACCAGGCTACAAACCCTGGGTGGCCAACTCAACGTGGACAAGTGTCACATTGGTGAGAGCAAGGTCACTCTCCTTGGTCATGTAATTTCAGCAAAAGGGATCGAGACTGACCCCGGCAAAATTCAGGCTCTGGTATCTTTATCATCTCCCACCACCGCCAAGCAGTTGGTTTCTTTCCTTCAGAAGGTAAGATATTTAAGCAGGTTCATTCACCTGCTATCTCAAGTGGTCCTTCCCCTACAACAACTCACCCAAAGGTATGTTTTCTCATGGAGTGAAGAGAATGAGCAGCAGTTTACTTAGGTAAAGCAAGTCCTATCTAAGCTTCCCACTATTTCACCTCCTAAGTGGGACGAGCCATTCTATGTGAACCCTAGTGTGGGAAATGATACTCTAGGAGCAGTACTAATGCAAAAGGATCCCAAAACTTCTTTCATGCGCCCTATTTACTTCTCTAGTCGGGTCATGACCCCGTCAGAAAAGGGATTCGCCGAAGTAGAACACATGGTTCTAGCACTAATGTTTGCTACCACGAAATTCCGCTCCTATCTCTTGCCCAGACCGTTTGTAATCCTGACAATGGAAGAAGTTTTCCCTTATGTAATGCAACACATGGATGTCTCCTCTAGGATCTCAAAGTGGTTAATTAGACTACAAGAGTTTGATTACACCATGCAAGTAGAAAATTCCACCAGGGCTAGTCTAGCAGGAATTCTCACTCATCGCCACTACGAGAAGAAGCTGAAGGTCAACACGGAAGCAAAGGAAGGAACACCAGATAAAGAGAGCCCTAAGCTAGAGAGAGCTCACTCTCTCTTCTTTGACGGAGCATACAAGAGAACAATGGATCAGTCTGCAGTAGGCATGGTCATTTTCAATGAACAGCAGGAAAGAGTATTCTCCATGGGGCAGTTATCACACTCCCACTCTAACAATGAGGCAGAATATGCAGCCCTAATCCTTGGGCTGGAACAATGTATTTCACAAAAAATTCAGCGCTTAAATGTGTTCGGCGACGCTTTGCTTTTGATTAGGCAGATAAATGGCACCTGGGAGTGCAAAAATCAGGTTTTACTTGGTCAACTTCGCCAAGTTAAGGACCTTCTGAAGAAGTTTGAAGCAGTAAAGCTCTTCCATATTCCCAGAGCAGAAAATCAAGAGGCAGATGCACTAGCTAAAGAAAGAATACAAGATGTTTCCATAGGAGCAATCAAATTAAAGCTACCCCTCTTCCAAGGCAGTGACGCTATGCCTGATATCATCAACTTTCTGAATACAGGGGAATGTCCAACAGGACACACTAAAGGCCAAAAACAATGGCTGGTAAGAAAGGCTACTAGGTACCGCCTTATAGACGACCACTTGTATTGTAAGGGCAAAGATCAAATTCTCAGGCGGGTGCCAACCTCCAGTGAAATCACTGAGGTAATCTCAAGCTGCCATGACGACGTGTGCGGTGGTCATTTTGCTCTAAATATCACCAGTAGGAAGATTCTACAAGCAGGATACTTTTGGCCTAGCTTGAACAGAGATGTACACCATTGGTGTAAAACATGTAAAGCTTGTCAAATGGCCAGTGATCGCACGCTAACCTACGAGCCACAAACCCTATCATTTCATATGGTCCGTTTGAGAAATGGGGAATAGATGCAATTGGTCCCTTACCAAGGGCCCAATCAGGTAAAATGTACATCATAGTGGGGGTAGACTACATGACGCGATGGGAAGAAGCAACGGCCACCACCCTCATTACAGCCCAAGAGGTGGCAAAGTTCATTTTTGAGCATATCGTTTGCCGTTTTGGCACTCCTCTTGAGATAATATCAGATAGAGGACCAGGATTAAGAGGTGATGTGGTAGGGGAACTGATGAAGAAGTTAGGCATCACACGTCGGCATTCCACACCATACTATCCACAATGCAATGGTCTGGTAGAGAAGGTAAATGGAATGATTTGCAAGATCATCACAAAACAGGTGAACAACCATACAGGAGATTGGGATAAACATCTCATGGCAGCTCTTTGGGCCTACAGAACAATGTTTCAAACATCACTAGGTTTCACCCCTTTCCATCTAGTTTATGGGAAGGAGGCAATTCTACCCATTGAGGTACAAATAGCCAGCTTACGAGTCTTGGCCAGCCAGACCCACCGTCCAATCGCAAACCTTAGAAACCACATCTTGGATCTAGAGAGACTACAACTGGATAGGGAAGAAGCAATCAATCACTATGCAGCACAGGCAGAACGACGCCGACTCACTTTCAATCAAGGGCTTAAAGAGAAGGGACTGGGAAAAGGCATGTTAGTGCTGCGATACGACAACAGATTTGATACCAGGAAGGATAAGAAATTTCAGCCCAGATGGGAAGGACCATTCATCATCAAGAAACTCTACGACAGCGGCAGCTATAAGCTGATGGAGGCAGATGAGAGAATTCACAAGACTAGAGTCAATGGATGGAGACTGAAGAGGTATTTTCTTAGGTTTGACCCAGAATTCGTGCTAGACATTCCAGAAGAGGGAGAACCCTCTAACTCTACAGCTGAAGAAACTGAAGAAGGGCTAGAAGCATGAATGCCTCTAGCCAAAAGAGAGAGGGCTAATGATAGCCAGCTTTCGGAAATCAAAGAAAAAAAAAGAAAAAAAACTCATTTCACCCCCCCCCCCCCCCCCCACTCTCAGTACCCCCCCACCGTAACTCATTTTTCCCCCCTCCAGCCCCACGGGCATTGGATAAAACCCTCGCACTCTCTCCCCCCCTTTTTCTTTACATACCCCCTTACCTAATATCTCTCCCCCCCCCCCCCCCCCCCCCCCCCGGCCAGGCAAAAATTAAGAAGAAACCCCCCCAACCCCTCTCTCATGTTCCCTCGGTATGAGCCGCATGAAACACCCCCCCCCTCACTCTTACACTGACCCCCCCCTCTCCCATTACCCTTTACCCTCTACCCAATCCTACCCCCCCCTCTTTGGCCCGCAAATATTCCCTCCCCCGACCCCTCCTCCCTCTTCCCCACCCGCTCACCTCACCCTCCTTCGGCTCATCTCCCCTCCCCCTCGGCCTCATTCCCCCCCCCCCCCCCCCCCCCCCCCCCCCCCCCCCCCCCCCCCTCCCCGCGGCCCGCGGATATATTCCCTCCCCCCCATTGACTTAGTTTTCCTTCGTCCTTAAGCCCATGCAAGACAACACCACCCTCCCCCTCTCCCTCTCACCCACACAAACCCATGCCTCGCCATAGCCCCTCTCCCCCTCACTCTCCCTCACACATTCTCTATCTCTTATCCCCTCACCCCTCTCCCCTTCCCCTCTCCCTCACTCTCCCTCTCATCCGGATACCGGTAGCGCGCAAAGCTCACTCTCTTTCTCCCCACGCGGGCAGCGCTGAAATCAACCCACATGCACACGCACACTCACACACACACACCCCCCCCCCCCCCCCATGCGCTGCAGCACACACACTCACTCAGACACACCCACACCCTCGCGCGCAGTCCGCAACCCAAACACACACACACACGCGCCTTGCAACAGTAGAAAACGCCACACACACACACACACACACACACACACTTACCACACACACACACACCCCAATCCTACCCCCCCCCCCCCCTCTCCTTCCACCATGCGCAGCAGTCCGCTATCCGCCACAGAAAAAAGAAAAATAAAATAAAATTATATATTATATATATATACATTATATAACTCCCCCTCTTCCCGTGTTCCCACGCACGCATGCGCACATACATATACATATACGCACTCACTCGCAAATACACATATATACACATATATGCTCCCACACTCACATACATACATACACACACGCATAAACGCCTACGACATCGACAAACGAAAGAAGAAGGATCCAAAGCACGCGCCGCCAACGACAAAAACAGAAAATGCGCCAAGGGCATGCCCCGGCCGACTCCGAAAAGAAGTACGCTCGACACCAACGCACCGGTAGCTCGGCATTCACCGGCAACACGCAACCTCGATGCCATCCCAATAATTTTGGGTTATTTTACCATTATCTTCAGTTTTCATCCAAGCCATTGTAAATTTCCCTTTTTGTAAATATCCTCTCTCTAGGTGATGGTGACAAAGGCCCACCTAGAGATTCCCATCTTTTAATAACCTTCCCCAAAACAAAGCAAGGGTCAACCACACCGGGCCCACCACTTGCTTTGTCTCCCCGATTAAGATTACCCTAACCACACTGGGATTACCATAATCCAAGAAACCAACACCTATAAATTGGCACTGAGAGGTCAGTATCGGGGGGGGGGGGGGGCAACTTATGTGGAACCAAGCATTGGGTAGAGTGTAGTAGGAGGGATTGACACCATCACCATCACGGGGAGAGGGTTTAGGGTCTTGTGTGTTGGGTTTGCCTTGGAAATTGCACCATGCGAAGGGAACCACACCCATCTCTCGACTCCAATGGTCGATGCACACACGTATGCACGCTCTTGGCAATGAACATTCACAGTCATTGAGTCGCCCTAGAGAACGCACCAAGTAGGTTGCACCATCTCCTTCCCCTACCTCTCTACCACCACGGAATGCCACCTTATAAATATTGCATAAATAATTCACCCTCACACCCCTGAGGATGTCTTCATCAATTGCGAGTGTTCTCTCTCTCTCTCTCTCTCTCTCTCTCTCTCTGTGTAGGCTTGCGGTGTCCATATCATCGTGGGCTTTGAGTCCTAGCTGCTCAAGCTAGGTGGTGCCCCCTGTTCACTTTACCGTGGCAGGGTCGAGGCGAGCCATTCGTCCCCCGGCGTTTTAGAGGCCGTCGGGGTTCGGGGTCCGCTTTCCGTCCGTCACTATTTGTAGAGATGCCTCGTGTAAAGGACACGGCTAGGAGGGCAACAAGTGAATCTTTGAATGCTCAAGCAAGAAGACGCCGATATGAGGCGCACAGAGGTGTACTACAAGAGCTGCACAGGATAGAACGACAGGTTCAACCTGCTATTCCACGTCTCCCTTTCCAGTGAGTAGTGCGGGAGATTTGCGAGTAGTGGAGAGTCGGCATGCGATGGGCCAGCAGTGCACTACTCTGCCTTCAAGAAATTGCTGAAGACTACCTCGTGGAATTCTTTAGCGAGATGGATATATCCTGGCTGCCCATGCACACCGCGTCACTATCATGCCGCGGGATTTTGATACTCTTCGTAGGCTACGTTTCCGCTACGATGGGCTGCTTTAGCCAGTGCCTATCTGGGATAGTAGAACCATGTATATTCTCAACATCCCCCCTCTCCATCCTCATGCACGACAGACAGAGTTGTCTAGGGCTGAAACAAACAGTAGAAGGACCTAATCACGGATCGAGAGAAATGACACAGATGGGCAGGCTGAGATAGTCGTAGAGGGGCATGAGCAAGCCAGAGTGGACCCCGAGGTAGTCATGGAAGAAACAGAGACAGTTATGGAGGAGCCATCTAGACACCAAAATGAGCAAGTCATGGAGGATCCGCAGCCAGTAAGGGATGATGAGGGGAAAGAGCAGGCGAGGATGGAGCCTGAGGCATCTATGGAGCAACCAATATTGAAGGAAAATGATCTGGAGCCTGAGGCTGTTAGGGAGGAGGCTGAGGTAGCTAGGGAGCTAGCTCTAGAAAGGAAAGGGCAAGGCTCTGCATCACAAGGGCCATCCAATGTATCGGATGAGTCAATTATTTTAGAGAAAATCAACGAAGAGAATGAAGAGGAGTTGAGAGTTCTGTTGAGCTCAGTGCCTCTCCATGCATAGATACAACTGCCTGCAAGGTCAGAGGAGGCCTGCATTTTCAACCTTGATCATCTAGACTTCTGGTGCATGCACAGTTTCACCGACTCGCTCGCAACGAATGACGTCGTCAACGTTGCTTTGTGGTCATTCTCATGATTTTTAATTCTCATGTTCATTAAATGGGTCTCTACCGAGACATGGGTCTATACCAAGCGAGACAGTGGCTTATGAAATTGGATAGTGGTACTACTCGCTCAGTATTGACGTATGTCTTTGCGACAGTCGTCAAGTTTTTCTTTATAATGGCTCACTACCGTTAAGACATGGGTCAATACCAAGCGAATCAGTGGCGGATGGAATTCGATAGCTGCCCCACTCGCTTGGTATTGACTCACGGGTTTGTGGAAGTGATAGCCCACTGAAATACCTCCAGTCTAATCTCTACCATTTGTTCATGTTAGCCACGCTGTCTCGCTTCTATCCCCCGAGGTTCAAGACAAAGTATACGTAATAGATCCGCTGATATGGCCTTATCTAGAGAACAACTCAGTTTCCTTTTTGAGTCTGATGAACTGGTTTAGCAGAGTCAACTTTGATCTAGCGCGCTTTCTGGTCACTACGTACAATCAATCGTGAGTATTTTCTTGCCTTGTAAAAAACATTTTGCATTAAGAATCTTTCCTCATCTTTGATGGTGTCTTTGTAGTGATCATTGGAGTCTGATGTTATTTGACATGGAAGCTAAGATTGTTTACTACGCAGACTTCGGGCAAAGCAGGGCGTTTCACGGTCGTATAAAAACGTAAGGTCCATTTGGGTACATTTGGAAAGCAGCATCTCTTTGTAATGTGTTGCTGACTCAAGTGGTTATGTATGTAGTGCCGCGAAAAAACTTGTATACTGTGTAGAGCATCTTTTTTTAGAACATGAAGGAAATGTAGTCCGGCATGAATGGTAAACCGTGCCCACGGAGACTGATGACTATAGCTGTGGCTGGCGAACTTGTTTGAATGCCCTGTTGCTCATCGGTCAAATTATGGATGTACCGAACGTAAGTAATCTGTTGTTTTATTGTTTGCTGCAACGTATGTATGAAGCAACAAATGTTTGTAACACGCTTCTACAGGAACTTTGATTACATAACTACACCCCCAACGATGTGTGACATTTTTCTGTAATGGCCATCCAGCATATTATAATCTCGGTAAACAGACGCACAAGAGAAGAAGCGGTGAGAGCTGAGGAGTTCGAAGAGGCTTGCATTAACGAAATGATGCAATGCCACAATCAGACTCAAGAAGAAGTTTGAAATATGCAAGAAGCAATAACCCAATATTATGCGAACGCCGTAGAAGTAGAGGAATGGGTTACACGTCGACGGCAAGAGCAAGAACAACGGGAAGCTTCACAGGTGCAAGAAGCATGGGAAGCCATGGAAGAGGCCCATGATTTCGAGCGACGCGAAAGGATGCCCGAGACCAGCATCCCTAGAGGCAAAGGTAGCAACAACCGGGGCAGAGGGCAGGGGAGAAACCGGAGCAGAGGGCAAGGGACGAGTGGCACAAACCGGGGGAGAGGACAAAGGACGAGTGGCACAAACCGAGGGAGAGGACAGTAGCAGGGAAAGGGAGCAATTTACTTGTATAAATCTTGACAAAAACAACACAGTATGTAAAGTTTTGAAACATTGAAAATGTACATTTTTGAAACATTGCCAAAAAATGTCTCTGCATTAGTCATTTTGAAGAGTACATCATGGTTTGCATGGCATCAAAGCTCTTTGCGTGCACAAGGTATGTGACCTAGCTTCCGGTGGAAGCAATTAAGTGAAGTGTATTTGTTAGTGACTCCTTGCACAATGTTGTTTTCTCCTTGTGCCTTGGAATGTGAAAACAAGAAAAAGTTAGATTCTGTCTTAGTGTATTAAAGACAATCAAAATTTATCGATTTAGTAAGCACCTTTCTATTGTTGAGACTGAATGCATACAATTCCGGCAAAAGTGGAAGTTCTTCACATGTAAGATCTATTCTGAGCTGTGCAAGAGTTGTGCTTGACATTGTCTCCATCACAGTAAGTAGGTTGTCTCGAAAGTAGAGCTCCATTGATAAAGGTTTGTTCTCGAGGCTGTTCTCTATATCTTGGTCGAGTGGAATAAGCTGCCCACTAAGAAGATGATATCTAATATAGTAAAACGATACTAAGAAATTTTGAGAGGTTATAATGAACTTTCAAATTATGGACTTCTTTTGCAAAATACAGATTTTGTTCTATGATTGTTTCCTATCCCAATTATCATCTAAAAAGTCCAAACAGCTCTCAAACTTGCAAATGACTCACATTGTTGCGGTAGTTCTTATTTGCTCATCGAACAAAAAATCTACAAACACTTCAAAAGGCATAAATAGTGCGAGCCGAACTATTTTTGTGGCAATTGAATGTGACTTGAGGGACTTTTGTATATCCTGAAACAACTTATTCCTAAAGCTTTCACTAGTTTGAAAAGCAGGCAAGGACCAAACTAACGGCGCGCGAGGGGGCATTCCAAAATTTTGGAATGCCTCATCGCACGCCGGTAGTAAAAAGCCCCTTTTTTCCTCTTTTAGAGAGCTTTTTGAGAGGAAAATGTCAAAAAATCTCTAAAAAGTCCTCCATCTATCACATAGGTTTTTTCTCTTCATCAACTTACCCTTAGAGATCATAATTTCAGGTCTATAAGAGTGAGCACGCACACCCATTGTTACAATTCTACAAAGTGCATTTTGATCTCTCTCTCTCTCTCACACACACACACACACACACACACACACACACACACAGAGACAAATATAACATACACACAAACACACAGAGACACAAATATAACATACACACACACACAGACAGACACACATAGAGACACACACACACTCACAAACACACAGACACACAAATATAACATACACACACACACACACACACACACAAACACAAAGAGCCCCTCTCTCTCTCTGTCTCTCTCTCTCTCTCTCTCTCTCTCTCTATACTATAGGCGCGCGTAGAGAGGCACAACCGGTGTGCATGTCTCTATGCGCGCCTTTAGTACTGTGCATCCACCAGTGTATGTGTTTATGTGTGTATGTGTGAGTGTTATAGAGAGAGGAAGTAAGGCAGGGGAAAGAGAGAGAGAGAGAGAGTCTTTCTGTTACCTTATACTAACGGCACGAGGAGGTGTTTTTTGAGGTCAAAACATGCTCCACGCGTGCCGTTAGTAATGGGAGTCTCTCACTCTCTCTCTCTTTAAATATGCTAAGCTATAGAAAGGAGGGAGGGAGAGAGAGAGAGAGAGAGAGAGAGAGAGAGAGAGAGAGAGAGAGAGAGAGATAGAGAGCATGGTGCAAAAGTGCAATAGAGAAACATGGGTAGACTTTCTTGAAAGATAATTGTCCAAAAATCACTAAAAGGAGCTTTGTACTAACGGTGCGCAGAGGGGCATTCTAGCATTTTAGAATGCCTCCTTGCGCGCCTTAAGTAAAAAGCCCATTTTTTGAGGTTTTTTGACATTTTTTGCCTCTCCGGATGTCGGAATGAGACAAGTAGGCATTCGTTTTTAGGGTATTTTGGCGTTCCAGACGCATTGGTGGTGTCAAAAGCCTCAAAATCTATCACTATTTGACAGTTTGTGACTTTTCAACTTTCATTGATGACGTAAGCTGCCTTGAATGCGCCGCACCTGCCTCCTGAAAAAGACGCTCACATTAAATAAAAAAGTGACCGTTTTCAAGGATGATTGGGAATATAAATCTACTTTTTAAAGTGTCTGGTTGTCCTTTTGGACGTACTCACAAGGTGCAAGTGCATTTTAAAAAAAGTTTCTAGAGAGAGAAATACAATTTCTTACAAGGCCCTCCAAATGACCTCCGAAATTTTCTAATGTCTCGGTTCCACATATAACATATCATAAAGGAAAATTCCATTATCTGCAAGCTCCTTGTGTTGTCTTCCTCGGTACATTTGCTCACCAATAAACGCATGGAAAGCATCAAAAAGCCCAACTATGCTCTCAACTGGCTGTCCTATTGGATGGATAAATATCTGAAATAACCAAAGATGATATCCACCACTTAATACTCGAATATAATCATGCACTAAGCGAGATGCTGAAATAACTTACAGTTGGGTCGATGCCTTGGAAAACTTGGAGGAGATGTTTGCAACCTTAAGTCTGCATGCTGGAAAGCATGTTGTATGAGGACCTCTTTCACCCGCTTGCTTTGTGCATACACTTTAAACTCTTTAACTTGACCCTTGAAAGCCCCCACGAAATCATCCTCTTCCTCCTCCTAGTTTGCAGTAGAACCCAACTTCCGATAGTTATCCGAGATGTAATCCATGCTTGATCGTCTGTAGTATAACTGTTAAAAATGCTAACAGAGTGAATGGTAGTGGTAGGCCTTCGAGAAGTAGACATGGTGTGCAGTAGAATGAATACACAGAAAGGTTAGCACAAATATGAAAAAGGGAAGAAGTTTTGAGAGGGAAGTAGAGCTACTCAAAGTCATATTTGGACGGGAACAAAGATACTAGATAGAGTCTTCAATGAAAGTTCTGAAATTCCTCGGTATAGAGTTAGTACGACTTACGGCATTTATGCCTTGAAAGCGTGAAATTGTACAATTTGATGAACAAAAATAATATTTCCTCCCTTTTTTTAAAAGAGCTTGACTCCAAAACATTGATTTTCAACGTAACGTTAGCCTCTTCCTCATTGGTCGAGCGCCACTCTCTCTCTAGAACTGAAAGGCCCAAAAGTGAGTCCAACTTTCTCCTAATGAAAATTATGAGTGACAATAGATTAGATTGGGATCAAAAGTTGCACTCTACTGTTTAGGCTTATAGAGTTGCATACAAAATGGTTTTAGAGACTATACCTAATAACATGGTGTTTGGACTTAATGACATATTACCCATAGGATTTCCGATTCCAACATTACCAATAGCCAATAAACTCGAATGGACTGGACATGAGTGGTATGACCATCTGGATGACCTAGAAAAGCTGGATGAAATCAGTAAAGGCTATAGCCGCAATGAATGCCCAAAAATGACACATGAAAGAGTTTCATGACAAACATGTAATGTCCAAAGACCTCGCACCAAGGAACTATCTGCCTATTTATACTCTTTAGCAAAAAACAAAAAAAATGAAGAAGCGTAAAATGGGCCCCTTAGTGATTCATTTTATATCACCAAGGGGGGGGGGGGGATTTCACTTGCCGCCGACACAAGAGATGCTCAAAAGGGCCCATGTAGCTAGAAACAAGAAGGAGAAGCAAGAGCTCAAGATTCAACAAGCACAACAAGAAGCAAGGGAGCGAGCAACAAAAAGGAAGCACAAAATTTATCAAATTATGAGCATTGAGGAGGATGAACAAAAAATGTGGATCCATACATTTATAAAGCTAGGAGACAAAATGTTATTTGTTTATGTGCTGATTGACTCCGATGGTCAATTGAATACAATAAGTTGGAATCTTTACTAGCAAATACCAGAATTGATCCTACAACCCTTGCAAAGAACATTTATAGGATTCAATGGAACTAGCATTACTGTTGCAGTTTTTGTGAAAATCACAATATACATCAATGGATATGAGTGTTCCCATAACCTTTTTTTACTTCCACCAAATGCTTTGAACAATTAACTAATATTGGGCACATCATTGGAACACAAATACAATGCGTATATCCAATGGTTCGACAACCAGGTGCATTGTACAATGGGGATTCAAGCAATGTATGTTAATTTTGCTTCCCTAAAAGACACCAAGTATCTTTTTTAAGAAACTCAGTAACAAGGACAAGAATGAATCCATTGGGGTAATCATGATCAAGACCCAACAATCGATACAGACCACTACAAATATTAGGTTTGTGGATAGCCTTGAAGCTAGACCTGCTGGTCATCCGCTCCCTTCAGAAAAAGTTACGAAGGCACAACCATCTATCATCAAGAGAAACTCAGGAACATACTACTCATTGCAAAACAAAAAACCAAAGAAGATGTGGATATTTAAATGGCGAATTGCACAAGTACAGCTAAGCCAATCAAAACACATATTATACAACAAATTTGGATACCTTAGGGAACCCCACAAGTTTATGGAAATTTTGTTTGGATCCCGAAAGTTCAATAACAATTCCCAAACCAACAACAACAATCTACTTCTGTAACCGTTACAAATCAGATGGTCGATCGGGCTACTTCGCTTCCAAAGCCACAAATATTTCAAGACACATCCAAGTGGACACCAAGACCCAAAGATGTGCCGCACCTATTAAAAAAAAAAGGGTTCTAAGAAAATAGGAATTGCCACAAAAGAAACATCCAACCCAGAGTTTTTGCAACCACTCCAACATTCTTCCAAAGTCACGACCAAGGTATGGTGGCCTCTATTTCAATCACATTCTCAAAACTTAAAACGACACAACCCTTTGACAATTTGTCCACGAGCTATTGAGCTATAATTGTTACTACATGGTAAGCGATCATTGACAACCACATAGGTGAACCTTGCTATTGAGCTATAATGGTTACTACATGGTAAGCGATCATTGACAACCACATAGGTGAACCTCGCTATTGAATTCCTTTAAGTGATTTGCTTAAGACCCGTCTCTTGCACAACATCATTTTTTTCATGCATTAACTGAGTTTTAAGTTTTGAGAATGTGATTGAAATGTGATTTTTTTCTCTATTTTTTTCACATTTAAATTTCATGAAGTAGTTGATTGAAACATGAAGCAGCTGATGTGAAAATGTGATTGAAATGTGGCCCATGCACAATATAACAGAGATGACACACTATTGTCTAAGAGTAGTTTGGCTAGGAGGGGGGAGGCATTCTGAAGCATTCTAAATGCATGTGAAACTAGAAAGAAAAAGGGCACTGTTTTCTTGATTTTTTTGGTTATAATTCGCATTGGATTTCTTGTTTTTGCCACAAATGTTGATTTTGTGCCCTGAAAGAAAAAGAGGTTCAAGAGCAAGGGACAAATAATAAAGATGAGCCCTTAAGTGTGTGTAAATACAAAGATAATAGCACTGTCAAAGTGCTATCAAAACAGGTAAAATGAAGCTATACATGAGATAACTATCTAATCAAAACCCATCCAAAAAGTTCCACACCCATTAGAGATATGTAAGACCCCCTAAACAAACTTCATGCTTGGCCAAGTGACTGAAGATGACTCACCCCATGCCTAGCTGACCAAATTCAAAATACAGATGGATGAATAATCTCTAATCAATGTGAGAAATGCACCTACCAAGTTTGGTGGCTGACAGAGTCCAAATGTAAAAAAAGTGGAAAAAATTGCAATTTTTTCCAGCAGAGAGCAATCAGCAAATCCATGGAGGATTCAAGCACAAGAAAATGTTTGGAAGTATATGGAACATCTTCATGTGGCCAAAATGGGAAAAAGGTCACATCTACATCAACCATGATGTTAAGAACTTGAAGCAGTTGATTGAAACGTCGACAATGACCAAACCTCCCATCCAAATCACATCAAACCAAATCACATCAAATATAAACTAGAGCCTATATGAGTAGTGTACATCAAGCCCATGCAATCAACACTTCAAAAAATTCACCTGTGCACATGGCTGAGAAAAAAACGTGATTTTTTCTTTGTTTTGCACAGAAACTTATTTTTTTCAATTGTCAAGATTCTACATGATTTGTACATGAGTTTTGAACAAGGTTAAACTTTAGCAAGCTTATCAAATACATGGAAATGAAAAAGCATTAGTTTAGTCTCTAACTAATCTCTGAACTACGATAGGAGCTATGAAATCCGAGGCTGAAGGCAGTAAGAATAAGTGGAGCTGCAAGAAGAGGCTAGACCAGATGTTCGAGTTCAAAATACTCAAGGACTCACTAAAAGAAGCCTCAATCTATATCGAGAAAGAAAGACTTGGGGTGGAAGGAGTAGAGGTATACAAAGCTAAAGATGTAGATAACAACATGGTCACACTTCACAATGCCCATGATTTCTTGGGAAGCTTACAACCTAGCAAGGAAGCTGCCCATTGACGAGGCACTAGAGAAGATGGATTTTTTCAACTACTTTCAATGATCCCCATGTGGAATTGATATCCAGAGAGCCCATGAGCTCTACGCTAGCATCATGGAGGAGGGAACAAGGAAAATATCCACCCTCGATAATGACAAAAGCCCTAGGTCTATCAAATAGAGGAGCAATCATGAAAGGGAAAAAATAAATGGGACTGGAAGTCTTTGTGAAAAAAGGAGCATCCACAACCTTTGTAGACATGACATGTTGAGAAGCGAAACTGCCTACCCGTTCATACAATTTTTTCACCTTGATGACAAAAAGCTTGATCGATATGCTACCCCAAATCATACAGTGTCCACAACCTACACTTGGGCTTATCAACAAAACACACTAGTAATTATCGATCATGCCCAGTACTTGCTAGAGATTCTCACAAAGAAGAAGAAACACACCAAGCTCACATATATGTCGGCTCCAAAAGTGTCACGCCAAGATAGCTTATCAGGCTATTGGAACAGCCCAAGATCTACCAGAGGCTCCTTCACAAAATTATTGGATCTAGTTCCAGGAGGAAGAGAGAGCGAGGAAGAAATGACAAAGTCGGGATCGACTTAGATCACTACATGTACACGCTCTAAGAGGAAATTACATGAGTCAAAGTCACAAAATGATTCTATCAAGTTCTAGGAGGAAGCGAGCGAGGAAGAAATGACAAAGTCAGGATCAACTTAGACCACTACCCATACACACTCTAAGAGGAAATTACATAAGTCAGAGTCATCTAAAGGAGAGCAAGAAGATAAAAAATGTAAGAAGCCCATTCCTATGCCTAAACCCGGGAAAGAGGAGAAGGCCCAAAAGCAAGCCCAAGAAGAGAGATTAGCAGAGGACTTTAACAAGAAAAGGGTGGATGAGGGGGACTTTGTTGAGGAATGGATGCCATGCAAGATTCGCACCAAAAACCCATCAGCAACTCTTGTCATCCTAGAGAAACTAGAAGACATGTGGGCACAAATGGATAAAGCCAAGCTTGCAGAAGAAGAAACAAAAACGCTGCAAAAGATGTAAAGAAGGTGAGAGAGAGATCAGAGTATGACAACTCCACAGAGAGTTCACAATCTAAATTTGACAACAAATCTCATGGGGATTCGATTTCAAAACAAAACAAGCCCAAGAGTCTCAACCAAAGACATCACAAGAGGAGGACACACAAGGAGAAACAAAATATTAGGACAATTCCTCCTATAATACCAGAGGACGTAAGGCGGCCGGTCTCTAAACCTAGCATGTATGTAAGACAACTGATCGGCCCATAGTACTGAGCCTTACAAAGGGTAGAGACTGATATGTACAATGTGGCTATGCAAGAGCATGCACATGCTCGAAATGCAGTTTTGACACTACAATGTGAGCTCACTAAAGTCTATGCCGAGCTACATATGCTAAAAAATGAACAAGAGGAGTTGATCATAGAGGCTCAAATTTCCAAGCAAGAAGCACAAAAGTTAAGAAGTCAGCTACTCCCTCAAAAAAAAAATTTGGTTGAAGCTCATGAAGAGATAGAAGGCGCTAACCGGGCTATTGCAACACATAAGGAAGTAATCAAAGATCAGAAAACGGTCTTTACAGACGTTGTCAACCAGATTTCCACATCAAGAAATCAATTGGCAATGGAGAAAATACAGTTAGTGAGTGCTAAAGAGGAGCAATTGGCCCAATGCTGTATTGTAGATAAGATCAAAGCCAATCCTCGCATGACAAGGTTAGTAAAAACAGGCACAACACCTTCAAACGCTAGCTCACAGATTTTAGAACTAGAGAGGGCTATCAAAGTGCAAGAGAGAATGCATCAGGATGCCACTACAGCTTCCCTAGATAGAGAGGAAGCTCTCCAAGCATAAAATGCTGCCCTAAAGAAAGAAAATAAAGACCTGAAAGCCCAAGTAGTCACTCTCTAGACAAATCTTGACTGCAAGCAATAGGATTTCCTAGACACAAGGCAAAAAAAGAAAAAGACGCCCAACAAGGACCACACCAAACCACAAAGGTGTTCCTCTGAAGCCACTCATCTGACATCAAGAAAGAGTCGAGGCAAAGGAAAACAAAAGCTACACAAGAAGTCCTTGAGGCCAACACCACTCCGAGAACAAGAGTTGAAGGAAGCACTGAGCCTAAAACAATAGCTAAAAGATCTCATCACTTGTAGAAGAAGCGATAGCAGAGATGGGAGCAATAATAACAGATACAAAGGAAGATCATTGGAAAATAGCGATGGAGTGGGAAATTTGGCTTCTCCATTCCATCAATTCGTAACTCCTCAGACCCACAACCATCAATGAAGACTCGTATACCCGCTATCTCTCCTTCCCTTTGATAAAGTATGAATGCATTTGAAGGAAGACTGCCATCGAGCAAGAAATGCCAGATGATCAACCACAAAAGCGACAACCCAAATGGCAATTGTCATGGTTAGAAAAGCATCCTGAATGGAGGATTCACATCATGTGAGTGCCAACGCTGATAGAGAAGGATGTCGCTTTTCCCCAGTTCCCAGAGTGCAGACATGGATCCGGCTCAAAACATACAAAAGCAACATTGCAACTAGATAAAATACCCAGCTTTTCCAGGACCCAATGACAAACAAAGCATTAGGAAAAAATTGGACCCCCTTGGGGCCATGTAAGGAATCCTAATTTTAAGGGATTAAAGCTAATTTTGTAGGGGATGGAGGGAACAAAGACAATAAATAGGGCTACTTTTGTAGCTCTCTCTCTAACTTCTCTCTAGATAGGAGAGGGGGGGGGGGGGGAAGTAGGGAATGAGGGTGGTAAAGTAGGAGGAAGAGGGGGGATAAAGTAGGAGAGAGAGGGAAGTAAAAAGAGAGAGAGGAGTAAAAGTAGAGAGAAGAACCATTCTCTCTCTCCACCTATCACCAAACAAAGAGAGTAAGTAGTTATGACAAAAGCCACTTTTCAGTTCGTGCATCAATTTACCCCAAAAAAATGATTTTTTTATAAAATCTTCAAAATGGATCTTTTAAGCTTTCAAAAGGTCCCTATATATATATATATATATATATATATAATATTTTTTAGAAGAATCTAGCTTTTATAAGCTCCAAATCTAAAATTCCTTGGGTCCCTCTCTACATTAACTCCAAGAATAAATAGATAATGCCACATCATCAAAACTTCCATCTAATAAAGCCTAAAAATTGAAATTTTTAAAATTTAAAAATTTCCCTCCTTTGAGTTCAAAAATTGAACCTATATATGAAAAAATATATTTTTAAGTTTTTTAATCCCAAAAATTGTCTTTTTATCCCAAAAAGTATATCTTATCAAATTTTTTCCCCATCATAACTTTTCACCATGTCTCTTCGTGACATAACCAATGAATCACCTGCGCCGTCATCTACTAGGTCAACTAATGTCAGTCTGCGTCTACCGATCGAATTTGCTCCCACAAAAAAAATGACGAGAAAGCATCTCAACCGGCATCCGTATGACGGTTTCGAGGAGAAACCAATGTTGACTTGTGGCTTGATGGAGGGTTGTATCCAAAAGATCCGCTCGTGGGCTGTCATTCGACATTCCGTATACTCCCAAGATTAATCAAATATGTGGGAGAAGGAGAACGTGGTCTTCTTGGGTATTGCAAGAGATTGGACTCCAATCACGCAGGTGCGTCGGCATATTTCTGACAACAATGTCAAGTGTTACACATTCATTCCACAAATCTCCAACAACAACTACATTCCACAGAGAAACAATTCAAAGATCTTAAAGAGGAGATGAATGCTACAGAAACAGAGGTAACTAAGCTACAGATTGCAATGATGCACCTAAAAGCCACTCCATTTGGCATGCGTGAGCGTAAGAGGGAGTTCTCTTCCATTGAAAATTTAGCCTCTAATGGAGGGGCACGTAAGAAGCGGATCACGGCAACCAGGTATTTTTTTAAATTCACAGTGTTCATAACTCTCAAATAATTTTCATCAATTTGTAACTCGGTTCACCTTTTGAAATAGGACATATATACAAGATGTGTGTGGAAGTTTTAGACAAGAGGACCGTTGCAATCTTCTCCTAGGATGCATCTCAAAGGAAGATATACTTTACTGTTAGGAAATAAGACGTAGCTAAATAGATATTTGAGTAGATTACTTAATGGAGAGAGATAGATTTCACACACAAGAGATTATAGAGTAGAGAGAGAGAGAGAGAGAGTACACACGATATACGTGGTTCACCCAATGTGGGCTACGTCCACGAGAAAGCAGCCACTCAATGTCTTTAGCACTTCAAAAGAAGAAGTAGTTTACAAAGGGATTAAACCCTTAATAGAGCTCCCGCCTTGCTTCACTCTCACCACCTCACACTCACCTTGTTGCATCAACTTCACACTATGAAATGTGTGTAGAAATGCCCTCCTTTTATAGGCCAAAAGGGCTGCCCTCTCTTATGAGAGGCAGCCATGTGTAGCTGCCCTTGTGTGAATAAGTCCAAATCGGACCCTCCAATCCGCCCATGTGTGGCCGCCCTTGTGTAGAAAAATCCGCTTTTGAATTCGGCCACCGGCCATCGGCCATTGACTTCCGACCACCGGCCACCACCAGCCATTGACTACCGGCCAACAGGCGGTTGTTTTCCGACCACTTTTCGGCCGCCGTCCCTAAAGTTGCCGTTGGTTTTTGACTGTGTAAAAATTTTGGTTTTCGGTGAGTGATTTACTTTTACGCACGATGGCTTCTCCTCATAATGGGGGCCTTACAAATGTGTGATTTTACCACAAAAAATTACAAGGGTAAATCAGGCTCCATACTTAACAATCTCCCACTTGGAGAATGATCTCCAAACCAAACCTGTGACTGCTTTCCATCCTAGCTTCTTATCCTTGAATGCCGATTGAAGATGAGCAAAAGCTCAACTTCTCCTTGTTGACCACCTTTGTAAACATGTCTGCAGGATTTTCACTTGTATGCACCTTTCCTAGCTTTAGCTGTCCCTCTTCCAAAAGAGTGTGTATGAAGTGATATATCACCTCAATGTTCTTTTTCCTTGAATGAAAGACTGAGTTCATCGCAAGATGGATAGCGCTTTGGCTATCACTGTACAAGAAACAATTGTCTTGTTTGAATCCAAGCTCTTCTAAGAATCTGTGAAGCCACAGAAGTTCTTTGCTTGCCTCCGTCATTGCTACATACTCTGCTTCCGTGGTAGAAAGTGAAACCACTTTCTGCAGCTTTGAAGCCCAGCTTACTGCTGTGCCTCCAACCGTGAACACATATCCAATATTGCTCCTTCGAGTATCTTTGTCACCTACCATATCTGCATCAGCATACACTTCTAGAAAAATATCAGTTCCTCCAAAACACAAAGCATTTGTTGTTGTCCCTTTTAGATACCTAAGTATCCACTTCACAGCTTGCCAATTCTCTTTACCTGGGTTGTCCATGAACCTACTCACAACTCCCACTGCATGTGCAATGTCTGGCCTTGTCCAGACCATAGCATACATTAGAGAACCTACCGCTGCAGCATATGGAACTTTAGACATATAGGCTATCTCCTCTTGTGTCTTTGGACACATATCCTTCGTTAGTTTAAAATGACCAGCCAAAGGTGTAGAAACTAGTTTTGCATTTTGCATTGCAAACATTTATAGTAGCTTCTTGATGTAATCTGCTTTAGATAGCTTTATTGTCTTCTTTGTCCTATCCCTTGATATTTTCATACCAAGTATCCTCTTTGCAGCACCTAAATCTTTCATTGAAAAAGATTTAGAGAGCTCCTCTTTTAGGTCTTTGATGTCCTGCATGTTAGCACTTGCAATCAACATGTCATCAACATACAACATTAGGATGATGAATTTCCCATCTCTCAAATTCTTCGTGTAGACACATTGATCCGAGTTGCATCTTGTGAATCCATGATCCAACATCCATCGATCAAACTTCAAGTACCATTGTCTTGATGCTTGTTTTAAACCATACAAGCTCTTCTTTAATCTGCAAACCATTTTCTCCTTACCTTTTACTTCATACCCCTTTGGTTGAAGCATGTAGATTTCCTCCTCTAACTCACCGTGAGGGAATGCCGTATTTACATCCATTTGCTCGAGATTTAGATCATGAGCAGCCACAAGGCTTAAGAAAAGCCTAATTGAGTTCATTTTTACAACAGGAGAAAATATTTCATTGAAGTCAATACCTTTCTTTTGAGAAAACCCTTTTACCACAAGCCTAGACTTGTACCTTTTCTTCCCACCTTCTTCTTCCTTCAGCTTGTACACCCATTTGTTTTGCAGTGCCCGCTTACCTTTAGGCAACTCAACCAACTCCCATGTTTGGTTGCGATGTAGTGAGTCCATCTCCACTTGCATGCTCTTCGTACATTCTTCTTTGGATTCATGTTGCATAGCTTCTTCATATGATTCTGGCTCTCCAGAATCTGAGATCAAGAGATGGTTGAAGGAAGGAACAAACCTTTCTGAAGGTTTACTTGCTCTTGTAGATCTTCGGGGAATAGGTTGAGGCTCCTCATTTGGTTGACGTTGTTGCACATTGTCACCATTTGCAGTCCTTGAGTCTTCACCGTCCTCAAGCTCCATGTACTCATCACCTGTTTCTTTTGTTTGTTTTCTTTCCAAGTAATCTTTGTACATATTTTGTTCGTTAAAAATTACATCCCTAATCCTTAAGATTTTACCATCTTCAGGATTCCATAGGCGATACCCAAAGTCACCTTCTCCATATCCAATGAAGAAACACTTTTTTGACTTTGCATCTAGCTTTGATCTTAGGCTTCTATCTATGTGCATGAAAGCCTCACACCCAAACACTTTGAGAAATGCATAATTCACCGGTTTACCTGTCCATGCCTCTCCAGGAACTCCCCCATCCAATTCCGTTGAGGGTGACCGATTGATTAAGTACACAGACGTACTTACAGCTTCTGCCCAAAGCTCAAGCGGTAGGCCTGCATGTAGCCGCATGCTTCGTGCTCGCTCCATGATTGTCCTGTTCATCCTTTCCGAAATCCCATTTTGTTGAGGTGTCCTTGGGGTTGTCCTTTGCCTCTGAATGCCATTGCTAGCACAAAAGCTTTCAAAAGCTTGGCTGCAATATTCGCCTCCATTGTCGGATCTGAGGCATTTAACCTTGGTACCTGTTTCATTCTCCACAAAGGCTTTCCACCTTTGAAATATGGAAAATACATCGGATTTATTCTTCATGAAATAAACCCATGTTTTTCTAGTCTCATCGTCTATGAATGTGACATAGTACAATGAGCCACCAAGTGATGGTGTACTTGCAGGACCCAAAACATCAGAATGAACCAACTCAAGTTTTTTATTTTTTCTTTCATTTCTTGATTTTTGAAATTTTACCCTCTTTTGTTTACCATAAACACAATCTTCACAGAACTCTAAATCCACTTCTTTCAAATCTGGTAGAATCTTCTTTGTTTGAAGGATTTGCATTCCTTTGGCACTCATATGCCAGAGTTGGTAGTGCCACACCGCACTGTCAACTTCTGTAGTTGCTGCACAAGCTGAAGGTTGCGTGCTAACAGTACACAAGTAAAGTGTACCGACTTTTTATCCCTTGGAAACCACCAAAGATCCCTTTGAGATCTTCCACCGTTTGTTTCCGAATGCAATGTTGTGACCTTCATCGTCCAATTGTCCTGTAGAGATCAAATTTTTGCGAAGAGAAGGAACATGCCTAACATCTTTAAGCTTCCACTCATTTCCATTAGCAGTTTTGACAGAAACTGTACCTTTGCCGACAATCTCACAAGCTTCATCATCTCCCATGTATACATACCCAAAATTACCTTTGGTGTAGTCTTGGAAATGTTGCTTGTGTGGTGTCGCATGGAATGAAGCCCCGGAATCTACTATCCAGGAATTAGACACATTGTCTAATGAGAGAATTAGAGCATCTTGCTCTACTTTACCTGCCACATTGGCCTCCGATGTTGGCTTGTTGTCTTGAGACTCTGTCTCCTTCTTCTTCTTGGACCAGCAATCCTTCTTGACGTGGCCCTTCTTGCCGCAATTCCAACAGTCAAGAACTGACTTTGTGCGTGACTTGCTCCGCCTTGAGCGATCACGACCCTTTTGGTTTTTGAACCTCTCCTTAGGCCTTCCTCTTGTTTCCATTGACAGTGCAACACTTGATGATTCCCCTGTGCTTCTCCTTCGTATTTCTTCGCTTAGGAGAACACCCACAACATCATCAAACTTAAGAGTATTTCTGCCAGAAATAGTATTACTTACAGCCATCACAAGGCTGTCCCAACTATCCGGTAGAGATGATAGTATAAGGAGAGCTGGCACTTCATCATCGAAATTGATTTTCACTGATCGAAGTTGACTTATGTTTGTGTTAAAGTCATTTAGGTGTTCTGAAACTGAACCATTCTCTGCCATCTTTAGATTGAACAAGCGCTTCATAAGAAATACCTTATTGGATGCCGATGGTTTCTCGTAGAAGTCGTCAAGTAACTTCATCAAGTCCTCTGTGGTCTTCATCTCCGAAACATTGAAGGCCACCGTTGACGCCAAGCTTAACCGGATTGTTCCCAGTGCCTTTCGATCAAGGACAAGATCGATCAAGGACAATCCATGCTTCATTTGCCATTGTTGCTGGCTTCTTCGCAAGACCGCCTAGTGGCAAATAGAGATCCTTCTGGTAGAGATAGTTTTCAATCTGCATCTTCCAATGTTGGTAGTTTTTGCCGTTGAACTTCTCAATCTTGAGCTTCCCTTCCTCCGCCATAACTCCCACTCAATTCAAGGAATCCTTGATAATTTATCTACGAGCAAACCTTGCTCTGATACCAGTTGTTAGGAAATAAGACGTAGCTAAATAGATATTTGAGTAGATTACTTAATGGAGAGAGATAGATTTCACAAACAAGAGATTATAGAGTAGAGAGAGTAGAGAGAGAGAGAGAGAGAGAGAGAGAGAGAGAGAGAGAGAGAGAGAGAGTACATACGATATACGTGGTTCACCCAATGTGGGCTACGTCTACGGGAAAGCAGCCACTCAATGGCTTTAGCACTTCAAAAGAAGAAGTAGTTTACAAAGGGATTAAACCCTTAATAGAGCTCCCGCCTTGCTTCACTCTCACCACCTCATACTCACCTTGTTGCATCAACTTCACACTATGAAATGTGTGTAGAAATGGACTCCTTTTATAGGCCAAAAGGGCTGCCCTCTCTTATGAGAGGCAGCCATGTGTAGCCGCCCTTGTATGAATAAGTCCAAATCGGACCCTCCAATCCGCCCATGTGTTGCCGCCCTTGTGTAGACAAATCCGCTTTTGAATTCGGCCACCGGCCACCGGCCATTGACTACCGGCCAACCGACGGTTGTTTTCCGACCACTTTTTGGCCGCCGTCCAGTCATAATATTCTGGCAAAAAAGAATATTCCGGCGAGGAAAAAAAAAGTCTCGGGGGCTTCCGCCCCTGAGGCCCCTAAAGTTGCCCCTGGTTTTTGACTGTGTGAAAATTTTGGTTTTCGGTGAGTGATTTACTTTTACGCACGATGGCTTCTCTGCATAATGGGGGCCTTACAAATGTGCGATTTTACCACAGAAAATTACAAGGGTAAATCAAGCTCCATACTTAACATTTACATCATAGGTTGTGAAAAGGACAAACACATGAAGGATTCCATCACAAAGGAGATCCTAAAAAAATCTCTAACCTTGTGTCTGAGGATGATGTCGAGAGAGCTTGTGATGAGGTTGGGATCATCACAAATGCATACCATGCACTTCATGGATTGATGAAAGATGCATTACGAGAGCAAGGCATCACCAAGAATTTATTTCCTATTCCACATAGGGTCCGACTTGCAAAAAAAGCAAACAATGATCTAGTTCGGGAATCCCTTGGCGAATACAAACACATTGAAGGATCCATGGTGTACTCTTCCACGAGTGCCAAGTCACGTGGTAATATAAAAGGAGGCAATACTATTCCTAATGGGACAAAGTATTTTACTTATCATCAATTCAACAATATTTTTGTTGACTTGAAACGACTACAACGAGCTATGGTTAAATTTTATGCTTTGTCTCCACAAGGTAATACAAATTGTAATGTCATTTTTTATTTGTATTGAATATCATTTAGTATAACAATTCAATTCATGTGTTGTTTCTGTACTTGGAGAGAAGCTCATATTTATTCTTAAGCTAGATGAATGTCAAATTGTCAAAGGACGGAGATTGGAACGTATGAGTGTGACACTCATGAATGAGGCAATGTTTTTTGCAAAAGTCGATGCTATCGGTGATCATTCTCAGAAACCATCATTTAGTGTACAATCGGAAAAACAAATATTGTGGTTAAGAGCTTTTGAAGTTCCGAAAGATACTCATGAGGTGTTGGCATGGGTCTTCTCTATGATCCCGTGGATCACAGAGGTTATTAAGGCACAACTAGAGGGAGAAAAGCTAGAAGTAGATGGAGTAGGTACATTTGATGTTGAGTGGCACTTAGGAGGTGATCTAAAAACAATCAAATGTATACTTGGGTGTAAACAAGGTGCTTCATCACTTCTTCCTTGTCCATATTGTGTACGAGGATACAAGGAGAGTACTTGTGGCTCCACGTCTTCAAAGAAAAATGTCAAGGGAAGTCAGGCAACAGGGTCAATGGATGATGATGCAAGGGATTGGGTGTGCTCGGTGTTGAAGTGTCCTATCATGGAGGTCCCCAATCGGTCGACAAAAGATAAAACATGGCATCCCATTATCAATTTTCCACTTACAAATGTACACTTTTGCACTTTGCATGCCTTTATGCGTATATTTGATTGCTTGTTAAAGCTTCACATAGAGTACGCTTTCACAATGAAACCACTTTCCAGATCTGTGAAAGCCATTGGAATAGTTGAAACAATTCTAAATTCGATTGGATGTCATGGTGGCAATGTTTCTATCATCGGTGAGGTGGAAAATATGCATGAAGTGCCACAAAAAGTATCTACGAATGGTGTGAAAGCACGTAGGTTTTTCAAGAAACCAGAGATGCGAAAGGAGAGGGGTGAAGAGGATGCTCCATGGGAGCTATGGAAAGTGCTTTGCAAGTGTAAGACCGATCAAGATTCAAATCCCGTGCTTGTAAATCTGCGTAGGCAAGTGTGGCACCACTTGGAGTTAATGCTTCAAATCATGTGGAAACCCCAAACCACGAGCGAGCAACAAAATTTGTTCAAAGATCACATTTTGAATTTCACTAAAGCATTTGTGCAAGCGTGGGGAGAGAGCAATATCACACACTACATGGTAAGTTACTTTGTTCAGTTCAAATTTTGATGCTATACATAAATATTTATTTGATCTAAGCATTTTTTCTTGATGCAGCATATTTTGTATGCGCATGGAGCATTCTTTATGTCAAAATATGGTTCATTAGACATGTGGAGCACTCAAGGAATGGAAAAATCACATTATCGAGGCAAAGGAGTTTACTTTAAAAATACACGTCATGGTGGTGGAACTACGAGATCCAACTACATGAAGGAGATGTTTGATTGGTTCTTTCGTTGTTCTTTGGGGAGATGTCATGCCATAGAACGAGCGCGAAAGTCAAGTCTTGCCAAGGAGGTTAGGAGACAATCTCGACTTACTGCTAAAGAGAAATGGAGAAACTCCACCGGACCCCTTAATCATGCTAGGTGGCGTGAAAATCTCCATAGAGTGGGCAAACGTTGGTTACCCAACATGTAAAACAAATGATGCTATGCAATGTAATGTTTATGTTTGTAGATGTCTTTGTTGAGTTGCATATAATACGTTTCCATTTATCCATTATTTGTTTTTTATATTTTGATGATATTAAGAGGCTTTTTAAGTGGTCAAGTGTGAAGAGACCTTTAAAAAAAAAAGTAGAGGGCTTTTAGAGAAGAGGGAGTCTCATTTTCAATCTTGCCTCTTCTTACACCATGGCACGCACAAAGCAAACAGCAAGAAAAGATCAACCTTTTTTCGCTCACCCTCACTCAACCGTCCAAGGTGCTCAAAAACCACCTTGGATACCGAACAAGAGCTCTTAGAAGAGATGGAGAGAGAATGGTCAGGTGAAGAGCAACAAGGTGGACAACTTTCACGCAAGAAGAGACGGGTAGTGACATCAGACACAGAAACTGAAACGGACAACGAAGCACAAAGCCCACCATGAGCGGACATGAGATCCCAAGCAATGATCAAGTTCCGGTTGGGAAGACATTGCCACGTGGCTTCGGCGCTCTGCCGTCAGATCAGCCTAGAGGTGATCATGGGTTACTAAATGAAGGGGATTTTGAGGATGTAACAAAAGAGCCAGTTGGAGCGCAGGGTGGAGTTGAAGAGCCAGTCGGAGCATGGGTGGCCTTGAAGATGCGCAAGCTCCTCCTCGCAAGCCCTCTCGTAAAAAGAAAAAGTTTTTCAAGGTTCTCCCTCGGAAGGCCCATGTCCTAGATCCTACCATCCCTCAGCAACGGGCTCCTGCTGTGAAGCGATGCATTCCAAAGGCGTTGCAAGAGATTCGTCACTATCAAAAAACTTCAGACCTTCTCATACGCAAGGCACCATTCTCACGTTTGGTGAAAGAGATCATGCAAAGTTATCGAATGGCGTTTCGAGTTCAAGGTATCGCCATAGAAGCTCTGCAAGAAGCGACATAATATCATCTAATTTCTATTTTTGAAGAAACCAACTTGTGTGCTATTCATGCAAAACGGGTGACAATAATGCCCAAGGATTTAACTCTTGCGCGTCGAATCAGAGGAGAAAGAGATTGAATTTGACTTTTATGCAATTTTGCCAATGTAAAGATATCTTTTTGAAATATAACTAGTCGTGGCTTTTTCAAACATAACGAGTTGTGTACATTTGTGTTTTAAGTGATATAAGTAAAACAGAGAGAGAGAGAGAGAGAGAGAGAGAGAGAGAGAGAGAGAGAGAGAGAGAGAGAGAGAGAGAGAGAGAGAGAGAGAGAGAGAGAGAGAGAGAGAGATGTGGATATAAGATCTGTCAACCAAGTGTGGTTGATTGAATAACCAAAAAAGACATAAAATTCTTATAATTTTAGCCTAAAAAATGTTTAAATAAGCTGTCTAGAGGGTTGCCGCAAAGGCGCGCGAGAAGGCAAAAGTAAAAGTTACTTTTGCTTTCTCGCGCGCCTCTGCCGCAGGCCTCTAGACAGCCTATTTAAACCTTTTTTAGGCTAAAATTATAAGAATTATATGATATTATGGTTTTATTGATGTTATTTATATGAAAAAAACTCTATATTTTGATTCAGAAAATTGCACAATCGTATCGCAAGATAGAACCAATCACATACCGTCTATCGTACCATAAGCTCAATACAGAAGTTGGAAAGTACCAGTTAAAATCAATTTCCATTCGAATTTTGAAATAACAAAGTACAAAGATGTGATATATCTCATTACATATTTGAAGGAGTTAATTACAAGATTTATGCACCTATTGACTGCTTGAGCCATCTAAGATATGGCGAGCAATGTTTTCTCGGCGCTCTTGGACGCAAGAAAGCTGTTTGTGCAGCACATCCCAAGCAATTTGTTCCACATTGCTTAGACCTACTGCTTGGCTTAAGGCCACGTTACAAAGCACACGACCACGAATGTGTGTCGCAAATGCAGCACTGGCCAGAGATTTATTTTCAAGATATATAACTTGGGAGGCTTGAGATATGGTTGACAGGCATAGGATGCGGCTCATTGCTTTCATCATTGACACCCAAAATTGACCACAAGGAGTGTACTCCTTGTGGATTATCGCAAAGCCGTCCTGGGGGAGCTTGCCAAGGTAATGCGCAAGAGACGACTGCCATCCAAAAGCTTGGCGCCTACCATCTCCTCCCCGACCTGCATGCTCATCCAGCTCCACAACATTCTACAAAGGAATCAATAGGTAAATAAGATTTCAGAATGCAACAATGAAAATTAACGTAATCACAAAACAAAAATTAATTAATACCTCTTGTTTTTCGTCGTCCTCATCGTTTATGCCTTTGCTGTCAAGAGAAATAGATGAATTGGGAGCCATAGCGACACTCTCAAGTTCATCTATATGAACAGGCATAGGAGTGAGTTGGGCTTCAAGCAATGCGTGTGTAGCTACAAATTCATCCTCCAACATAGATGAGTGCGGTGCATCTGTCACCGCCACCATTGCCAACTCCACTGTATCTAACACACTCTCTCCAAGGGGAAGGAGGCTTCGATCCAAAGGATCGGAAGAGGGATCAATGGTAGAAGACTCTACAGTGGCACAGAGGATGGACAGACACTCATCCATGTGGATGTCAAAAGTCTTTTCAAGATCATGTAAAAACAAATATTCCTCCCCATCTATCACAATTGGGGAGAGGTGTTAAAAAAAAACCTCTGGAGTTAATGTCTCCTCCAGTGCATCTGCAGCGGGCTTAAAGGATGCTTTTGCACCCTCATCACCCATGGATTTGGCGGCATCCATGACACCTCCTGGGTAGGTTAGGGCAAGAATATTGCCCTCTTTGCTTGCATCCCAGGGTGCTGTAATGGGCTCCTTTGTGTCCTTGATGACACCCCCAAGGCGCAAATGAGGCAAATTCACCTCAGATCTTTCAGGCTCCTCCGCAAGAAGAAACACAAAAGTCGCCAAGCGACTTAAAAACTGGGTGCCGACCTTCTTTTTTTTCAAACGTGAATCTTTAATGTACTGACTTGCCTCACCCGCAATTACACAAAATCGCTAAAGTCGCTAGGTGAAAGGCCGATCGCCTTTGTGTATGGAGCGAAGAAAATATCATGGAATCCACAATTCCCCTTGTCCGACAATTGGTACAGCATACTTGTCGATGTAAAATTCAAAAAATTCCAAGATAGGCTGAAAAGATTAGAAACCAATTTTTTTAATCATATCTATCTTAGGCATGCCTACGATAGACAGAGGGTTTTTGGGATTGCCGACTTGGTCATCACAAAATTGGAAAAAAACGTAGACTTCAAAAAAAATTCACATAGAAAACTCATCTCATGCTAAAACTTGAAACTAGGTGTGGATAAATGCTAAAACGTGTGGGAAAAGCAATCTGTGGAGAAAAAATTAAAAAATATCAAAATCTGGCAGAGATTTATCTTAGGTGCACCCAAGATAGAAAACTTTCCAAAGGGGATATTTCAACTCATAAAGTCTATTTAGACTGTAAGACGATTCTTGAAAAAATTTCATCAAATTTGGAGCTATGTAAGGGTACAAACACCAAGAAAACTTGAAAACCAGGCTACGGGATCAAAAACAGTGATAAAAATATGGGTAAATTGTCCAAACTTTGTGAAACTCATTGTACAAACTTGATATCACATGTAGAATCCACATTAAGTCTCATTAGACAAAAATATGTTGAAATAGAGAAGATTTCTTAGGCACGCCCAAGATAAATCTCCCACTAGAAAAGCAATTTTGTCATTTTGACACCAAGATTGACTTTGGCAAGCTATGAAGACCCCAATTGTGTGATAAAAGTTGAAGTAGACCCCACAGATAGGTGCAACCATCTTAGGTGTGTCTAATATGAAACTTAGTAAAATTTCACATTTTTTGCACATAAAATCTAAGACTATATTAGGTAAAGTGGAAAAATCCCAATTCCTAGGTTGGACAACTTTCAACATATCACATATAAAGTAATGAGATCTTTGTCAAAGACATCAATTTGCTTAAGGTCTCATTCCAATTTATGCATGTAGATTACACATTGAGAACAAAATTGGACATGAAACTTCATGGTTTTAGTAAGTTGAACCATTAAGATACACATGTATGCCTTATTGTCCTACATATGATTTATCTAAAGGTAAAGTTTCAAGGCCCACCACTTATCCAAGATAAGTTAAAAATGAGTATCTAAACATATTTAAGGTCCACCACTTGTCCAAGCTAGGACCCAAATTGAGGAAAACAACCTATTTTTCTGTGACATCCAAACTCATCCAAGCAAAGTCCATTGCTAATCTAGGATTTCTTCATTTGAGGCATGAAGCATACATAAAACATGTATCATATGATTCGTTGCATCATAAGAGTGTTGGTTTCATGGTACACTTATCTAAGATAGGCTCCCTTGGAGGAATATAAATCCCACCACTTGTCCAAGCTAGGTTCCCTTAACCTATGGAGGAATACAAAGTCAACTTCTTGTCCAAGCTACACTCAAAGTGATATGTTAAAATGAGTACCTATATATATTTCTAAGTTTCTAGTGAGAAAAACTCCATTCCCAAGACTAATGATCAGATTCTATTGTGCACTGTAAAAAGGAATTTTTGTATATTTTGTGACTCAAGATTAACAATTTGTGGAATCACATACGGCTTTAAGTGTTGTCGTGCAGGGAATTGCGATGTTGTGGAGGATAGGAGAGCAAACACCAAAAGTATTGCGTTTGAAACCAAAAACAACCTTCTAGGTTTGAGGCATCAGTTCAAATAAGTTGTGTAAATCCATATATGAACCCAAAATCTGGTAGAGTTTTGGGAGACTTGATTGATTTAGGAGAGAATAAGAGCAAATATATGTCTTCTTTTTTGACACAATCAGGAACTAGGACCTCTCTCAAGTTCAAGCACATCTTGACTTTCTTCAAGGCCAACAAGTATGAAGCCCATATTTATTTGGACCCAAATGAAGAGTTTGCAATGAGGATAGATGACCATACTCTTCATTTTGCAGAGGAGGTTAGGGCAAACAAACAAGACAACCTGTATATAGACCAAAATGGAGTACAATATCGCAAGATACAAGACCCTGATTCTATGGATAAATGGGGATAAGAGGTCGATACCCTGATACCATATAATGTTGTAAAGGAGAGACCTTCGTTGTTAGAATTAGAAGGGTATGAGTCATTGATAACCCAAGACTTGGAGTTTATTGTTGGGAAGAAAACAATATTATGGATTTGGAACGGACTACCCATGTCAAATTAGGAAAACTGACGCGCTTGAAAATTGTGTACATTTTCAAACTCAAGGAAAAGGGATTAGCAAAACTTCCCTCTCATTTCTTTAGTGATTGTTACAACAATAATTTTGTCATGATGATTCCGAAAGAGATTGAACAAAGTGGGTACCAGGGACACTCAATCCGTGAAGTGATCATGGAAACCGTACATGAAACCGATCAGGATGTGGATTTAAATGCTAGGACTTATGATAGGAGGGTCCTCTCATTTGACTCTATCATGTCACTTGTGTCTTCTATTTTTTTTCTTTTTCTTTTTTATTTTTATTATACTCTAGGTATCTTGATTTATTTATACACTATTTTGTTTCTTTTCATTACATGCAAATCATATATTTATAGAAAATCCTTTTCCACATGGGGATATTAATATCTTAGTAGTCCTTTGTCACTCTCCTAGGAATAAGGGATCACTCCCTGAAGGCTAAAGGGAATCAAAACAAAGAAGGGACACTGTCAATGTCTTTTTTGGATTGAAAACACGTGTTTTTGCTAATTATTTAAAAATTAGTTCCCATCCAATTCTAAAGAAGTGCACAACATGAAAAAGTTGACACATGATTCCAAGAATGCGTTCAAAATTGTTAGGAATGTTTTGACCTCATTTGCATATTGTTTCCAGATTTATTGTGGACCTCAATTTGCGTACCTCACACACTCAATTAGAGCTAGGTTCCTTTCTACCTTTTCCACACTTCCACACATACTCATCCTCCTCCCTCATCACCAAAAACTGCACTTTTCATGCCTTCTTTCATCTTCTTCACTATTTCCATCTCTTCCTTACTCCATAGCTCACAAATTATCGTCTCTACACACATCTAGCTCAATATCTCTCTAGAATCAAAGTCATATTACCATAACCTCTTCATCCTTTCACAAAAAGAAAAAAAATCAGCAAAAAACCAAGCTCAAGATCTACAAAAGGAGAAGTTTGATAATGGAAAATTCAGCTTTTCCATGCTCGCAAGAACTACACCAACAGAGTTCTACAACCGCTTCATTCACTGGAGGAGATAGGTGAAAAATTCCCTTTCCATCTTGTGGTTTTCATCAAATTGTGTATAGTCTCATCCTTGTCTTAATTTTTATCATTGTATAAATCATGTAATGCACCTTGAGTGCATATGCCATGTATGTTTAACCCATCCTACTAACTACAAACTACTAACACATAAATTACAACTAACCCTAATTACTAAAACACTTCACATTAAAGTATGTACAAATAATGAGATGAATTCTCTCTTACTGTCACTCTTTCTCAATCTCTTTTCTCTTCCATTTCACCTCATTTCACCACAAATAATTCCCCTCTTTAGCCCACATTGATGACTCAAATGGATAAGATAGAGCCACCTCATTTGAACATTAGATGAAAATAGTAAGTTTTCTTAGTTAGCTTACCATTGAGGCGGTCCAGGGCGGGCAACAAGAAGAGTGGACTCTAAGCACCCTTCTAGGCTCCCGTGCTACTCAATTGGGTTGGGGTTGGAAAAAAAAACAAACATGTACACAAACCCGCAACCTAACCCTACACAAATTTGGTGCACCACCTAGTTTTGGATGCGAACTAGGACGCGTAAAGAGAGAGAGAGAGAGAGAGAGAGAGAGAGAGAGAGAGAGAGAGAGAGAGAGAGAGAGAGAGAGAGAGAGAGTGCTCAGGCTGCTTTGAAATGTTCAACAGTGATCAAGCAAACACAATTATATATGTAAGAAAAAGAGGGAAGGGGGAGGGGGTGATTGTTGCACTAATACCTTCTTACAAATCTGTCATGACCAATGAAAGTGAGATTAGTATTTTTTCAACATAGCTTGAGTAAATTACACCACAACACATCACAAGAAAAGCCACCCCAATCACTATATTAAAGCCAGGGGAGTCCTCTCCACCCTGTCGCCCTCTTACAGTATGTGGGATTTATGGCTAAATTGATGACAACACCCAGAGACAAGCAAAGAGAGAAACACCAAGACACTTATACATCATTGTTGTCCATTACTTTATGTTGGAAGAGAGACAAAATATCCAACCTTACTCCAAATCCACCCTCCTTGATTCAGCAAATGTTGGGCTTACACTAGTAGGAGAAATGATAGATTTCCTACTCTCAATTGAATGATCACTCTCTCTTACAATGGCATAGAGTTCCCTTGCTAATCACCCCTAATACAACACATGCATATGCATAAGACAATGAGCTTCTACTCAAGAGCTCCTTCTAGAGAGGTTGAGCTTGGATTCTCAAGCTATAGCATAGTCCTCTTGTTTATGGCTCCCCCTTTTTGTGCTAGCTATACCCTCCTTTTATAGCAATTTTGGGGGCTAGGGTTACTACTCTAACCATGGTTGGGTTAGATTTTCAGCACTTATCTAATTTATTTTGCTTGGAATTATCAAGAAGTTGGTGTGGATAGATGAAGAAGAGAGAGATGAGAGAAGTGGAGGTGATAGGACTTTTCATAGTAGGTTAGTGTTAGTAAATTAGTAGAATTAGTATTTTTATTGATTTACAAATGGAATTGGATATTTACAATGGGAGTATCCATGTAGGATACAAATAAGGAAGAAAAAACTCTTAATAGGTAAGAAAACATGGATTTCTTACGATGTTGATGCTCCAAGTGTCTTGAGTAGAGTCAATTTTGACGCTTGTTGACGGTCCGCTAGCTTTGACGGTACATTTTTTCTCCACTGTTGACATTCCTTGAGACCCAAGGTAAGTGAACATGAGTAATCAATCACCATGATGCTGTCTTTTAAGAGAAGAGGCTGAATTTTGTGGTTTTTTTTATAGATATGGGTAATATGGATGAGGAAAAATGAGACTAGGTGGTCAATATTGGAATGGAAGTGTGCGTATGAGACATGAGTTCACCATGGTTTCTCTTATTCTTCAAGGTTGAGAAGAAGGTGAGTAGGGTGCAGAGAGGAGTGGTGAGAGAGGTAGAGATGATGAGTGGAGAAGTGTGTGTGAAAGAGGAAAATGATAAAGTGGAAGAGGGAGTGTGGCTGCATAGCATGGGCAAACTGGGGTCCACCAATAAAATCATAGCTCACAGCTCGTAGCTCAAAAAAATATGAAAACATTTGAGGTAAAATTTCAGATCACAAGATACAAATTTTGTTCGTATCACCTTTTCAAATTCGGGGAGCATGTGATCTTTAAAAATTCAGCAAAACTGACTGTTTTTTTCCACTGCACAAAATCCTTGTGAGGTCCTTCTTTGGATGATTCTTTTGAATACCTCCAAGAGTGAGCCCCCCATGGTGCATGCATGCATGCCACATATCCTTGACCTTATTTGGTAGGTCTATAATTGAAGATATTGTTGAGATCATGATATAAGTGAATAGTACAACTAAGAAAATCAAAATATTGAGGGGTCTAAAAAAATATGTACATGTCAAATATAAATAATATAGGTGGAAAAAATATAAAGGGGTCAAAATAAATCTCTCTCATTATAAGTCTACCATAAAAAGATGAATATTTTTGGTGTTCTAATTTATGAGAGTAAAAGAGAATAGATGTAGGAAGGAAAAATCACAATAGTGAAAAAATATACACATAAATAAAACTAGTTTTTTTGGATTTTTGTTGGGATAGAGTTACACCAAAAATAAGAGAAGCTTGCATGAAATTATTTTTATATGTAATAAAGAGTATGCAAAATGGTAAGAAAAAATATGGTAATGGTGAGTCAATGTACATAGCATAAATAACACACCATAGGTAGAAATATTTAAATAAATACCAAAATAATTATGAAAAATCTTTTTATTTAGACCCTATATACAATGAAATATTTACACACAAATGGGCCATAATATACTTATAATTTTTTATTTTTGGCTCAACTAGCCTAGTGACTAGCTAATTGAGGGTTTTTAAGAAGATATGGGAAAAGTCCCCTAACTCACACACACCTATATACAGTGAAATGGTAGGGATAACCAAAATTTTTGAGTACTTTGATAGGGTGAGGCAGCTTACTATGGCAATTATGGAAACAAAAAAACGGCTATCACCATTTAGACTTATAAATAATTATAATAAGGGGACTCCCAACCTATAAATAAGTCCTTTGGATTTCTTGTAAGGCAATCTCTCATAGGATCAATGCTCTATATGTGAGGAGAGACTAGGTGTTACACCTTTGGGAGCTTACATTGTGTGGCGTGAGCAAAACCCTAATCCTACACCTTGCATAGAAGAGAGTGTGAGTGTTTGTACTAAATCTCCCTATTGAGTTTTGACTCCTCATACAAAGGAGACTTCGCTGATTTTTCTCGCGAGTCGTGACTTTCATTGTTGACACTTTTGAGACTATTTTTATTGAGGTTTTGCTCCCAATACAAAGGTTACTCTATCCAAACTTCTACATATTCTCACCATAGTTTGGCACCTCTCAAACCCTCTTGTGAGTGATGGCTTCTTCTTCAGAAAAGGAGGAGTATTTCATCTTCAAGTTCTATGGCAGCAACTTCACCATGTGGAAAGAGTGCATGAAAGATGTTTTGACTAACAAAGGTCTATCAAAACCACTAAAAGAGCGTGCAAAGGGTGATGGCTATACACAACCTCACTGGGAGATTTTGGAGGCGAAAGCCATGGCTACAATATGTCTACATCTAGTCGAGTCAGTGCTCTTCACTATTATAGGGAAGACAATAGCCAAGGCTCTATGGGATAACTTATGTTCAGCATGGGAGAGAAAAAGTGCATCCAACAAAGTTTTTTCTCATGAAAAAGCTTACAAATCTCAACATGAAAGAAGGTAGCATTATTTCCAGACACATAACTGAGTTCAACTCCTTGTTCAGTCACTTAACATCTTAGGGATTTAGTGAGTTTGACAGACAAACTCGAGTCTATGTTCTTGTTATGCTCTCTACCCAGTTCACAGGATATTTTTTTCACAACCATTAGCAATTCAGCTCCCAATGGCAAGTTAGTGTTCAATGATGTCACAAATGTGTTGCTCACCTCTGAAGATATTTGGCGTAAATCTCTTGGAGGAGCTAGTGATGGAGATGCTTATATAGCTCGTAGTTCAATGAAGCAAAGAGGCCGTGACAAGAACAAGAACAAGAACAAGAACAAGAACAAGAACAAGAACAAAAGCAAAAGTGGAGAGTAAATTCCTTGTAGTCCAAGCAAAAATAGGAACTTTAGTAGAGAGCATAGTGCCAGAAATATAGAGTGTTACTATTGCCGTAAAAAGGGTCATTACAAAAGGAATTGTCGCAGTTTCTTAAGAGACCAGAAAAACATGCAAAAAGATAATTTTGGAAAAGATAAAAGTACGATAAAGATTGAGGAGATCAATGTGGTTGAATCTTTCACTTTGAATCTTACACTAGATGCTTTGATTGCACACGATGAGTGCTATGCCAAAATCGGATTCTCGATTCACAGAGAGTAGAGTCTAGCAGTCAGGCACCGAGATGCTCTCAGAGAGTATCACATACGCCCGAGCGGTTTGAGCCAGGTATACACCACATTTTTGTCACTGACGGTGAAGAGCGAACATGTTATAAGGAAGCTATACAGATGGATGATAGCATTAAGTGAGAGCAAGCTATCCAATCAAAATACAATTTGATTGTGGCTAATAAGACATGTGATTTGGTTGAACTACCACATGGAAAACATGCTTACTTGCAAGGGGGTATACAAGAAGAAGTAGAAAGAGGAAGATCTTGAGCCTAGGTATAAGGCTCGTCTAGTTGCCAAGGGTTTCAAGCAGCAAAAAGTTGTGGATTTTGACGTGATTCTCTCTCCAATAGTCAAGACAACTACACTTTGCACCAAGCTTGGCTTGGTTAGTATCCAGGACATGAAACTTGCCCAAATGGACGTGAAAACAACATTTCTTCACGGGGATCTAGATGAATATATCTACATAGAACAAACAGAGGGGTTTCATAGGTGAAACTCAACAACCAACGAGGGCAGAATTGGTTTGTAGACTTAAAAAGGCACTCTATGGCCTCAAGCAAAATTCAAGGCCGTTGTACCAGAAATTCAACAAATTCATGCAATCTCAGGGTTACATAAGGAGTCAAGAGGATCATTGCTTATACATAAGAAAGTTGAATGATGGTTCTTTAATCATATTGATCTTGTATGTAGATGATATGCACATCGTAGGGAAATCAATTGATGAGATCAATCAGTTGAAAGAGATTCCTCATATTTTAGAAGATTCTTTTTTTGATTCACTTAGATTCCGATAGAGTTGTCACATCATAGGTGAATCAAAAAAAGAATCTTCTAAAATATGAGGTATCTCATGGCGTGCTATATATAAGTAGATAGAGCTTGAAGAGGACATTGTAACTGTCAAACCTCCGCCAACTTTGGAGTTTGTTTGCAAAAATTTTTCCATGCGCCCGTTTTGGTAGAGAGAGGTAAAAACTCCTTAAAGGGCCCCTTTGTGAGTCCAAATTTCACCTAATGGAAATCACGTGTAGAATCCACTCCAAGTCTCATTAGCCAAAAATATGTTGAAATAGAGAAGATTTATCTTAGGCGCGCCCAAGATAAATCTCCCACTAGAAAATAAGTTTTGTCATTTTGACACCAGGATTGAATTTGGCAAGTTATGGAGACCCCAATTGTGTGATAAAAGTTGAAGTAAACCCCACAGATAGGTGCAACCATTTTAGGTGCGTCTAAGATAAAAGCTAGCAAAATTTCATAGTTTTTGCACATAAGCTATTGTGCACTGAAAAAAGGAATTTTTGTATATTTTGTGACTCAAGATTAACAGTTTGTGGAATCACATACGGCTTTAAGTGTTTTTCTTGCAGGAAATTACGATGTTGTGGAGGATAGGAGAGCAAACAACAAAAGTATTGCGTTTGAAACCAAAAACAACCTTCCAGGTTTGAGGTGTCAATTCAACTAAGTTGTGTAAGTCCATATATGAACCTAAAATCTAGTAGAGTTTTGGGAGACTCGATTGATTTAGGAGAGAATAAGAGCAAAGATATGTCTTCTTTTTTGACACTATCAGAAACTAGGACCTCTCTCAAGTTCAAGCACATCTTGACTTTCTTCAAGGCCAATAGGTATAAAGCCCAGATTTATTTGGACCCAAATGAAGAGTTTTCAATGAGAATAGATGACCATACCATTCATTTTGAAGAGGAGGTTAGGGAAAACAAACAAGACGACCTATATATGGACCACAATGGAGTACAGTATCGCAAGATACAAGACCCTGATTCTGTGGATAAATGGGGATTAGAGGTCGATACCCTAATACCAAATAATGTTGTAAAGGAGAGACCTTCGATGTTAGAATTAGAAGGGTATGAGTTAATAGATTCTAAACCATTGAAACACATCCTCATTGATAACCCAAGAATTGGAGTTTATTGCTGGAAAGAAAACAATTTTACGGATTTGGTACGGAGTACCCATCCTAGATTAGGACAACTTACGTCCTTGAAAATTGTGTACATTTTCAAAATCAAGGAAAAGGGATTAGCAAAACTTCTCTCTCATTTCCTTAGGGATTGTTACAACAATAATTTTTTCATGATGACTCCAAAAGAGATTGAACAAACCAAGTACCAAGGACACTCAATCCGTGAAGTGATCATGGAAACCATACAAGAAATCGATCAGGATCTGGATCCAAATGCTAAGACTTATGATAGCATGGCCAATCAACAAGAAAGTGCAGCAAGGAGTACCCACCTCAATGATGCCAACAAGGAAAGAAAGAGAAAAACCAGTGATAGCCATTTTTTTGGCTCTCTGTAATTGCCATAATGAGCTACCTCACCCTATCAAAATCACTCAAACATTGTGGTTATCCTCACCCTTTCATTCTACATAGGTATGTGTGTGTTAGGGATTATTTTTATTGTATTTTATCTAGCTTATTATTAGCTAGGAGAGCCAAAAAAAGAAGCGGATCTATATTATGGCCTATTTGTGTATATAATCTATTTTTATCCAAGGACCTTTGTATAATTTTTTTCTCTTGCATTTCATTTATTTAATTACACAAATAATTGCAATTAGGTGTGTGTTTTATCAAACCGAAAATTCATGCCGTACATCCTTACCCTTCATCATACTTCTTGCATATAATCCAGTGTAATAAATAAAATTTCTCCTCGTGAGAAATATTCACATTTTACTATTTCATAAAGATGACTTATATCCTCGCTGTCAGTTATTATCACTCAAATCTCTTCACATTCACATACTTTTTCTTTATCCCCACAAATCATATCAAGGGAGGGTCCTCTCATTTGAATCTATCATGTCACTTGTGTCTTATCTTTTTTTATTTTTTATTATACTCTGGGTATCTTGATTTATTTATACACTATTTTGTTTCTTTTCATCACATGCAAATCATATATTTATGGAAAATACTTTTCCACATGGGGCTATTAATATCTTAGTAGTCCTTTGTCACTCTCCTAGGCATGAGGGGTCACTTTCTTGAAGACTAAAGGGAATCAAAACAAAGAAGGGACCCAATCGATGTCATTTTTGGGTTGAAAATACATTTTTTTGCTAATTTTTGTAAAATTAGTTCCCATCCGATTCTGAAGAATTGTACAACCTCAAAAATTTGACACATGATTTCAAGATTGCGTTCAAAATTGTTAGGAATTTTTTGACTCATTTGCGTATTGTTTCTGGATATATTGTGGTCCTCAATCTGCCTACCTCACACACTCAATTAAAGCTAGGTTCCTTTCTACCTTTTCCAGAGTTCCACACATACTCACACAGTCATCCTCCTCCTCCATCACCAGAACCTACACCTTTTATGCCTTCTTTCATCTTCTTTACCATTTCCATCTCTCCCTTACTCCATAGCTAAAAAATTATCATCTCTACGCACATATAGCTCAATATCTCTCTTTAGAGTCAAACTCATATTACCATAACCTCTTCATCTTTTCACAAAAAGAGAAAAATCAACAAATAACCAAGCTCAATCTTTGAAAAAGGAGGAGTTTAATCATGGAAAATTCAACTTTTCCATGGTCACAAGAACTACACCGACAGAGTTCTACAACCGCTTCATTCATTGGAGGAGATAGGTGAAAAATTCCCTTTCCATCTTGTGGTTTCCATCAAATTGTATATATTCTCATCCTGATCTTAATTTTTATCATTGTATAAATCATTTAATGCACCTTGAGTGTATATGCCATGTAATTTTAACCCATCCTACTAACTACAAACTACTAATATAAATTACAACTAACCCTAATTACTAAAGCACTTCACATTAAAGTATGTATGAATAATGAGATGCATTCTCTCTTACTCTCACTCTTTCTCACTCTCTTTTCTCTCCAATTTCACCTCTTTTCATTGCAAACAATTCGCCTCTTGAGCCCACATTGATGACTCAAAGGGATAAGATAGGGCCACCTCATTTGAACATTAGAAGAAAATAGTAAGTTTGCTTAGTCAGCTTACCAATTAGACTTAGAAATAATTCTGATAGGGGGGCTCCCAACCGATAAATAAGTGCTTTGGATTCCTTGTAAGGAAATCTCTCATAGCACCAACGCTCTATGTGTGAGGAGAGACTAGGTGTAACACCTTTGGGAGCTTACATTGTGTGGCATGAGCAAAGCCCTAATCCTAGACCTTGCACAGGAGAGAGTGTGAGTGTTTGTACTAAATCTCCCTATTGTACATGCTTTCAATTTCATCAATGCAAACAAGAAGTTGATGCAGCAACGCATAATCAAACCTGGCAACCCACTCCCTGCAATTTGTGCAAATTGGCATAAGTATTTGTGAGGTGATTTATACCTTTTCAGTTGCCAAATTTAGCTTGCATATTTGAATTGTTTGTTTTTATTGTTTGCTTCATTGCAAAAATTGATGCTTTGTAAGAGGGTAAACAGTGAGAGGGCTCCCAAGTATCCTAAGACAATGTATGCATGATGTCAATGTGAAGCATTTGGTTTGTGCTAGTGTAGCATTCATGTAGGCTTGATTTTTTTGGAAAGTATATATTCAATGTGCAGAGAAAAAACCAAGTCTTGATCAACTCTCTTCCTCTTCTTAGAATTCTCTTAGTTGAGTGTGGGTTAATTTTATTTGCGAGTTAATCAATTCGTGTTTTTTTTCTACAGGTGATGCTTTTTCGAGTTTATAGAAGCATGGATTCCACTCATATGTATGCTCTCTAAGGTGGCATTGTGGTATGTTAAATAAGTACCGAGGGAAGGAGAGAGAAGAAGGATTAGACGGAGAGAGAAAAACATACTTGTGAAATAGAGATAGGATCGGGGTGTGAGAGTACCGACAACGAGAGAGAGAGAGAGAGAGAGAGAGAGAGAGAGAGAGAGAGAGAGAGAGAGAGAGAGAGAGAGATCCTGAGAGTGGGAGATGAGGGGGAGAGAGGAAAGATAGGTTCAAAATGAAAAAAGTCCGGCTAAAGTTTGGGCAAGAAGGTTCTCAAGCCGGTTCAAATTATTTCATTTAGTAACTTGGTATAGAATTGTTTATGTGTTGGTTTAATGTATATATTTTATAAATATCCTACATTTTAATTGAGATGAAAGTGGAGTTAAGTAAAAGTGGAGTTTTGTTGTGAAGAAGGAGGTTGTGTGCACGTTTTCTACTCACATGTGTGTGTGTGTGTGTGTGTGAGAGAGAGAGAGAGAGAGAGAGAGAGAGAGAGAGTGGGAGATGAGGGGGAGAGAGGAAAGATAGATTCAAAATGAAAAAAGTCCGGCTCAAGTTTGGGCAAGAAGGTTCTCAAGCCGGTTCAAATTATTTCATTTAGTATTTTGGTATAGAATTGTTTATGTGTTGGTTTAATTTATATATTTTATAAATATCCCACATTTTAATTGAGATGAAAGTGGAGTTTTGTTGTGAAGAAGGAGGTTGTGTGTACGTTTTCTACTCACGTGTGTGTGTGTGTGTGTGTGAGAGAGAGAGAGAGAGAGAGAGAGAGAGAGAGAGAGAGAGAGTTTTCCTGTTCATATGCGTGTGAAAAGGTTCCAAAGCCGGGTCCACAAATAATGTTTTCCGAGCCCTTAGAGAGGCAGTTTGTGGTGGTTACTCATTGCACTATTATATGCCTATAGTATTCATAGAAGAATAATTATCATAGTGTTTCCCGAGCCCTTAGAGAGGCAGTTAGTGTTGTCTACTCATTGCACTTTTAGATGCTTATAAATCTTATAGGGGAATAATAATCGTAGTGAAAAATCATGCATATTTTATTGCACACCCCACTTTAAAAGTTAGTGGTGGAGTAGTAGACGATTATAATATTCATATTGACAAATCATGCATATATTATTGCACGTTCCAATTTAGCAGTTAGCATATGCTGCGTGGGACCCCTCATGTCACTAACACATGCCACTCTTCCATCACTATCAATGCTTTTTGAGAGCATGGTGCTTTAGCCTATATAAATGTTACAAGGCAAGCACCATATGCTGCACAAGTGAATCGGAGGTGCTAATCAAGAGAGATTTTTTCATTTTCCCTGTACTTATACAATGCCTATAGGATATGCTAGTACTGGTAATGAGGTAGTTGCAAAAATCCATGAAGAGCTTCACAAACTCCCCCCCAATGCACCCCTTGCAGAAAAGAAGACGTTTACACAAAGAGAGCGTGACACAAACAAGGCGATCCGGATGTTCAACCACCTTAATCGCGCTCGCAACACCGGAGACCAGGAACTCAATGCTGGCTTTGAGACAATGCGAGAAGCTCTGGGCAAGTGGGAGACATGGGGGTACATAGATAGCTCTTGAAGGGCCGCTTTACAGGCGGAGATTGACCATTTGCTTGTCTGCAAACGCACAATCAACCTGGTCGACATCTCTGGCTCTAATGTGGTAGAAGATTGAGACAAGATTTAAATAATTATGCACTAAATAATATAGTTAAATAAATATTCACTAGCACATGATAAATTGTACTAGTGTGATGCAAGTTGTACTCTGTGTGTGTGTGTGTGTGTGTGTGTGTGCAGGTTTGATTCCCTACGTAATCATGTAAACAACTTATTTTAATTATACGATGCTTATTTTAACTATATGATGGTGTTCCACTCTTAAGTGCCTTGGCGAGAATAATTCATATGTCTCTGTCTGATTTATTATTATTGAAGTAGTTGTGATACTTTTAATCGGCCTGGTCTACTAGCACATCTTCAAGATCTGTCATAATTTAGGGTATTGTTGATTATCTTGTAGCTAAACTGAATCGTCAAATGTAACTACAAGTTGTTTGAAAGCCAAAAATGTAAAGAAAATCTATGTGAGTTTTTTATATAATGCAAGAAAAAGATGAGAATGTCTTTAGTATTTACCCTACTTTTAGTAGAATATACTTTCCTGTCCATGTAGGTGTTGTTGCAAACAAGGATGAATGCCTAATAAGCCAATTTGAAACTAGGAATCTAAAAAATATTGATGGTTGTACTTGTTTGGACGAAGACCTCAAAGTAATGAAACACGCATAGACTCTTGCATATAAAATAGTAATTAAGAACACTTTACTGAGTTGAAGAACTGCATACGTACATAAACACACACGTATAAATAACTATATATATTGTATAAACAAGTACTTAAAAACACTTTACCGAGTTGAAGATCTCCTTACGTACATAAACACACACATATAAATAAATAAATAAAAAGATGTTATATATATAATATAAATATTATATATAAAACTATATATATTCTTAGACCGACAGTGTAAAGAAATACTGACAAGAAAATGAAATTTTGACAGCATAACAACGTGAAAAATAAAAATAAAACCATTCCATACTTGCTTCTGTGAAAGCTTGCCTAACTTTTGTTAAGCTTTCCTATTTTATACTTGCTTCCGTGAAGCTTGCCTAAATTTTGTGTATACATGAAACCATGATTATGTTTCTAAACATGAACAAAAAACATGATTATATTCACAAGCAATCAAAATTTCGACAGCATAACGGCGCGAAAATACAAACAAATTTTTTTTCCATTCCATACTTGCTTCCGTGAAGCTTGACTAACTTTTCTGTATACGTGAAATCATGATTATGTTTTCAAACATGAACAGAAAGCATGATGATATTGATAAGCAATCAAAATTTCGGTAGCATAACGGTATGAAAATTCAAACTAAAAAAATTTCCATTCCATACTTGCTTCCGTGCAGCAGCGAATGCTCACGGGAAGAAGAAATTACATAAGCAAATAAGCATATGTTGGTATATTACTTTGGTAAATCCAAAGCTCTCAACAAACTTCTATCTAGTATAATAAATATGAAATCATGGCTGAATTGATAAGGACAATCAAAACCAACAACATGTCTTCAGTAATACCAAAAAAGTGGCACCCAAACACCATGGTCACACGTCGTTCCATAAAAATCACAAACTAGAAAAAATGATAGATAATACCAATGTTGATGTCAATCAAGGGCAATGTGATCCGGGCTCATATTGTTGCCAATCAGTCTCCTCATCGCTATCTGCATCAACTGCTGAAATAGCACGTACACATGGAGCCTTGAAGAGTGAAAGATGTTGATGGAAGACCTCTGGATCACTATCTATGCAGAGACAGTGTCTAGACAACTCAACACAAACATTTCCCAAGCCACCACATCCAGAAAACATATCAACAATGTAGGTGTGCTCCGCAGTAAATGTCCGCACAAGCCAGCTAAAAAAAGCAAAAAATATGCGTATTTTTACTTTATGTAACATAGTCCAATAACGCATAGTAGGAAGCATATATTCTTACCGAAAGAAGTCAAGGCTACGCTCGGCGGCACCTCTAAGAGCGTGTCCTCCAATGTACTCTCCGTCGACACGCTCCACCAGTATTCCGGACTTGGCATCGAAAGAGTTGTTGTCCACGCTCTCTCCATCTCGTCGATCGTAGATAGGACGTTGACCCTTACGATAAAACAATCCTAGCAATAGTTTTTCCACCTACAAATTACAACTAGAATGTGATCTCATTGAAGAAAACTACAAGCATGCTTTTCAATCAACAAATAAATTTACTTACTCTCTCAATATCAATGGTCTTTCGCACATAACCATCGGGGATCAAAATAAGGATGGTGTGCATCATTTTGAATCCCATCTCAATGGCATGGCTAGACACAATGCCAAAGTGATCAGTGGGGCTTAGGGTGATGTACCACCCATTGTCTGCCACATACTTTGAAGCTATTACGGCCACTTTCTTACTTTATTTTCGAGAGAATTGATTCCATGGAGGGACTTGCATAATACGCATTGTTAATTTAATTAAAGTTCCAAAACTATCATAGACTGTCCATTGTGGTTTTGAAGGATGCATACCTCGTTCTCTGAAAAATTTTCAACTTTAAAGTTTGTTGGAAAATCCGCAAACAAAAGAGAGGCCACTTCATTGCTCTTTTCCCCATCAACATGGGCTGAATGAAGAAAATCCAAGATCCTGCATACGATCAAATAAATGTATTTCAAACATTCACAACACACACCACACATAGTTAGTCTTTCTTTTCACATGTGTTTACCATTTCTCATCATCAAGAGAAATTTTGTAAACATCTAGCATGTTCCCAATAACGTTCACATCACAATATATGGAAGGCACTGCATAATCAAAAAATAAAATATTTCATCAAGAATTGTTGAGTAGAAAGAAAGTGACAGCTAGATATCTATACAAGTAAGTTTACGTGTGGAGCCTTGAGTACCTTTTTGGTTCTTTTTGGGAGACTTCTTGGGCTTCTTGGATCTAACAAAATCCAATCGTTTCTTTATAGAGGAGATTGTACTATTGTTTACTCTTTTCGAAGAGGTGGCTTTCTTGGAAGCTGAGCCAATCTCCTCAATACCATTTTCATTTCTTTCAAGAACATGCTCTAAAGCAAACAAAAATATATTTTTCACAAACATAATCTAAATAGTATGAGCACTTTAATAATTTTGTAGTTTTTATAAATGCCAAAAATAACCTTTATATAAGTTCCCTTCATCACGTGGGTAGGTGCCTCGAGTGTAATCTAGCCACCAAGGGCAATACTCAATTTCCCAAGCAATCAAACCATAATCTCTCATCCATAGTGGATACATACACTCCTCACAAGAGAGGTCCCTCCAACTTTCAACAGCAATTGGCAACTTCTCCAACAAAGTTTGATCGTAAAGCTGAATTAGCCATCTACATAAAATGCAGTTAAATTTATTTGAGCTCCTTTCCTAAGTGACTTATTTATTATACAAACTCTAAGTAAAAAATAGAATAACAACCATAAAGATATCAATTGTATTACCTGAATAATACTCTCCTTGAAGATTCCATAAGCTCTGGAATTTTTTCATCCGACTCTTTTGTGTTGAGCTTACTCCAAAGCTCCACAAAAGCTTTATCAATGTGGTCCCTCAATTGGTGATGAAACCATGCTTCAAAGCCCTCCGGCATTTCTTCAACCATTTTCCCTTTGATCCTCAAGCATTGCTTCAAGATACTTCCCCAATACCACTCTTTACGCAAGTACATTCTAAATTTCATTGCACTAATATAACGCTCAGAAGTAACATCATCTACACAGCAATGCATCAAAGAGTGCAATATTTCTTTTTCCTATAGAGCAAACAATAAACAAACCATAAATGCATTGATTCATTTGATGATTTCATGTGTATTTTTTATCCAAAAATTATTACCTCTCTGGTGATATTTTAGAAGTTGCCAAAGAGTGGACTTTGTCTCTTGTAAGGCCCACTTGATCCTTTTCTCTTATCCAATTGAAGTTAAATAATAAAGAGAAGAACCCTTGGCCATTGGCGGGGTTGGCAATGGCCAACATCTATGTTACATTAGCACGAGATCAAATCAAATCAATTTTTCAATCAAATATATCAAATTCAAATGACATGTCAACTTACAATTTTGTAGAAATTCAACCATAAACGGGGAGAAGAGAAAGTGTTTACCTTATAAGCTCTTTCTTTGAATATTTTTTCTACTCTTCCTCGAGCAACCATTTCCTTTTCTGGCAGTGAAATCGAGGGATCATTGATCTCTTGCATCTCTTTGATAAGAGACAAGTCAAAGTCTTCCTTTTGTAGAGCAAATGAAAATAAAAAGTAAGATTTTACAAAATAATGTCAAGCTTTAGAAATTACATAAAAAGTGTACTTTAAGGCAAAAAAATATACCTTCCATATGAGCATTGCTAATAAAAGAGCAGGAGCGTTGTACCAACTCCCTTTAGATGCCTTCTTCTCACAAGCAAGCTCTACCTCTATCCATCAAATCCAATCTTGGGGAAAGTCTTTCATTAAAGAATCTTTGCTTGCCACAGCCAATTTTTGGAACAAGAAGATCTCTTGCCCAAAATTTGTGCTCACAGTGGTTCTACCAATCCTAAACCACAATATCTTAAATTAAATGGCAGTAGAATGACATCGATAAAGTAATAGCAATAACGTTCAAAACAACAAATGTGCTTACTCATTTTGAGAGCGCAAAGCTAGCATAAGCTCCCCCTCTGCACTTCTATCAACAAAGACAAATTGACATTTCAAAGAACATTGTCTCCACTTTATCATTGAAAATTTTACAACAACAAAAAAGAAAATTAGAAAGCATAGAGTAATACAAGTCAACTTTACATTAAACAAAAAAGAAATCACTTACGTGTTTTTATTAAGCGCATCCAAGTTTTCAAACGGTGATTACCATCCCAAACGATAATTTTTTTTCCCCTTAAGTCTTCCCACTCAAGGGGAAAGGAATTATCAAAATCATCGCTTATTTCTCGCCAAATAGGCCCCCATTCATCTTTGTCTAAGTCAGAAACATAATGTTGATCATGGCATGGCTTCTTAAATGACACAAGAAATGGAGCTCCAAGCACACTGTATCCAGACATCTCAAACCTTTTCACCAAACCCTCAGTGCCTGGACCCACCGCTCTAATGGCTTCATTTCCATCAATCTACAAAGATGAATTCGAGGAGGTTCCCCACCTCTCTTTACAATAAAACCCTCTACAATCTCCTCTAATATTCGACCATGAAGATCCTTTCCAAATACTGTTGGATGATCGGGAGGTTTAGCAACAATTGTTGTTCTTCAGACACGCTGTGAGCCACCAATTCACCTTGTGTAGCATGAATATCTATGAACACCTCTTCTTCATGCACATCACTCAATATATCCTCTTCTTCATGCACATCACCCAAAATATCCTCCTTTTGATGGACATTGGAAGAAGCAATGGAAGATCGTGCATTGACCCTATGCCCTGTAGTGCCAGACCTTAATGTGTATCCTACTCCTACAAGCAAAAAACAATAAGAACAAAAATAGTTTAGTGAGTATGATGAGACAAAATAAAAGAAAACAAATAGCTTAATGTATTTGAACTTACTTTGAGAGATACCTGTCCTGCCACGTTTAGATGGTGTACGAGCCATAATCTATTAACCACAAACAACAAAAATCTTCTTAGCAATGACAATACAAATATAAAATTCTAAATTTCGGCAGCATAACGGCGTAAAATGTAAACTAAAAAAAA